>NC_135379.1:4237500-4537500 GCF_049243985.1 Paroedura picta
TGACCCACGAGGACACGCCGTGGACTGGGACGAAACCAGCGGCCCTGTTGAATAACAAGCTGTCGGGGGGGCGGGGGGGGAGTGTGGTGTGTAAGCCAAGTGAAATGATTGGCGGTTCCCCAAAGCTTCAGGGGGGAAAAGATCTCTGCCAAAAAAAAAAGAGAAAAGAAAGATGGGGGGAAATATAATGAGTACCTTAGGGACCGCTAAGGGTTTTCTTTCTGCAAAATGAGCATGACAACGTCCGGAATGGGATTTATACGAAGGGCAGATTGAATTCTGGAGGCCATCTGGCATCCGTCAAGCTGCCTCCCGCGGCCACACGTTTTGCACACGCGTAGGGTGAAAAGAGCCTGTTGGGACCGGTGGAAGGCATTCGCTAGAATGACAGGATCATAGACCTCCAGGGTCATCTGGTCCAACCCCCTGTGCACTGCAGGACACTCACAACTACCTGTCCACCCACAGTGAACCCAATTCTATGTCCAGATGATGGCCTCCCCCCACCCCAACCAGAATCCCTGGCCAGTCTGGCCGGGAAGAAATTAGCCTCCGGACTGCAATGTGGCAATTGAAATTTCCCTGGGCATGCAAGAAAGGGCAGCAAGAGCCAAGCACGGACACTGTTCTGGGCCTGAGTTCGAATGCACTCTTCAGAGTTGGGTAATCAAGTTACTGCCTTTCAACCTGATCTCCTTTCCTCACGAGGAGTGCCAAGAGCTTGCATTTCCTCACCCACGGCCCATTTCAGTTCCCTCTATAACTTCCTGGAGCACCTGCTTCTCTCTCTTCCGCCTGCCCTAGAAGGTGCATTCGGACGGCCTAGCAGCACTTGAGACTGTCCTGTATCCATTCTGAATGATCGCACCGCTTCTGGGGTTTCTTGAAGCCTGAAGAAGGTTTAAAAAAGTTGAGAAGGGCTGGTTTAACACTTGAGGCTCCCACATGACTTACTTGCCCACCTGCCAACTTCCGACTCACTCAAACAAACAGATATTACAGGAAAGCCGCTGTCTTGTTATGCTGTCTTCGTGCAAGTCGCTGTACAGTGGCCGGTGGATATCCCGCACCTTGTGTCAACTGCATGACACAGTTCCGCACACGGCATTTTTGTTCCTCGGCACTCAGGTTCAAGCTGCTTTATGCATCGAATCTTAGAATCTACCAACGTCAACTCCAGCCAGTTGGCTGGCTCAGCAACGAGACCGGAGCACCGAGGAGTGTTGGACTGGCCTGCAAAAATCCACCAAGAGGAGCCAGCAAATATCTTCCAAGCGAAGCAAAGCATTTTAAAACCAATTTGGAGGACAATTGGAAAGCAGCGAGCATACCAATTAAGTGGCGGGGGAACCCTCGGGTGCCCCCCCTTCCCCCTCCCCCTTGAGATTCTCTTAATCCGACAGCTGGCAAAATTCATGACCTATTGAACTTTATCCGCGGCGCCGAAGAAAACGACGGAAACGATTTCCGCAACTCATTGTCAGCCTCGAGCGAGACCTGTTGGCAGAGTTTAAATATGCAAGAGGGCAAAGAAGCAAGCTGCTTGAAAGAATAAAATAGTTTTAATGTGAAGAGAAATCACAATGTAAAGAGAGAGAGAGCGAATCCTAACTGTCTAACTGTTCTTTTATTCTGCCTGTTCAGGTGCCCAGCGGGGAGGAAGTGTGCTCACAGGAGCAGAAATTCTCCAAGGGAGCCAATCAGGACATAGGAGATAATTTGAAAACATCGTGAAGTTCCAGATCTAACTATGCAAAATGCACATCTCCTTTGATGCCCCCTGCTGGATATTCTGTATTTGATTTTGAATCATGCACAGTACAGATCTTGCAGATTTCAACAAGGCCAAGTTGAGCATTGCTGGTCCATGTGAGTTTCTTTTAGAAAATTATTAGCTCCAGTGATTGAATTTGTTGCTTATATTGGGATAAAGACAGAACAGTCACTGCAGCCCTATGAACTTCTTCAGACACGTTACAGCTGGTGCCTGCGTGCGCAGCTACTGCGGCCCCTGGTGGTGAGCTGACCAAGACTGCTAGAGTCATTGCCTGCCCCTTGGTTAGGAGGGTCATCCAATTAGCTGCTGCCAAACTATTAGGTCTCTTGGGGTGCAAGGAGAAGACAAATCCGTTCTTTATACTTTGCTCTCTCTCTCTCTCTCTCTCTCTCTCTCTCTCTGTTGTGCGGAGAGGAAGGGAAGGCAATTGTGAGCTCCATTGGGATAATGAAAAGTGGATTACAAAACCACTTCTTCTTCTTCTTCTTCTTCTTCCTCCTTCTTCTTCTTCATCATCATCATCTTCTTCTTCTCTCCCATCCTGTGCTGAAAGCCGAATTGTGAAAAGACGTTTAAAGGCGTCTTTAAAGATTCCCAAGTGGACCATCTTTCTTTCACAGAACCTGGGGACCCAGAGCAGGGCTCGGAAACAAGACGACCCCACAGGGAGGGATATCCGGCACCATCCCGCCCCCCCCAGTAGCACTTCAAAGGTAAACCAACCCCAGGCTGACTTTCCTCTCCTGTGGGGGTGGGGGTGGGGTGTGCTCCGGCAGTGGCTGCCTCTCCATTGTGTGCCAGTGATGAGATGGATCACCTGGAAGGGAAGCTGGACCCCTTTGGTAATTGATGTGAGCCGAGGAAGCTTCTGTGGCATTTCAGATGAATGGTGGCCCATAGGTAGTTTCGGCCGGCGCGCATGAATCATGCTGTGCTCTGCTCTGCACACCACTTAAGTCTCTCAAGCACCCCCACTGGAATCAGCTGGTAGCTTTCCAGCTCCACAGCGGGAGGCTTTTTTGGCAGACGGGAAAGAAAAGAACCTGGGGGGGGGATGGCGAGGGCCAGACCAAGCCCCCTTCATCCCGGCTACGAACTGAGCCGAGGGTTCCTGAGACTCCAAAGAGAATTGTTCGACCCGGAGAAAGAACATCTCAGGCCACCTCTAGGTGGGCCCACAACCCTCTCCGCCAGCTCTCGGCCCCTGTGCTGCAGTATAAGGTTGCCAATCTCCAGGCATGGCCTGGAAAGCTCCCAGAATGATGGGTTTCAGTAAGGCTTTTGACAAGGTCCCCCGTGATGTTTTGCAGACTGGGTTTTTGGATAGGGAGCTAGTTTGAGAACCGTACTCAGAGAGCAGTTGCTAATGGAGTTTCATCAGATTGGAGGGAGCTCCAGGGCCCAGCCCTGGATCCAGTGCATTGTTATCAATGATCTGGAGCAGGGGATGGAGGGGACTCCTCATTAAATTTGCAGATGACCCCAAATTGGGAGAAGCTTTGAACACCCCAGAAGACAGAGACAGAGCTCGACGAGATCACTGTTGGGTCACTGTTGTCCCCCCCTCAAGGGCCAAGAATACGAAGCATCACTTCCCCCAGCAGAATCTCCCATCTAGGCCTTGTGGCTCGTAGCCACGCATGGGTCTTAGAACAGAAAGAAGAGAGCCAGAGGCACACCAGGGAATGGACCAACTGATGTGCCCCTTTTTATGGTTTATTGCAGGGGTAGTCAAACTGCAGCCCTCCAGATGTCCGTGGACTACAATTCCCATGAGCCCCTGCCAGCGAATGCTGGCAGGGGCTCATGGGAATTGTAGTCCATGGACATCTGGAGGGCCGCAGTTTGACTACCTCTGGTTTATTGTGTCTGCCTGAAATCCAGATTGCTACTGCCCCTCTCTCTCTCTCTCTCTCTCATATCTCCCCGTGTTTGCGTTTGTGTGTGTTCAAATTACTCTCCTCCCCTGTCTCTGCCATCCTGGGGCAGGATTCCCAAGGCACCCCACGGGCTCAAGACGGTTGGGGACCCCTGACTGATGCCATTAACAAAAAGGAGCCGATGCACGGGCGAGGGGGTGGGGAGGGAATGGAAAATCCCACCGCAGAAATGCCCATAACAACAGCCAAGCAGCTCCAGCAAAGGGAATCTACTTTTCTCCACCGGCGGAAACAAAGAGAAGAAAAAGCAGCCAGTACGGTCCCACAGCTGGTGTTCGGCTCTGGTTCAAAGGGCTCAGCCAGCTGTTACAAAAGAGACTTATTAGCACTTAGAAAGTGCTCATGCCCCCCCTCCCGCCTGCCCCCCCTTCCCGCTCCACAAGCCTGCCCTCCAGAGAGCTAGAACCGAGCAATTGGGGGGGGGGGATTGAGGAACAGAGCCCAGGAAGCCTTTCTAGTTAAGCTGGAATCAACAGCATCAGGTTAAAAGAAAGATCCACCGAAGAGCTACTTATGGCATAGGGCCCAGAACGTCACTGGGGGGATGGGGCTTGTTTTGGGAGCGGTGGGTTCCTTTCAGGGATGAAGAGATCCTTGGTAAACCATCCCATCCAACCCTCTGGGACACACAGTGGCCAAAACCCAGGGGCCACCATGAGGTCCACCAGCGGGGCCAGAACTCAGAAGCCCTCCCACTGTTGCCTCTCGCCGAAGACGGAGAAGGCGAGGGGGACCCAGAAGCCCTGATGCCTGCCAAATTCGGCCTTCCACAGGGAGAGAAGGTGATGGATCCGCACAGAAGGACCCCTTTCTGGCTTTCTTTGCTCAAACGTTGTTTTGACGCTTGCCACAGGCAGCCCCGTCCTTGAGGTGGTATAGCCTCACCAGGACTGTACCATCTGTATCTGCCACACCAGCGTTAAAGCAGGAGGCATTGGGTGTGTGTGTGTGGGGGGGGGTGGAACGTAGCTTTCCGAATTGTTCTTTGCATCCCTTTCCGCTTCCTCTCATGCAGATCAAGGGCAGATTCTTATCCGACCGGCTTTTATGCCTTTTTCCTTATCAGCACAATCAGAATGGGAAGAGAAGTGTCAGCAGCAACACACACAGCAAACAGAAAGAGGGGGGTGGGGGTGGGGGTGGGGGGACCCGCTTATGTAGATTAAAGACGTGTCAAAGCTCTTCCCCGGCCCGATCTCTGCTTGGAGTCTGACAGATCAAGAGTTTTCTCATCGGAGAGAGAGAGAAAAGACACTTCTAATTGCCAGCCTCACCCCCTTCGTCTTTTCCGGTGTACATTTAGGTTTGTGGACTTTGATATGTTTGCGCTCCCACGCCGTGGTTTTATCGCTCTGCTGTCGCCCGCCACCAAAAGGGCTGCCCCAACGGTGCTTATTGGGCCTTTGGCGCTTGGAACCCACCCAGGCTGCGGTTTCATAATTCCGCCGTTCTTTCCTGCGGCTTGAGCCGCGATTCGGGATCGTGTTTTCTGCAACCTTCGGAACCACCCAGGCAATGGGGCGGATTCCACCGACGGTGGCGTTCGCTGGAGACGAGAAGCAAAGACCCCACCTGCCAGAGACATTTATGTGTCTGTTCCCAGTGGCTCCCACTGCCCCTTGTCCTGGTTTTTAGGAAGTGGGAGGTGCCAGGTAGGGCTTTTGCCCTGCAAGACTTCCAATTGGACATTTGATTAGTTGTGCAGATTTTTTTTCTTTTAATGCTGCTGGCAAAGCACAAGGATCTATCTGTGTTATGGACGTTAATCTGGGGCTGCCATTTTGTGGCTGGCTCCACCTCTGACAGCCTCCATTTTGTGGCTGGCTCCACCCCCAACGGTGGCCATTTTGTCGCGGTTCCCACCATGGTGTGTCAGAATTCCCACTGAGCCTTCCGACTCCAACAAGGTTGGGGCGCCCCGACCGACTATATTTGTATCCTAGACTTCCACCGAGATTTCCCTAGGCTCTTGGCACAACCATCTTGTGAGGTAGGCAATGCTGAAAAGCAGCGACTGGCCCCAAATCACTGGCTGAGCTTCCTGATGTAGTAGAGATTTGAAGCAGACTAGTCCCAATCTTAATTGGATGCTCTGACCACTGTACCACACTGCCTCCACTACTGGTGGTTCCATAGCGTTACAGGACACAAGTATATTAAATTATATGTCATTATCAAACATGGCGATTTTAAGCCCTTTAAGAACCCAGCGTGATATAGCAATTGGGTCAGAATAGCGTCTGGGAGACCCAAGTTTGAATACCCAATGGGGACCCAAAGCAGCTCATGTTGTTCTTCTCCCCTCCATTTCATTGTGACAACAACCCTGAAAGGTAGGTCACCCTGAGAGTATGTGATTGACCCAAGGTCAGCCAGAAAGCTGCCACAGCAGAGTGGGGATTTGAACTCAAGTCTGCCCCTTCTCCCAGCCTTCTTACTTAAACCTGAACCAGCGTAAGAGAGCGCCGCCAGCAGCCTGCCAAAATGGTGGAGACTCATTAGCGGCAACACTCATTTTGGAAAGGAGGCCTTCCCCCGGGGTGCCCCAACACAGTGCGGCGGTTGGCCTAGAACTGCTGAGTTTATCCGCTGGCGTGCGCACCGGCACCGGGCGGGCCTTGAAGAATGGCCCCATCAGCAGAAGGCACTGCGGCATGCCCCTCGCAGTGCGCAAATGTGAGCCACATCAAAAGCTCTCGAAGAGAAATATTTCCGTCTGGGACCATTGGGCCTCCGCGGTTCCTTAGCTGCCGAAAATGAAATAGTTTCTCCAGCTGATAGTTGCCATGGCGACCGTGACATCACCACATACATAGTGATACATTTAAAATGTGTGTTTCTGGGGAGCCGGTTGCTAGGAGAAGCCAACTCCGGCATATTGCCGGGCGGGCTGCCAAGGGGCTCCGGAGTCGACAAGAACATGCTGCGCCAGAGTCCCAGGACCTACTTCCCCTCTTCCTTCTCCTCCTCTCTGGGAAGTTTGCCCAGCGTTCGCTCTCAAGCGATCCCGGACATTTTTGCACATGCACAAAAAAAACCAAACATGTGAAATATTCCGAGCATCGTATCGGGGTTGCTGAGATACTTTCCCTTCGGATACTTGCAGAGAGCGTCAAAATGCACTTCAAAGAGCGATCGTTAAAAGCGGATTTTGTCTCCTGATCAAGAAAAACTCCATTTTTCTAGTCTTTGGTTTTTCTGAGGACATAACCATTCTCACATCCCAGGGTTTTGACTGCTTCACCAGGCTGGCCCTTCCTTGGTGCCTGACCTTTGAGGATGTCCCTCATGTACATTTGATTGATTCGACATTCATTCATATCTCTCTCTCTCTCTCTCTCTCTCTCTCTCTCTCTCTCTCTCTCTCTCTCTCTCTCTCTCTCTCTCTCTCTCTCTCTCTCTTGGAAAAAAGAAAGTGTGATTATCTTTTTTTTGTAAAACTGCTCCAGGAAGCAAAGACATCAAATGGACACAGCCACTGGCCAATCAGTGCTATGCGTTGCTGGCTCTGCTGCAAAGCCAATGGGAACTAGCCCCTTAGAGTGGTTCCTGAAGAAATAATAATAATATTAATAACAACAGCAACAAGCAGCAGAAGAAGAGCTGGGTTTTTATACCCCGCTTTTCACTACCCAAAGGAGTCCTAAAGCAGCTTCCAATCGCCTTCCCTTCCTCTCCCCAAAATAGACACCCGGTGAGGTAAGTGAAGCTGTGAGAGCTCTAAGAGAACTGCTCTACGAGAACAGCTCAGAGAGAACTAGGGCTAGCCCAAGGTCACCCAGCTGGTTGCATGTGGAGGAGCAGGGAATCCAACCTGGCTCTCCAGATTAGAGGCTGCCACTCTTTAACCCCTACAGCAGGCTGGCTGTCGTAAGGATGGCTTTTGGTAGCATGGTCGGTATACTTCCAGAGGCCAGCAATAGCTGCGCATTGGCACATGCCCAACGGCAGCGAGAACTCCAGCGACACAAAGAAATGTTATGAAATTGGCACATGAAGATCCCAAACACGGATGCCTGAGCTTCATGGGACGTGCCCAGGGAAATGCCAATCACCACTTGGGGGTCGGGAGGCAAATTTCCTTCAGCCAGACCGGCCAGAAATTATTTGGGGGGGTGGGTTTGGGAGGGTGTCATCCATTTGCCCCGAGACTTGAACAGAACTTCTCCGTTCCGCTCTCCGAAAAACCACATCACCCCCCTCCCTTCCCCCAGACTTCATTCCACCAATGGACATGGTTCTGTGTGTGGTTTGGCTCCCTGGCTGCCCAGGTGGATCCGTACAGACTGACACGAGAGCCAGCATGCGTGGTGGCTAAGAAAGGAGACCTCTAATCTGGAGAATCGTGTTTGGTTCCCCACTTCTCTGCCTCATACAGCCAGCTGGGTGAACTTGGGCTTGTCACAGTTCTTGGAGCTGTTCTCTCTGAGCTCTCTCAGCTCCTTCCTACCCCCTCCCCCCCCCCCCCCGCCTGTCTGTTGTGGGGAAAGGTGTTTGTAAGCCTCTCTGGGACTCCTTTAAGGAGGGGAAAGCAGAATATAGCAAACCAGCTCTTCTTCTGGGATTCATCTTGAAAAGCACTCCTGGCTACATCAACCAAAGGATGCTATTAGGGGGTTAGAATAAAATACAGCTGCAACGGCCCTCGGATTTGCTTCGGTCTGAAATCAGGTAGCCGCTTTATTAGCCATTAGCGAGCCGGGCCCTTGGCCGCCATCCAGGGGAAATGGCTGGCCTGAAGCGGGGAACGGAGAGATCTGCAAATCTCCTCCCAAATGCAATAGCAGCCTGTCAAAATTTGGAGCGGTGGCGGGGGGAGGCGGAAGGTTTGCACTGCTGTCCTTTTAAAAGGCTATAAAGTCCCAAATAGGTTTCGGTGGTCTGAGAACACTGGGAGAGAGGCTAGATTTATTCAACGCAATTTCCCCCTGATGTTCAAGCCAGCCAGTCCACGGCAGGCACAGATCCAGGAACTTTTGGGGAGGGAGGGAGGGAGGGAGGGAGGGAGGGAGGGAGGAAGGAAGGAAGGAAGGAAGGAAGGAAGGAAGGAAGGAAGGAAGGAAAGTCAAGACAAAATCCCAAAGATGGCATGCCCTCATTTTCTTTTTTAAGTATTTCCCCTTTTCTATCTGTTTTTAAGGAACAGCTAAACCTCTTCAGAAACACCACATTCCTAGTTGCACAAAAAGCGTGCTTCCGCTGAACAATTTTTCAGCTGTCCAAAATGCATAAGAACCAGCTTAGAATGGGGGAGCAAAGGGGAAATGCCGTGGCTGGGGAGATGCACATCTGCTCGGCATGTGGAAGGTGCCAGGTTTAATCCCCGGCCTCTCCAGTTCAAAGGACAGGCAGCCAGTGATGCGAAAGACCTCTCCGGAGACCCTGGAGAGCAGCTGCTGGTCTGAGCAGGGGAGCTGATCTTGATGGACCACAAATACGGTTCATTTTAAGGCTGCTTCCTGCGTTCAGTAAGCCCTCCTCCCATCCCCCCCCCTCCTTCCTTCCTTTATGTCTGAAACAACAGGTGTCAAATTGCAGGGACGACGTCTGATAAATTCAGAAATCAGGGTGGTAAACCTTGAACTCGCTACTTTAAAAAAGGCAACAGCCAAAAGTAGCAAGCACAGAATTAATAAGGCAGGTGTGTACACATTTAATGGGCATACTTTACACAAATGGAAAAATCCGGTCATTAGAATTTTGGGCGCCGTGTTTTGTTTTTTTTAGTGCAAAATGCACAAGGCGGTCTTGCTGCCAAGCATGCGAATAAGTCCGAAAAAGAAACCGTATTTGTTATACAGTCCCTGTAGGATGTAGTGCTCCTATCTTGCGTCTGTGAATGCAAGGGATTCCGGGCTCAGGGATGGGAGAGGACAATCCCATCCTGCCCAGGGCAAAGAGTCCGGAGGATTCCTGGCCCTCCAAGGGCACCCGTCGCAACCCTGCTCTCCCCTCCAGGCAGAAGCCTGTTTAGAATTGCAAAGGACACGAACAAAAGCCCCTCTTTTGCTTGCAAACTTAATTTAGGGGAAAGGGCTCTCTCGGACATCAGGCTTTCGGGAAACGGAGAGAAACAAGGATGCCGGGACTCCACACTCAGGAGGGTTTTACCAGGATCCAAGGAAGGCTGGTTGCAGTTTGTGCCGAAAACACCAGGGGGGGCAGGAGCAAAGAGGTCGCCAATACTTGGCCTAGAGAGCTAAATTGTATTCCTTTTGTTCTGCCCAGACCTTTTCTGGGTTGTCCTCTCCCCAAACCGAGCAAAGGCTCTCTAGCTCAGCCAAAGCTGGATTACTTGGAAACAAGACCTGAGTGATTTGCTTCCTAAAACCAGGGCCGCTTCTCACTTACTGGAGATGCTACTATCTTGCACGTCCTTCTGCCTGATCCTTTTGCACCCCCTATCTTACGGACGTCAGAAGAGACCTCCACGCTGGATCAGACCAGGGGTCCATCTAGTCCAGCCTCCCATCTCACCCAGGGGCCAGCCAGTTCCCCTGGAGGGCCAACAACAGGGCAGAGGGGCTAAGGCTTTCCCCTAATGTTACTTCCTGGCGCTGTGATTCAGAGGTTAACTGCCTCTGACTGTGGAGGTTCCCCTCAGTCAGCATTGCTAGTAGCCACTAATAGACTTACCAGCCACGAATCTGGTCTCCTATTAAAGCTGCTTATTCCTGTGGCCATCGCTACATCCTCTGACAGCAAATTCCACATCTGAACTGCTCTTTGCAAAGTATTTCCTTTCGCCTATCTGGCTGCTGTCCAGGAGTTTGTCCTGTAAATTGAAACAAACAGGGAATTTAAAACAACCGCTGCAACAAATAGGCCTGAAATTCCCAGGGAAGCTGCTGATAATTATTATTGATGCAACTGACCATTAATATTGGAGGGGGGGATTATAAAGCCACCCACTGGCGATCTGAGCCCACACCCTTGCCTGTGTGCACAGCGGCCTCAATCCAAACTCCCTGGTGATTTCACAGTTAGACCCCCAGTTAAAGGGGCTGGAAAGAGTGTGAATGCAGACAAACCACTAGTTTTAAAGTCAGCAGCCCCTGGGTGGAGAACCACTAGGAGATTTGGGGGTAGAGTTTGGGGAGGGATCTCTGCAAGGCATGCGGGGGAGGGGGGGCAAACTGTGGCTCTCCAGATGTCCTTGGATTACAGCAGCATGCTAGCAGGGGCTCATGGGAAATGTAGTCCGTGAACATCTGGAGGACGACAGGTTGACTACCCCCCCCCTTCCAAAGCAGTCAATTTGGTTTTTGCAGGGGGACCGATCTTGGTTCTCCAGAGATCCATTATAACAGCCGGAGGTCTCCAGGAGACATCTGGAGGTTGGCAAGGCCAGTTTTAAAAGTTTTTAAAGGTTTCCTCTTTCACCCACACACACCCCAACGGCTTCAAAAAAGAAGAGGAACAGGTCGGACGAAAGGGGCTCGAGTCTCTCCGCGGACAATGGGATCCCTGGAGAACACGTAGTCGTGGCTCGCCTCCCCCCTCCCCCCCCCCCGCCGCCGCGCTTGGAAGCTGAGCCCAAGAGGCAGGCGTGCGTGGCAGGCAGGCGAGCCAGAAGCCGCTCGCAAAAGCGGAATGCAATAAAAGAGGGAAAGGAGTTGTCCAGCATCCCGCGTCCTGCCCCGTGCACACGTGCGAGGCACGCGCGTGTCCAGCCTCTCCCCGTGTCCGCACGGCCAACCTGGGTCCGGCGCGTGGGAAAGCCTTTGCCATTGGCTGCCCGAGGGGCACGAGCCCGGCCATCTCCGCCAATGGCAGCGCGCTCCGGCCAGCCCGCCCGCCCGGGCCTCTTGCTGGAGGGCGTTGCCGGCCCTGTGAGCGGGGCGTTGCGGGCAGAGGCGGAGCCAAACACCCAGCGGAGTCCGCCCCCCGGGCGTGTTGGTGAGGTTGCCACCTTCCAGGGGGTGCCTGGAGATCTCCCGGGTGGGTAACTGCTCTCTGGGCCGTCAAAACCAAAACGTTTATATCACAATTTGGGACTTTTTTCATCCAGTGTTTTCTTAATTAGACCATCTGCGGAGACCAATTAATTTTGCACCAATATATTCTGGGAGAAAACCGGGTTTGCTTAACCTCCAGGTGGCGAACACAGAGATAAGTTGGCCAAACCGTGGAGAAGGATGAAATAATCCAAAAACTCAAAAAAAAAAAACGTTGGCGGCAAAAAGCAAAAATAATTTTGATCGTATGTTCCCATAATGTGCAAAACTGTTTCTTTACATCCAAACTCTTTCCCAAGAAAACACTTTACAAATGGAAAAGAAAAGGAAAATCTCCTGAAATTTGAGTGCAGGACTCAAATTGAATAGTTATGTAGAAACACTGACACCCTTAATTTGGCAGATAAAAATGTAGGGACAAAATTTCCTCAAGCGACTTCCCTGATAGAGTCGATTTAAACCCGATTCTATGCAGGGAATATTTCATTAATATACAAAAAATACAAAGCATTTTTCCCCGACGGGGGAATTGACCATATATTCAAAATACATTGAAACGTATCTTTATTCAACAAGCAATTACAATGTGCAGTTTGTGGCCAAGGAAGCTGCTATGGCTGATGGCAGGGGTAGTCAAACTGTGGCCCTCCAGATGTCCATGGACTACAATTCACATTCGCTGGCAGGGGCTCATGGGAATTGTAGTCCATGGACATCTGGAGGGCCACAGTTTGACTACCCCTGGCTGATGGTCTACTTAGCTCTGAGATTGGTTAGAATTATGTAGGGCAAACCCTTCTGGGGCCATGGTGACTAAATGGACAGGAGCAGCTGTTGACACTGGGCAACTGGGCAGATCCATGGGAATAGGGGCCTCTGCCCTTTTTGAGCCTGTGGAGTGCTGACAATGGTAGGATTGGAGACTACCACGGAATGGTGACACAGGAGGTGGGCCCACATGCACAGAAGAAGCTTCATCAAGGGAAGAAGAAGAAGAAGAAGAAGAAGAAGAAGAAGAAGAAGAAGAAGAAGAAGAAGAAGAAGAAGAAGAAGAAGAAGAAGAAGAAGAAGAAGAAGAAGAAGAAGAAGAAGAAGAAGAGTTGGGGACCTCTGAATCTGCCATGTTTATAGAGTCCACACTTAGAAACCCTTATTTTCAACAATGGGAGAAAAAACAACACACGGAGAAGATATGCAGGACAGCAGAAGATATTAAGGGCTGGGACAGGTGGAATTGGTACTTCTCGGCCACAACATCCCTGTAAGGTAGAACAGAAGGATCCTTTATTAACCAGTCAAGACGGTAATTCAGCAGCCATGATACCATTCTTTATTGCTTTATCCAACTTCCCGGCACCCTCCTTCGAGCAGAGCCTGAAGGAAAACAACATCTGAGCACATTTCCCCTCGGTGCTCAAAGGTGGCTGAATTTGGGGGCCGAAGAAAAGGTGCGCCAAAACTCTTCCGTCCCTTCCTTGGCTTCCGGTCGACATTTCTTCCGCCCTTAGTTACGCCTAACAAACAACAGCCTCCCTGTTGCTCACACGGCTGATGCTCAAGAGTGCCAGAAATGTGCCTTGCAGATGCTACCCATTACTCACCAGTGGGGGATGACTAATCCAGAGCTGGCCACGCATCTTGAGGCCCTGTGAGTCAGCCAGGCTGTTTTCCTTTGAACTGCCACCCATTTGTGGCGGGGGGGGGGTGCACCCACACAGCCCCTACAGCATCTTTTTCCAACCTTTTAACCGTGGAGGAGCCCCTGAAATGTCTTTGGGGCTTTGAAGAGCCCCAGAACTGGGCCGGAAGTGTGGCTAATAAGGCAGGATGTAGGGGAAAGTCCTGGTGGGGAATCCCTGCCCTAAAGACATGGAAGGCTTCCCAAATTTCATACAAAGGAATACCACTGATGTGCACTTAGGGTGATGCAGAGGCCCCTGCTCCAGAGCAGCCATTTTCTCAAGGGGACCTGATCTTGGTTGTCTGGAGATCGATAGTAAAAGATCTTCAGCTTTCACCTGGGGGTTGGCAACCCGACTTGCTTCAGCCAGATCCTTCACCCCCCCTTCAGAATGGATTTGTGCACTGCGATAGACATCTGCCTTGCAGCAGAATTTTCACCTTGGCAACTCAAAGCCGTGTTTTGATGGGGGGGGGGGGCTGTTGCAATGCTTTTGTTTTGGCCCGTCCTCCTTCTTGCTCGCCTGGACGCATCCTGGCGCAGGGCGTTCGGATACAGAAAGGAACAGGCCAGCCTCCGGCCCTGAACACTGAGCCCTTGTCTGCCTCACACGTTGCCTGCAACTCGGCAATGTTCTTGTAAAAGAAGCCCTGGCGGAAGAAGGACTCAGGGCTCCAGACGGCTAAATTTACTGGCTGTGAGCTGGACAGCCGTGGAGAGGCACTGGAACACATGTTGATCCTGGCTTGCTCGCTGGAGGGGGAGGACTTGGCCGGGACCATTGGAATGAAAAGTTCTCTTGGCTGAAAGAAAATAAAGAGCCGGGAGGGGAAATACTTTCAGTAGGAAATTGATTATTCGGAACGGGGTGGGGACGGAGGGACCCCGGAGCCCTTCCAGAAACCATGCTAATCTCTCTCTTTTTTTTTCTCTTTTTAAAGTGCATTTTAACTCTAAGGAAAGCAACGGAGTTCTTCAACTGTGAAACTGCACAATTGTCTCTTTATTTAAGGAAGTGGCCTAAAAAGCCTGCAGAGAGAATCCTAAGTGAGTTGGATCGGACGCTGTTCCCATCTGTTCCACGGGTGTCGTGTGTAAGGGCCCTAGGGTAGCAGCCGACTTATGGCGACCCCAAAGAGTTTTCAAACTAAGAGGCTATCCGATTATATTGATAGCATATTCTGGTTAGCATCTTCATGATGTTTTTCAAATAGTCTCCTCTTGTATTCCAGCTGGCTCAGCTTGAGACTTCCTGCTCCATTGAGTACACTTCCTTTGCATTGCCTCCAGAATATTTAGTCAGTTACACAGTTAGGTCTATCTCTCTCCTCTCTTCTTTACAAAGTTTCCCTTCTCAGTAAAGCTATTTATTTTTTAAGCAGCCAGTGCTATACGCCTCCTTTGTGTGTTTAAACTTTGCCAACAATTATTTGGCAAACCACCTCTGCTTCTCTGTTCTCTTGAAAACCCCTTGCTGGGGTCATCATAAATCTAGAATGGGAGGCCACTAAAGAAGACTCTGTAGAGGAAGGCCATGGCCAACTATGTCTCTGCTTCTCCCTTGCCTTGAAAGCTGGCGTGGCCATGTCTTGGATGGGAGACTGCCAAGAAAGTTAACACCTTAGATTTACCCCAATGATTTGGCAAACCTTACATACCTGTTAGGCAAGGTGCAGTGAACTCTTAGGGTGAGTGACAGCTTTGTAAGACTAAAAGTGCTTCAGATGGCATGTTCCAAAGGAGGGGTGGCCAAACTGTGGCTCTCCAAATGTCCATGGACTACAATTACCATGAGCTCCTGTCAGTAGCTGGGTCTTTCGGATCACCTAACTCCTGATCCTTTTACCTGGAGATGCTGGGGATTGAACTGGCGACCTTCTGCCTGCCAAGCAGATGCTCTGCCACTGAGCCATGATCCCCCTTCATAGCCCTCCATGGTTCCAGGCAGAAGTCTTTCCCATCACCTAAATCCCAATCCTTTTAACAGATGAAGCTGGGATTGAACCGGGGACCTCCTGTGTGCAAGGCAGATGCTCTTAGCATCAAGCCACAGCCCTCTCCTGTGTCCAGGTGGGTGACCTTGGGCTCGCCACGGCACTGATAAAGCTGTTCTGACCGGGCAGTGATATCAGGGCTCTCTCAGCCTCACCCACCCCACAGGGTGTCTGTTGTGGGGAGAGGAATGGGAAGGCGACTGTAAGCCGCTTTGAGCCTCCTTCGGGTAGGGGAAAGCGGCATATAAGAACCAACTCTTCTTCTTCTTCTTCTTCAGGTGCCTCATAGTTGGGAAAATGCATATTAATCAAAGAGGATGAGTGCAACCTGTGAAGTCATTCATTTATGTTAATTCTTTCCTTTAAGACTTCACATGATAATCCCCCACTTTCTATGGGGGTTTTAATTGCACATGCTTCACTGCTATAATGACCTTATTGATGAAACAGTAATTTTTTTTACATTTTAATGGTGCCGATAAAAATTGCCCCCACTTACCGTAATGGGCATCAGCGTTAGGATATATATGGTCAGCTAAATAGGACTGTGACACCATTCAATTGTAGGGATTGGACATTAACTGGAGAAATAACTAATGAGGGGTGGATGGCTTTAATTAATTTTGGAATCATGACGCATCCAGTTGCTAAAAATAAGACCAACTGAACATCTTGTAAACCTTCAGAAATGCCTGTTGTAATTTCTGGGCTATATGCTATCTACTTTCACAGCTACTCAAGAACACAGTAAGGATCACTGCAATACAGTGGTGAAATTGTCAGATGAGGATCTGGGAAACCTAGGTTCGAATCTCCTCTCTGCCATAGAAGCTCACTGGGTGACCTTGGGCCAGTCACATAGTTCAACCTAACCTGCCTCACAGGGTTGTTATGAGGATAAAATGTATGCAACTTTGGATCTCTACTCGGAAGGATGGAGATGTATAAATGAAGTAAATAAACAAATAAGACAGGGAGAAAAATGATGAACCAGCAGATAATGTTAATGGTAGGGTCTTTATCCAACCAAAAGAGTCAACAGATTTCCCCCACCCAAATCCAAATCTTGTGATAGGTCTAAGTGCAGCATTCCAGAAATCATCCCACCTCTGCCCCCACCTCAGTGTCTCATGGAAGAAGAATGGCTTCTATAAATGCTAGTGGTACAGTGTCATGTTCCTGCCTATAATTAACTGGAACTGCGCATAGTGCTGTAAGACTCATTCTGCAGTTTGTGTTGCCATTGTCAATTGTTTGGTTGTGTGAGAGGTGGCATGATTTTGCTGTCGCAGGTGTGCGTGTTAAAGCATGTCACCCTTCAGCGTTTGACGTCCCCCCCCCTCCCGGTTCTTTGTGCCTGCGCACAGGCTTACCTGCATATGCGTATGTGCATACACGCATGATTGTTTGCAGTCCCTTGAAAGGGCCAGTTGTCAGGTTGCCAAGCAGATGTCTGCGAAACCATTCTATAAGGCTACTTCTCTCTCTAGGATTGATGAACAGGTCTCTATGCTGGCTCAGCAAGCCAGAATTTTGATTCATTATATAACTCAGATGATTCATGTGGAGTGAGGAATCCAAAAACCAGTTATCGGGTCTTTGGCAACACCAAGATGCTGCGTTAAGAGGGCAAATTGGAAAGGATTCAGTGAAGATCTAGAATGATTCCCTCCAACATATAAGAACTACTGCCAGTTCATTGGAGCTGTTATATCTAAAGCTGAAAGGAATGTTCCTCGAGCATATCAGAAAAAATATATTCCGGGAAAGAGCAAGCTGAGCAAAAGGCTGTATCAAAATTTCCTTGGCAGGAAAGTCTCAGAAATAACAAATGAATTTCTCTGTGAACTTGACTTGCAGGAGTTCAGTCTTCCAGGGTATTCAGTGGGCGACCTCAAAGTAGCTGTTTTATTGCCAAGGACTTTCAGGAACAGAAAAGAAAGGGAAATTGCTGAGTTACAAGTTCTTACAACACGGAGGACAATGGAACCCCCAGGACTTGACAGGGATCTTGGTTTCTTATCTCATCACACATGCTAACATCATTCAGTGTATTCTCACAAAACCCTCAAAAGGGCTCCACATCCACAAACTGTGCTGTAAAGGATAAGGAATCTTTGACCACTGACACACTGCTGCGACACTGGCACATTTCCGATTGCCTGGGAAACGAACTGGATGTTAGAGTGGGAAGAGCTGATGCCCAAGAAGTCCAACTGCCCACAAAGCCGTTTTCTTCAGAACAGGTTCTTGCAGCCTGGAGGTCCACTGTAATTATGAGAAGTTTCCAGGCTACATCTGGAAGATAATGCCAAAGACAAATATATATATTTCTTTATTTTATTCAAGTTGAGCCAGAACAGGGTCTGGATGCAGAAGGCGTTTTCGAACCCACATTTTCATCATTGACTCACTACTGAATTTCTAACATATATTCAAGTTATTCTTATTTTTCCAGAAGATTCTCTGATGTGTGTTTTGTTTAGCTGTTTGCTAAATATCCAGCTACAAACCGGCCCTGCTCTCACTGTCAAACAAGGGGAGAAACGCCGTCTGTCAATTTCTAGTCGGAGAAATTGACAAGCATTGAGCAGAAATAGACAGACGGTTGTCCCGGTTTAGGCAGCAGAAGCTCCTTGTGAGGGTGTCACACCATGCATCCCAGCTTCCAAAGCTGCCATTTTCTCTGAGAAAAGGGGACTATTTAGGGCAGCGATAGTCAAACTGCGGCCCTCCAGATGTCCATGGACTACAGTTCCCATGAGCCCCTGCCAGCACTTGCTGGCAGGGGCTCATGGGAATTGTAGTCCATGGACATCTGGAGGGCTGCAGTTTGACTACCCCTGATTTAGGGGATGGATGGAAGGATGCACAGTCAGACAGACGGGGGTGGGGTTGCCGGATGATTGATTGATAGATAGATAGATAGATAGATAGATAGATAGATAGATAGATAGATAGATAGATAGATAGATAGATAGATAGATAGATAGATAGATAGATACTGTAATTCTAGGGCATCTCCAGCCCCCACCTGGAGGCTGGCAACGCGAGGGGCCAGGCAAGCGCTCGTGTGCCTAGCGATCCTCGCCCCGCTTAGCGCTCCAATTCCAGCGCTCCGAGGGCCTCATTAAGATCGCCCAATCGTTTAATGGACCGCGCTCGGGAGCGCCGGATGCCCTTTGCCAGCGAGCGGCTAGCCAGGCGCCGAGGCAGCGCGGCCGCGCGGGAGACGCAGGGAGTGGGCGCCGGAGGCAGCGCCGAGGCCAGACGGCGCGGGGACCGCCTCCTCCTCGTCCGCCTCCGGGCCGGGCTCCTGCCTTCCGCGCCCCCCGGCCGCCGCCCGCCGGCTCACCTCGCCTTGACTGCCGCCCAGGTCCCATCCGAATCCCCGCCGCCCCAGGCCTTGGACGCCGGCGGGCAGGCGGGCGCCTCCCGAGAAGCCTCCCGCCTTGGGTGCTGCAGCCAGGATAAGGACTCCCCACCCTGGGTGACTCCCTGGGAGCCAGGATGACATGGGAAGGAAAGGAGCTGGTTCTTCTGTGCCGCTTTTCTCTACCCAAGCGGCTTCCCTTTCCTCTCCCCTGAGATTCCTGCTCCATTAGAACAGCTTTATCAGGGCTGTGACTAGCTCAAGGTCATCCACGTGGGGGGGGGGAGGAGCGGGGAATCCAACCCGGCTCACCAGATTAGAAGCCGCTGCTTGAACCCCTTCATCAAGCTGGGCCACAGATGCCCACCCAGGCCTCGGAGGCTGCCAAGAACACAAATACGGCGTTTTTAAAAAATATATTTTTATTTGCCTTCGTTCAGGCCCCACCTTTCTCTGCAAGGGAGTTGACGCTGTTCTCCTCCCTTCCATTTTTATACTCATAACCACCATGTGTGACAGTGTGTGGGACTGGCCCAAAGTCACCGGGCCAGTGTCCATGACAGAATGAAGATTCGAACCCTGGGTCTTCTGGTTCCCGGGCAGACACTCTCACCACTGTGCCACACTGGCTGCAGAGATGTGAAAAGGCAGCTAAGGGCCTTGTGGAGACGTTTCTTTGGCCCGGGCCTGGCTGGAGGTCCCTCCGCCTACACCAGGGGTAGTCAAACTGCGGCCCTCCAGATGTCTGTGGACTACAATTCCCAGGAGCCCCCTGCCAGCATTCGCTGGCAGGGGCTCCTGGGAATTGTAGTCCACGGACATCTGGAGGGCCGCAGTTTGACTACCCCTGGCCTACACTGTCCCCCCCCCCCCATGCCCCAGGACATGTCTCCTTCTCAGGCCGTTGTTTCCATTGGCCTGCTGTTAACTCCACAGAGCGACCCCTTGTTCCCGTCTTTATGGGGCCGGCACGCAATGGAACAGGGGCCCGATCGATACGGACACTTAACGGCCCTCCGACATTTCCAAAGGCCTGCGTGAACATTAGCTAATGAAGGAATCAATCAAGTTTTACGGGATCCCTTGTAAAAATTAAACGTGGCTGACGCCTTCCAAAGGTCAGCATTTATCAACTGGTGTTTTCTGGTGCCCACGGGGCCGTCAGCAGGTCTTCTTCGAAACCCTGCCAGCGAGAGGCCGGATGCTTGTGCCTGCCGATTTCTGTGCCCATTTCCAGAGGTGCTTTCGGAGGGCTGGGTTTTTACGCACGGCTGCTGCAAAGGACCAGTGTGGAAAAGGGAACTGGGGCAGGAGCGGAAGAGCTTGAGGGTCTTTCCTGGAGGCTTTTGCAAAACCAACTATGGTGTTTCCATAGAAGATAGATTAAGGCAGGGGTAGTCAAACTGCGGCCCTCCAGATGTCCATGGACTACAATTCCCATGAGCCCCTGCCAGTGAATGCTGGCAGGGGCTCATGGGAATTATGGTCCATGGACATCTGGAGGGCCGCAGTTTGACTACTCCTGGATTAAGGGGTGGGGTTTTCTTTTTTGCTGCTGTGTTGGCTTGAAGCAACAGAACCGAGTTTGAATCGCACCTTGAAGACCAACAGGGCTTAATTCTGGGCCTACGTTTTTCATGGGCATGCGCACTTCTACGCATGCAAAAGCTCAGACCTAGAATTACACTTCGTGTGCCCTTCAAGGCGTCCCTGGACTCAAATTGGTTCCACTCCAATGGGGATAGGGATGCTAGCTGGGACATGGCATCTGGGGACCCCCCCCCCCCGGAATTACAGCTCATCTCCAGACAGCGTGCACATGCTGGCAGGGGCTCATGGGAATTGTAGTCCATGGACATCTGGAGAGCCACAGTTTGGCCATCCCTGCCTTATACATTGTTCCAGGCTGTGGGCCTTCCCTTCCTCAAAACCCCTGCTCCACAGGCTCCACCCTCAAACCTCCAGAAATTTCCCAACCCGGAGCTGGCAACCCTAATCCATCTATCTAGTACTGGCTAGACCCACTTGGGCCTGCTTGCACATTTCCTTGACCCGTTATTTGACCATTTAGGGAGGAGAGATTAAAGGCTGTGCAGCCAAGACAGCTCCCTGGCTTTTAACTAACAAAGTTTCTAGCCCCTGAGGAGGAAAACAGACAGAACGTTTTGAGAATGGCGAGCACAGCTTTTTGGCTGGCGGCATGTGGCCTGGCATCATAGCAAACACGCAGGGCAGGAGATCCAAGGCCTGTCGCCTATCCTCTTTTGAGCGCCACTGGGCTGTTCTTTCTTTAAAAGAAAGGAGCACACACATGTTTTTACGGGCGCGTGCTGATCCCTGGCCGTATAAAAAATTAAAGCAAACTCTTTAACAGCAGGCTGACAAACTGCTCTGAGACTCCAAGGGGAGGAGCTGGAGGGCTGATGATGTCCCAGGTGCCAACCATTCGGCACCCCTGCATCAGCTGGCCTTTCTCATTTAATCTTTACCATGTGGAAAAGCTGCAGGACAAGAGTTATTAAAACCAAGCTGGGGGGGAGGGGAGGGTGATGGTGTTGCTTAGCAGAGCAGCAAAACTGCTTTCTCCACACTCCCAGAAGTACACACCTTGAGACTATTCATGCATGGAAATACGCCAGCGATGCCTGCCAAGGAAATGCATGAAGCCAGAAGAAATGTGAGAGAAGGATTTCTTCTCTTCAGCAAAGCTCTTTGCCCCTGTTCTTGACTAGCCAAAAACCTCAGCAGTGAATCATGATAATAAACAAATACATGCACTTTCCCCCTTATTTGAAATGTATTCGTGGTTGCATCCTGATTCGGGGGTGGGGGAGGTATATTTTGCAGAGGAGCCAGCGGGGAGAGCCCAAAGTCGCCAGGCGAGTTTGTGACTCGAACCCAGGTCTCTGCCTGTCAAGGCCAGCCCTGAACTTACCAGTGAAGGAGCTGTAATTTTGCCATTCTCTCCTGTCAGCTGCATCCAGTTAGAAAAATTAAAGCGATCGAGATCAAACTAGAAATCAGGTTAGGTGCAGATGTTGTCGTTTTTTAATCCGAGCTGACAGAGGATAAAAAGCCCAGTGCAGATAACCCCCCACTGCACCCCGATTTAATGTCTAGATTGAGATTTGAGTCCAGGGGCACTGTAAGGACCAACAAAGCTTTTTGCAGACATGAGTTTTCAAGAATAAAAGCATTCCATATCTGACATTCTATCCCTGTGTCTTCTATTTTTTATCCGTATAAAAATAAAACAAATATTTAGTAGTAGTAGTAGTAGAAGAATCTAAGCATCCCTGTAGATGACTGAAGTTAGCATGTTACAGAATTGCCTTGCTAACTCTGGGTTAAGAAATGCCTGGAGATTTTAGGGGTGGGGTCTGGAGAAGGTGGGGTCTGGAAAAGGCAGGGTTTGGGGAGGTGTAATGCTACAGAGGGCGTCACCCCAAGGGTCAGACATGACTCAGTGCTTGCACAGGAGATACCTTTACCTTTACCTTTAATGGTACAGAATCCATCCACCAAAGCTGCCATTTTCTCCAGGGCAGGGGTAGTCAAACTGCGGCCCTCCAGATGTCCATGGACTACAATTCCCATGAGCCCCTGCCATCTGGAGGGCCGCAGTTTAACTACCCCTGCTCCAGGGGAATCAAGCTTGGTCATCCGGAGATCAATTGTAATCCTGGGAGATCTCGAGTCTCTGGCAGTTAGCAACCATAATTATAAACATGCCCTCTGCAAATTGTTTTCTCCAAGAGCTGCAGTGTGGATGGATCACCACCAGCTCAGCTTGGTCCAGCCCCACCCCTCTTCGGCTTCTCTGGAAGGAGAGATCCCGTCTCTTGTACAAAGGTTTGCCTCCTACCCTGTAGGAACCTTTTTAATTACTGTTTTGACAGAGAACAAGTTTAACTAGCTCTTCCGCCCCGGCATGTAAGGTCACTGCTATCGCTGACTGTAAAGAAGATACAAAAATGAGGCAATAAAAAGTACACAAGCTGAGCGGTGGCTAGTAATTTAATACCAGCTCTCGTAAACCTGGCAGTGAGTCACCTGTGGCTAATTTTGAAGCGCTGATGAGCTCAGATAGGAAGCAGGATTGACTCCTGCCTTCGGGACCGCTGGGACGGAAAAGGCTACTTTCGCAAGGCGGGGGTGTCGGGAAAGAACATGAGCGTGCACGATCTGGGACGTCATCCACTCTGCCCTTCACATGTTGAGCTGGGGTCAAGAGATCCTTCTGTTCTGCATTTTAGACAGGTTGGGAAGGTAGCTGTCACTGATTTTTTTAAAAAAAGATTAAAATGTCTCTAAATAAACTGTGCTGGCCCAGTCCTTCGGCAAGGCGAGTCGTCACCTGCTATGGATTTCTGCTATGGTGGTCTAGGATAGTTACCCCCTAACCCTGCAATATACACTACGTTTATTGATGGGTGAGGACCCCCTCCCCAGGGACTCTGATTTGCAATTCATCTCAAAAGCAAATCAGGTTGCCCACAGGTCTGTTGGGCAGGTAAAGATGAAGCCAGCATGGAGCAGCCTGCTCTAACCACTAGAAGAAGATGATGACTTTAGGGGTGGTGCCAGGAGTGGGTGGGATTTGGGGTAGGGAAGGACCTTGGTGACGTCTAATGTTATGGAGTCCACTCTCCCAAGCAGCCATTTTCTCAGGGGGAACTGATCTCCGTCGCCTGGAGATGAGCTATAATTCCCAGAGGCCGCCGGGTCCCACCTGGGAACTAGCATCCCTACCTATAGTACAATAGGGTCGATATTCTTGTGGGTCTCCCTGCCCAAGTCCATCTGGTCCATTCCCACCAGAGAAATAAATTCTCCCATACAGCCATTCTCCTAAGGACGTATCACCCAGCACAGTTTCAATGATCTAAACTGAACAATTTGGCTGTTGTAATTCTTTTCCCATAAAATATTAAAATGTTTGTAATTTGGTATGTTGTGCCCCGCCCTAAGCCTTCGGGGGAAGAGAAATACAATATTAAATTAAATTTAAATTAATATTAGATGGCTTTGGTTTTCTAGTTTTGCTTGGCATCAGTGCAGCTACCTGAACAGCCTCTGTGTGTAGCTAATATTCTCTCTCTCTCTCTCTCTCTCTCTCTCTTCCCCCCCTCTCCCCTCCCCTCTCCTTCCCCATCTTTTGGAAGGTGATGGCAGACAGACACATCCGGCAGTTTCTCATGCTTGAAAAGCCCTTTGCAAGAGGAAAGTGCAAAGTGTTCTCACGGAAGAGGGGGGTTTCCTGTCTGGGCAGCCATGCTGTCAGTCCGGTAAAGAGACATTAAAAATAGACCTTCTTTCCCCCTCGGGCTCTGCTGAGGATTTGGAACATCCTGTGGTCCTCTTGGCAGGCACCTGTTATCTCTGCAGGTTTCCCATCTGGAGGCTGCTTGCAGAGGGAGGGTGAGGAGACGCAGAGAGAGAGAGAGAAGCCCTGGCACATTACAGGCATGAACCAGCAACGTCTCTGCAAACTGAGTAGGGAGGCTAGCCTCCAGGTTGTTGGAAAACTAGAATTTTGAAGAAAAAGAAAGGGTTGGTTTTCATACCCTTTTTTTCACTACCCGAAAGAGTCTCAGAGCGGCTTACAATCGTCTTCCCCTTCCTCTACCCACAAGAGACACCCGGTGAGGTAGGTGAGTCTGAAAGAGTTCTGACAGGACAGCTCTGTGAGAACAGAACTATCAGGACTGTGACTAGCCCAAGGTGGCTGCGTGTGTGAAGGAGGAGTGGGGAATCAAACTCAGTTCTCCCAATAAGAAGAGTTGGTTTTTGTACCCTGCTTTTCACTGCTCAAAGGAGTCATAAAAGTGGCTTACAAACCCCTTTCCCTTCCTCTCCCCACAACAGACACCCTGTGAGGAAGGTGGGGCTGAGAGAGCTCAAGATTTAAACCAATATCCTTGATGAAGATGAGAATAAACCTGTGTGATAGCCTTTAGACCAGGGGTAGTCAAACTGCGGCCCTCCAGATGTCCATGGACTACAAGTCCCATGAGCCCCTGCCAGCGAATGCTGGCAGGGGCTCATGGGAATTGTAGTCCATGGACATCTGGAGGGCCGCAGTTTGACTACCCCTGCTTTAGACCTTACAGAATCCCGGGCCGAGTAAGCAGCAACATTTTAGTCTTGAGACCAGGTTGCTACATCGGTTAAGACCGGCTTGTTTTGCACTTGGGCAGTTAGTCCTCCGTTTGCCCTTATTCTCAGTTTGCAAACCCGAGGAATGCTGCCTGTACATCTGACCGGCTTTTCTCTTTTCTTCTCGAGGGGTTAAACTGTAATAACAAACACAGGTTCAAGAACACCCCTTCTTGCGGAAGTCCACTGTGTCCATAACACACTGCTCTTTGTTACAGTAACACACTGGGACGCCGACGGTGTCCCAAACACACAAGTACCCAGAATCAGAGGCGGGAGAGTCTGTCAACTGACTCTAACAGTCGCTAACCGACAAAAGTAACAGAATTCTCCCAGCATGCACTGCTCCCCCCGCCAATATGTGGCGTGCCTGTATGCAAGGGTGCAAATCTCCAAATGATAGGGACCAGTTTGGGTGCTTTGGAGGGTAGATTCTATGGCAGGGGTGGCCAAATTTCAGCTCTCCAAAGATCCATGGACTACCATTAACATGAGCCCCTGCCAGCAGGGGCTCATGGTAACTGTAGTCCATGGACTCCCCAGGGTTACGCGGCCTTTCCCGGAAGTTCAGGTGGCTGCTGGCATCACTGGAGCCTGCTTCCCCTGTTGCTCAACAGCCTAGTCTCTTTCTCCACAATGATAAAGTGGTAAATGATCAATCGATCGATTGGCCGGCTTCCATGTCTAACTTCTCCAAAGGGGCCTGTCGCCGCTTCCGGGGTTCCTCAAAGTCTGAAAACATATTTCAGGGGTCCCTCCACAGGCAAAAGGTCGAAGAAGACTGCTCCGAAGCAGCCATTTCCCCTGGAGAAACTCATCGACCTGGTGGAATGAGCTCCTGGAGGAGCTGCGGGCCCTTGGAGAGCTTTCCGCCTTCCGTAGGGACTGCAAGACGGAGCTCTTCCGCCAGGTCTATGGTCGGGGCCAGTGTTAGAGGAGGTGGTATGGGTCCCCCCTTGGTCTCCCCCTAGGCCATCCTCATGAGCTCTTCCCCCATATGAAGTTTTGCCCTCTGTTTGGGGTTGTATTATTGTCGATTGGGGTTTTAAGGGTTTTTTAAGGGGTTTTAATGTTGGATTTTTGTTGTTACCTGCCGCAAGCCGGTTTCGAGAACAGTGGGTTATAAATCCCCAAAATAAAAATTAAATAAAATCAATAAATCTATGTAGTCTGGAGGTGAAATGCAATGCCGGGGCTTCCCCCGTCCCACCTGGAGGCTGGCCTCCCTCGGTTGACGTGAGATCAGAGTTGTACCCCAGGAGAACTGGTTGGTCGGGAAGGGCCCTGAAATAATGTGGGAAGGCAGCCATTTATTCCTCACTGGAGCGAAGCGGGAGGCCGTCTCTCCCTCTTTCTTCGCCTACCAGGGGTTACACAAACATATTTAAGGGCAATTAATCACCAGGCGCTCAAGTTAAACCTTAACTCCTTTAAAAGTTTAATCAGGTGGTCTTTATCTCAATCGTGCCCTTTAAAAGTTGGATCCGAGCGGAACCGGGAGAGAAGGCCGAATCGATTAAGAAACTCTTCATCACCAGAGGGGGAGGAATTGAGATTTGTGTGGAGTGATTGAATCACAGCGGTCCAAAGTCAACCTGGCTTCTGTATCATCCCTCCCCCAGTCCGGTTTCTCTCTGCTCCATGGATGGCCATCCAAGCAGCAATTCACTGATTGAGAGAAAAACACGAGAAGCAAGAGAAAGCAAGTCACTTCCGGGATTAGGGGATCTTCATCCAAGTCATGTCTTTGCTCCTTTTAGCATGTGGGGAAGGGCTGGGGCTCAGTGGAAGAGCTTCTGTTTGTGCTGGGATTTCTGGACTTGGCATGGTCCTGAGTCCCTTCCAAGAAACAGAGCTGCAAAATAATAGAGCATTTTCAAAGTATGCAGTTATTAGTTACCTTTGTGGATGAGGCACAGGTCCAGATGCACAGCGCTTTGAGGTTTAAAAGAGAGTAATCTTTAGTGGAAAAGGTTATTTACAAATCTATATCATATGTATCTGCTTCAGTCTCCATGCTGAAGCAAAAAACTTAAAGAGTAGTTTAAAAAGCAGTACATTACAAGTCTCTTGTGGCTAGGCTGCAGGCAGACTACATGACATATATATACTGATGGAGAGAGCTAAGCCCAATGACTGATCACAGCCTGGAGGTTGACAGCCCTAGCAAATGGGCTCTTCACTTCCAAATTTGGGAGGCGGCACTTGACAACTCCCTGCAATTGTGAAGAAGCTAACTGTTTAATGGAGAGCATTATGTTATTGTAGTTACCTTTAGAGTAGCCCTTCTAAACTTTCTTTTTTACCAGCACAGTGTTGCTCATTTTGGGGAAACTAATCTCTAATCGGGCTGCTGGCGAAGCCTCGTGTTTTGCAGCATAGTCCTCGGAATCCGTTTAATCAGCCAATAGGATGGAAGGCCCCCTTGGATTCCCGAGAGCTCCTTCTCCTCCCACCCCATGGCTAGCCGTAAACAGGGAGTTCCATAACAATAAAGCACCATTCAAAGCCTGCCTGGCTTGTTTGTCACCAGTAGGAGTCAGCGGCTCTCTCATTGTCCGGCCAGGAAATGTGCGTTCCCGTCCTTCTCTCGGTACACAGGAGAGCATTATGCTGCTGCTCACGGCGTACCCAGCCGAAGACAGAGTGTGCAACTTCTAACCTGTCTGAGAGCCAGGCAGGGAGCTAGACGCTCTTGACAGCCAGTTTCTCCTTCCGGCTAAGGCGCTTGAAAAGGGAGATTTCTCTCGAGCTGCTCTGTTCTTCTGGAGTGAGAGAAAACGGGAGAGGCAGCAGACAGCAAAGGGGGGGGGGGAGGAGAGGTGGTTTTCATACCCTGCTTCTCACTACCCAAAGGAGTCCCAACAGACACCCTGTGAGTTAGGTGGGGCTCAGAAAGCTCTGTGGGAACTGCTCTGTGAGAACAGCTCTGAGAGAACTGGGACTGGCCCAAGGTCGCCCAGCTGGCTGCATGTGGCAAATCAAACTAGAGTCTGCTGCTCTTTAAGAGAGAGTGTTTTTATTAAACAAAGGAGCCTCAAAGCGGCTTACAACCACCTTCCTTCCCTACAACAGACACCCTGTGAGGTAGGTGGAGCTGAGAGAGCTCTGAGAGAACTGAAAGTGGCCCAAGGTCATCCTACTGACTGCTTTGGGAGGTGGGCCCGATGGCATGATGCCCCACTTAAGGCCCTCTCCTTGCCGAACCCCACCCTCCTCAGGCTCCACTCCTAAAGCTCCAGGTATTTCCCACCCCAGAGCTGGCAACCTGGGCCCCTCCCATGCTTGTGTCCATCTCACCCTTTCTTCAAGCAGCTCAGAGCAATGCCCATGGTATTCCTCCCCCTCCCTAGTTTTATCCTCACAACGACCCTGCAAAGTAATTCATGAGGAGAGTGAGCCGATCAAGACCCTGCAGTGTGTTTCAGGGCCGAGCGGGGATTCGATCTCGGGCCTTAGCCCTTCCACTCCTAATCACCACACCTCACAAATTAGATGAGGCCCCATGATCTGGTCGGGATTATGGAAGTTGCCAACCTCCAGATGGTGCTTGGAATAACAATTTATCTCCTGGTTGCAGAGTTCCTCAGGAGAAAACGGCAGCTGCAGGAGGTACCTCCAGAGGTCTCCAGGCCCCACCTGGAGGTTGGCAGGCCTGGATGCTGTCCTCCAAGTCTGGAGTTGGCCGAAGGCCTGTCCTTGGAGGGCTTCAGTGGGAAA
The DNA here is from genome assembly GCF_049243985.1 of Paroedura picta. Classification (NCBI taxonomy): domain Eukaryota; kingdom Metazoa; phylum Chordata; class Lepidosauria; order Squamata; family Gekkonidae; genus Paroedura; species Paroedura picta. The sequence continues at coordinate 4,266,103 of NC_135379.1, forward strand.
CAGGTTGAGGAGGATGGAATCCCGACAGCTTCCCCGATTTCCGCCTCGGGCCAGAACAGAACCCTTCCGCACAGGTGGGGGACGAGGTTGGGCCGACTTCACTGTTGCAAGGAACCTCGACAGGCAGCGGGTGGATTTGGGTTTTTGTTTTTTTTTTAAATCCTTGTTTGCTTTTCAAAAACGCCTTCAGCCTTGTCTTGGGTAAATAATAGATAAGTTCTTACCAGCGCTGCCGCTTTGAGGCGCACCGGGGAAGAGGCGTTCTCTTCCTCCACCTCTGTCTCCCCGGCGTCTGCCTCCCCACCCTCTGATCGTCTGCAAGCCCATTTCGAATCTGGGGCCAAAACAAACAAGATGCGCCTCTTGGCTGATAAGAGCCCTGCGCATCAGGAAAATGAGCCGCTTGGTGTTGGACCAGTGGTCTTTTGGGCAGCCCATGTCTGCTTTTGAATGAGGCCCGACTCCGGCATATTCCGAAGATGACCCTACGTGGATGAAGACCCGCCTGCCGGTCACCTTGAGACTGGCCTGGCTTTTAAAGATGCCCTGTTGGGTTTTGGCGACAAGGCAATGCAACCTCCTGCCTGCAGGGGGCACCATGTCCAACCCTCCAGGACAAGAAATCTCTATGGTTTCCACTGACTTCTCTTGTAGGTTCATGGGGAGGGTTGCCAACTCCAGGTCGAGAAGTCTCTGGAGATATGGGAAGTGGTGCCTGAGAAGGAGCATAATGTTGTAGAGGCCACCTTGGGAACCCACATGGCGTCTTGGTTGCAAAGCAGTGGACTCCAATCGGGAGAACCGGGTTTGATTCCCCCACTCCTCCACATGCAGCCAGCTGGGTGACTTTGAGCCAGTCACAGTTCTCTTAGGACTGTTCTCGCAGAGCAGTTCTCTCAGAGCTCTCTCGGCCCCACCTGTTGTGGGGAGTGGAAGGGAAAGGTGTCTGTAAGCTGGGACACCTTCAGGTAGTGGAAAGTGGGGTATAAAAAACAACTCTTCTTCTTCCTCCTCCTCCAAAGCAGCCATGTTCTTGCCTACAGATCAGTTGTGACCCCAAGCGAGCTCTAGCCGCCACCGTGAAGCTGGCAACCCTATTTGTGGGGTCTGAAATGGGAGGGCGGAAGAGGTCAGTCACTGGGTGAGAGGGAATGCCGGGCTAGATGGTCTGATCCAGCAGGGCTCTTCTGGTGCTCTTAGAAGGGGTTTGCATCGGACTGCCCTGACAATCAGCTCTCTGCTCTCTGGCTTCCTCCTCTGCCTCCAATCGAAGGCTGCATGCAGCCCCCGCCGGCACCCAAGGCCTTGTGGAGAGGCCCATCGCTCGCTCCCTGCCGGATCTGGCACCCGTCCCTCTGCGCACACCTCCCGGAGAAGGAACGAACGAACAACAATAGCTGTTTAACCTTCATCCTTCACCCGGGCAGGGCGCCAGAGAGACACACAAACTCCCATCTCAGCGTGTTCCTGGGGAGCCAGTGGTGCGGATCCATCCAGCCCTCTTTTCATTTGCATCAGGGAAGTCCAAAGAGCGTTTCAACTTGTCGTTTGAAGAGGGCTCCCCTTTGAATCTCCACCCCCCCCGTCTTTCCCCGTTTGTTTCCGCTTTTCTTCCTGCAGCAGGCCCTGTTAATGTTTAATAATTCCTGAGCTTAAATGCTCGCCACAACTGGGCCCGACGTCGTGGATCGGCCCCTGAAAAGCCGAAGCAGGGCACCTTCCGATGGATCCAAAAAAATTACTTCATTTAGAAGAAGAAGCAGCGTTGTTTTTTATGACCCGCTCTTCGCTACCCGAAGGAGTCTCAAAGCAGCTCCCAATCACCTTCCCTTCATCTCCCCACAACAGGCATCTTGGGAAGGAGGTGAGGTGGAGAGAGCTCTGGAAGAACTGCTCTGCAAGAACAGAACTCTGACTAGGCCAGGGTCACCTAGCTGGCTGCATGTGGAGGAGCAGGGAATCAAACCTGGCTCTCTACATTAGAAGCCGCCTCTCGTAGTGTGATTTGGGCCAAACATTGCCAAGTTCAAGGGCCAGGTAAAGTTGAGCATAGGCTTAATTCTGGGGTCAGAATGAAGCAGTGCTCAAGAGAGCTTGTGCATGACTGTCGAGTTCCTCTTACCGCTTGTTATTCAAAGATGGCATCACAGAGAAGGGGCCAGGTTGTGTCTCTAGGCCAGGGGTAGTCAAACTGCGGCCCTCCAGATGTCCATGGACTACAATTCCCAGGAGCCCCTGCCAGCTGGCAGGGGCTCCTGGGAATTGTAGTCCATGGACATCTGGAGGGCCTGCAGTTTGACTACCCCTGCTCCAAGCCCACTGAGGACCGAGCTTGAGGTCCCAGGCAGGATCGTAGCTTGCGGTGTAATTGACCAATGTGCAGCTGGATCTTGTCAATTTCAACGGAAACTGACCAATGGCGCATACTGGAGGGAAGATCCCTGGTTTGCTTGTGTATAGAAGTTGTGGTTTTTGGGGTTCGGTTCTTCTTGGTACCATGCTGGGGTCCTAATAAAGAGCTCAAATTGCTACTGGTGTCCGTATCCACCCTGAACCCACAGATTTAACAGGGCATCTAGTCCACCCCCCTGCTCAATGCAGGATCTGCCTGCTTCTGTTTGTGGAGGATCCAACAGTCTTTAATAGTATGGAGTCAACTAAGTCTCTGAATCCCAGAGGAACTGGCTGGCCACTGGGTGAGACTAGATGGGCCACTGGTCTGAAACCTTGGTGGAGAGAGCTTGACCTGGACACTCTTGCCATGACCATTGTGACTCCATTTTGTCTGTCTTTGGTTTCAGTGCTCAATTATCCCTGCAGTAGTGGGGATGGGTTAGCTAGGGTTCAGAAGGTGTGTGTGTGAGGGGGGGTGGCAGCAGAGTTGGTATTTGCCTCCTCTGCCATTCTGGGAGGAGCCAGTAGTAAATCTGTTGGGGTTATCTCCGTGTCCTTGAAGCCCAGGCAGAGATGCTGTGTCTGGCAGACAGTTTCATTTTAGGGAAGCATGAGAAGACACGGGAGGGGTGTCATTCAGAGGTTGCCCATCTGAATTTGGAATGGGGGAGGGAGTGAGCTTGGAAGATATAAGGGTGCACTTGTGCAGGCATGCTTTAGCAAGAAATTGGGGGAGACCTGTTTCGCTTGCTCCTGAATAAAGAGAGTTTCTTCGCCCAAGACTGCTTTTGGGGAATATCGTCTGGAACCTCATGCCATGCAATAGGCACTCTGAATGTGCTGTAATATCACTCTTGCGCAAGACTTCAGCGCAATGTCTGTCTCGTCCTCCTGTGACTAACAGAAGTCGAAACAGACTGAATAGCCTGGAACGACTGTCAAGCCACAGAGCCAAACCTGTGGCTCTTTAATGCAGGGCTTCAGCGCTAATCTTTTAACCAGGCATCCTCAGCCCCGGAGTATCTCGATGGCCCTGGAAGGGTCTCCAGAATGAGTGGGAGTTAATTATTTTTCATATCTTTTAAAACATTGTTAAATATTTATCGGGGGATATGGCCATATGTGGTCATGTCAACCTGCACACACACACACACACACACACACACACGCCACTGATGGCCACTGATTGGCCTGGAGGGGTGGGAAGAGGAGGGACTTTGGATGGGCATGTCCACATTCTGTGCAATCACACCACTTAAGGGGTTTCTTGAAGCCTGAAGAATGATTCCAGAGTTTCTCAGTGGTAAAAACATTGAGAAAGGCTGAGCAGAGCAGAGACACGGATTCATATTATATTTTCGGGGTCCTTCTGTGCATTTGTGTGCTTCAAATTGCTCCATGTCTACATTGTTGATTCCAAATTCATTGATGGTTGCCTGAGAGTGTTTCTTTTGTATGTTCCATTACAGTCTTTCGCTTTTCACGGGACTTCGTTCTTGTATAATTGTTCATTGCCGAGTCCGTGCTCCTGATAACATATTGTGCCTTTGATGACCACGCCTGAATCGGTACTCTCCGTACTGGTTTTGCGTTTTGCTGTTATCTCTCCTGAGAGTTCCCTCTGGATTGTGCCCCGCCCGGGGATCGGCAACCCCGTTTTCATCCTAGTTCTTCTCTCGAGGAAACTGGCCTTGCTGGTGAGGCTTTGAACGGTTCTCCTCCGCCGTGCCAGGTTGGAAGAGGCCGTCGTGAGACGTCGTTGCGTCGGGCCCCGCTTGCATGGTGTTCAGCACAAGGAGGGCAGAATCCAGCGGGGAGCGAGATGTCACGCCGCTGCTGCCAAATTAGATCAGCGCACCTCCTCCTGAGCGACCGTTCGGCAGTTTCTGCACTGCTTGAAGAAACAGAGCATCGGTGACGGAGTGAAGTAGGGAGGGGACGGCCGAGGGCTTCCCAGCTCTTTCCTCCGCACGACAGCCTCTTCGGGAAATTCACTTCGGCTCTCCCAGGGTGGAGGAGGGGGGAGAATCCGACCCAGATTTGGGGTTAGATCTCTACCAGCAGTAGGGCCTGCGGGGGACTGAACCCCTCTGGGAATATCCCAGCCCCCTTTCTGGGTTCGGTTCACCTTTCATCAGCAAAAGGAGCAAATCTTCTTCCGCTGAAAGGGCGACAAGAACAAATGTGCCGGTGGCACTCAAGTGAACTGCGGCAAGACGTCAACTTCTGCCCACCCTGGCAAGACCTGCTTCCCAGGAGAATTTAAGTGTCCCCAGTCCAAATTGGGTCCAACAGGTTTCGATCAGCTGGGGATGCCAGTCCTCCAATGGGGCGGGGACTACAATTAAAAAATGGCCTTTGTCTAACTGCGTGGCATCACACCTCTCTAGGAACAGGACAAAACTCTATGGTAAAACTCTATGGCTAATGCCTCCCATGTCCCTGCCTCCTGGTCCCCTCCTGGTGGCCAGGTCCTGACAGCTCTACCACAGCTAGTGTTGCCAACCTCCAGTTAAAACCTGGAGGTCTCCCAGAATTCCAATCGAATTCCAGACCGCAGGGATCAGTTCTCTGTAATCTAGAGATGAGCTATAATTCCAAGGGCATCCCCAGGGCCCACCAGGAGGCTGGCATCCCTACGAGTCCTAATCCTGACATTGTGTCCCTGAAATATCTGGGCCCCAATTCCTTCTCCACCCTCTTCCTCCCCATCAGTCTCTCAAGCCCTTCTCTGCCTCGTCCTAAGGACAGAAGGGCCGGTTTGCAGAAGGATGGAGGATTTACCCACCTTGTGCAGGAGAAGAGGCCCAAATCCTCCTGCAGCGCTTTTGGAAAGCTGGTGCTCCTTGCTGAAGCCATATGGGGACGTGAGCCCGATGAAGTGAGTCCGGCCTGTCTCCTATGCAGGTGCTGTGCCGGTTCCCTCGGTCACCCGCCAGATTTCCATCTCACCTCTCTTCCCTGAAGTGTGCACCGTGCTGTGCTTTTCAGAGGCTGCATTGGCAGCTCTAATTATTTCTGTCTCCCGCTGCTTTCCCTGAATCGCCCTCCTTGGCCTGCCGTGGGTGCCCTGAAGTGGTGTCTCCAGGAAGGCAGCGGTCCCCTGCCGACTCTTGTCATTACAAAACAATGATCGTTTCCAAGGGCAGTCCTCATTCAACCCCGTCAGCCCACAAAAAAGGGGGAACTAGGCATTTGCATAAGCTCTAATCCCTTACCCCACCTTTCCATCTCACCCTTCTGAAAAAAGAGATCCGTCCCCTATGCTTGTCGGAGTCCGGTGGCACCTCGAAGACCCACAAAGTTGTATTAGAGGAGACGCTTTCGTGTGCATGCACACTTCGTCAGCTAGAGCAAGCGTCTACCTTGAACAGAACTTTGGGGGCCTTCCAGGTTGACTCAGTTTCCCGTTCTGGCTGTATCTGAAGATGTAAACAGTGACTTGTGGAAAATCATCCCCTGCTGCAAATTTTGTGAGTCTTGAAGGGTGCTACTGGACTTGTGCTCTTCTCTTCCACTACGGATATAGACTAACACAACAACTCATTTGATTTGCATAAACTAGGTGAAGATAGATACACGCGGGTGGCCATGTCCGTCTGAAGTAGCAGAACCACGTTGGCATCCAGGGGCACCTTTCAGACCTACAACGTTTTCTGCAAGGCCTGCGCTTTCATGGGCATGCGCACTTCTTCATACAATGAGATGGAAATCAGCAGACAACATACATTAGGAGAGAGTCAAATTAGGAAACAGCATCAGGAAAATATCCAGCAAATCCGCAGGAGAACGAAGGCGTTTCATTGCACCCGGGGTTGAAACCTGGAGGATTTAAATCAGCCGGGGAAGCCGTGCCCATGAGCCGTTGCCGACAGATAACGGTTAAGGTCACAGGCGATGCAAATCCGCGGCGATGCCATCGAGCGACCCATAATTCAGTGTTTAAAATGCAACCGTAGCACTACAATTAATGCCCCTTTTATTGGCCCGCAGAGACCGCATAAGATCTACTTAAGAGCTGTATAACACCATCCGGTATCAGAGCTCCCGTATAAATTCATCGAGTAAGATAAACTTTAAGGGTTTTACGGGCAAAGGCACCAGGGAATCTGCAAGGCTAGCAGAATGAGGGGATGGCTTTTGCGTTCGATAGAATATCGGTTTGTGGATCTCTCTCTCTCTCTCTCTCTCTCTCTCTCACACACACACACACACACACACACACACTCAAGGTTTCCCCTGCTGAGAAACAGCGTACTGCCAAGCCTTGTTCAAGAGCGGAATGCCAAATGTTGCTATCGTTCGTACGGAATCCTTCCTTTTACTCATGCCAAGCCTGGTGGCATTTCAGACTTAAGACTCACCCAGGCCTGCCTCTCACGTTGGCCTGCTATGTGACCTGCCGCATTGAGTCTCAGGTGATTTATGGCGGTTCTGGAGGGTTTTCAAGGCAAAAGACATCCACAGCAGTTTGCCATTGCCTGTCTCTGCGTAGGAATCTTTGCTGGTCTCCCACGAAACCAGCCCTTCTCAACTTCTTGCCCCTCGAAAACCCCCCTGAAACATTCTTCAGGCTTCAAGAAACCCCAGAATTCTGCACATTCAGGGGTAGTCAAACTGCGGCCCTCCAGATGTCCATGGACTACAATTCCCAGGAGCCCCTGCCAGCTCCTGGGAATTGTAGTCCATGGACATCTGGAGGGCCGCAGTTTGACTACCCCTGTTCCAGATCTTGCAAATTCCAGCAAACACCTCCCTTTGTCACAGCCTCTGGTCCCCGAATGGCACTTTGACATTATATTCCCCAGAACGCTTCTTGCATTATGGGGTGTTAATTTACCATGGAAGTCAGTGGCATCTGCTCCAGTTCCATTCGGGAATCTCTCCTTCCTCCCCCCCCCCGCCCCTCCGCCCCCTTTTTTTTGTCTAGGGAACTGTGGTTTAGAATCCCTTTTTGAGGAATAAGAGTCACACAATTTGCATACCGGAGGAGAGAAGAACAGAGATCGATCCACCAAGTCTTTCCCCTTGCAAACCTCACTGCTGAGGTGCCTGTAAAACTAACTACCTGGTGAGGGAGGCAGCAGGCAGACAGACTGGGGATGCCAACTCTGGGTTCCGAAAGACCTGGAGATTTGGGCGGGTCCGGGAGCCTGGGAAATTGAGGTTTAGTGAGGGGGAGGGGGCCTCGGTAGGGTATAAAGCAATGCAGCCTGGCTTCCAAAGCAGCCATTTTCTCCAGGAGAATGGTTTAAATAAATCATGCACGTATGGGTGGATTTTTGTAGTCTGGAGAATGGGTGTAATTTCAGATCTCTAGCCCATCGCCTAGGGCAGGGGTAGTCAAACTGCGGCCCTCCAAATGTCCGTGGACTACAATTCCCAGGAGCCCCTGCCAGCAAATGCTGGCAGGGGCTCCTGGGAATTGTAGTCCACGGACATCTGGAGGGTCGCAGTTTGACTACCCCTGGTCTAGGGTATAGCATTCCTTTTTTAAAAGTTGTTCCTTGTAAAATCAAAATTGTCTCTCATCGGCAGCCCCAGCAGTGCAGCTTGGGCAAGTTATTGTCTTTCAACCCAGGTCTGCCCCGCAAGGTTGTTGTGGACCTAAAAAGAAAAAAAAAAGCAGGGGGGGGGACCACAGAAACTGCTCTAATCTCTATGGAGGGAGGGTGGGATTTAGTGTTGGCAGCTCCACGTCATGAAATTCCAGGCGGGGAGATTTTAGGAGTAAGTCTAGGGAGGAAGTTCAGCAGGGGATGAAACCATAGAGTCCGCCCTCTCAAGCCGCCATTTTGCTCCGGGGGGAATGGTCTCTGGCATCGGGGGATCAGCTATAATTCTGCAAAGTTGACAGCTTGGAGGTTGACGTGGTTGGTGGGGTCTGAAGATGCAAAGAGGGATGCACCACCGGGCTGCTTAAAATAATAAAATAGTTTTTTTAAAAAAGAGGAGAAACAGCTTCGTATAGAAAGAGAACCGTTCATGCAGCCTGTTGATTCTGGAGGCCAGCAGGGAGGAAGTGTGCTCAAAAGAGCAGGAAATCTCCCCTTTAGCCAATCAGGACTCAGGAGGATAGAATTAGAAAAATATCAGGAAGGTCCTAACTTAACTATGCCAAATACACGTCTCCTCCGCCACCCCCTGCTGGACACTCTTTCTACTCTGCTCAGTCATGCACTCTGCAGATCTCGCATATTTCAGAAGACAGCCGGGACTAAAAGTGTCCGAAATAAATAAGATCTTAACTCACTCAAACTGCTGGACGCCGGCTGTCTCATCTAGTTGCGGGTTGACATCCAAAGACAGACGTTAAGTCTCCTCGAAGGGCAAGTGGGACATCCGAAAGAGCCTGCGATTACCTGACGCTGACTTTTTCGGAGGCAATATTGGGGAAGGGGGTTCCTTTGAGCTCTGTGAAGGCAGCCAGCGAGGAGGCTGTGGGCCTTAAGGGAGGTGTTAATGGGATGTTAATGGCTCTGAAGAGGTGTGAGAAAACTGCTCAGAGAAGCCGAGTGTGGAAATGTTCCCTTCCTCCCTGGGAAAGCAACTCCTGCCTCAAAACCTTTGCCTCTGGCTAGGAACACTCTTCGCCTGTTGAATTCTGCCTGCTCGGCAAGCATGGAAATACAGTCTGGAAAGCAGAGAAGGGACTGTACATATATCCACGAGGGAGAGGTTCTCTTGCAAGGGCCTTCGGTTACGCTGGTTTATGGACACTAACCAGTTTACTTCAACTCATCCCAGAGGTAAGAAACTACCGGGCTTTTTTCCCAGGTGCTCCACACTGGCAAGAATTGATGGGGCTTTCTTCATCCAAATCTGTTGTACTGGCTGGAGGTCAACAGCACCTGAAAAAGGCGCTTCTTAGCTTCCAAGATGGGGCCATCCAGGTCAGGGGGGTTATAATGAATTATTGTCTCCTTAACAGCAGAACCCTAAGGAGGGTTTCCATTTGGGAGGGTGTAGGGCACATTTAGGACTGCACCGTAAATTGCAATATTAGAGCTCTAAAAAGTTAAGAAAATGTCACGTATAATTCCCTCATCTTCTCCCGACAGATATTGACAAGTTTGATCTTATCTTGTTGGTTCTCTTCCTGGGAAATACGCCATCTGCATTCCCTTCTTTTCCAACATTGCAGGAATTTTGCAGTCTTATCTAAGACTGCTAAGTTTCTCCTGGCAACCCATGGAGGAGGAGGGAGGACTAACTTGGAGGAAGAGAAAGGCTTGAAGCCACTCTTGCACAGGAAGTGACGTCGTCATAGAAGTGACACCCCGGCAACGCTCTGGTATTTGGGCAAAAACTTTATGGTAAGACTGGCTTCTTCACACCCACTCCCACCTTAAGCCACCTCCTGTCTCTCCCCTCCTCCCGCCGCCATTCTCCTTGGGCCTGCCTGTTAATGCAGGTGGTGATGTCACTTCCTGTGACAGGTCACTTCTGGGGAGGGCGTGTTGACATCACTTCCAGGTACCCACAAAGTCTGAAAAATTATTTTAGGGGCTCCTCCATGATCAAAAGTTTTTAAAAGGCTGACTTACGGTTATCCAGCATAGAGTTACTCTGAGTTACTGTAAAGAAAAGTGTTTCAAACGAAAAGCCAAAGAAATAAAGAGGGAAACAAAGAGGGTCTAGGGAGAAGTGAAAGGTAGGAAGCTACCGGGCGGGTGACTAAAGGAAAAGCACGAGAAAGGGGAAACGAAAGGAAGGACCGGGCAGGCTGCAAAGGACAGCCCTGGAAACCCCGTGCCAATGTGACATGTAAGGCCCGTGACAAGCCTCAGGAGCCCCCTCCTTCTGGGCTCTTCAAGAAGGCGGTGGAAAGGGGCACTGGTTTCGAAGAAGATGCACGGGTTACTGGTTTCGGTTTCTGGCAGGTGGCTGCTCTAACCACCGTCCTCTTGACCTCGTACAGGAAGAGAAGGCGGTCAGCCGCTCGGAGAATTCCCGGTTCCCAGAGATGCAGGGTGCAGGGTGGTGCGGGGCTCGACCGGGCTACAGGCAGACACCCTGGCTGGGAACCCCCTAGCACTTTTCCCCGGATGCATTTGGAAAGGTGATCCCTACGGGTGGCGATTACAGCCACTCTAATTGGGTGAAAAAGCTTAACGAGTGCTTTTCTTGGTCAATAAGGGGGCTCTGGTTTGAAAGAGGAAACTGTTGCTCAGGGCAGGGAGAGCTGCCAGCCTCTAGGGTGAAGCCTGGAGACCGCCCAGAATGACAACTGATCTTCAGACCCCAGAGATCAGTTGACCACCTCTGAACATCCTCTGGTCTGGAGGTGCGTCGTAATCCTGGGAGGTCTCCAGGCCCCAGCTGGAGGCTGGCAACCCCAGCAGGAAGAGAGAGCCTGCCACCGGGGCTCCTCTCCCGTTTGGCTCCCGGCGGGGAGGTCAGAGCAGCCGTAAGGCTTTGGCGGGCGACTGTCGCCCCCCAGAGAGGCCTGCAAATTGAGCCGCGAGGGTGTCGGACGGCAAGCGGACCGCCACGCTCGGCAAAGCCCGTCAGAATAGCCCTGGTCGTGATGCTTCCTCTTCTTGACACGGTGACATGGCGCAGAACCTTCGCTGGCAGCGCGCAGCTAGCCCGGCCCAGGGAATGTCATCCGGGCCCGTCCTCTTGACAAGCTGTGGCAGCGAAGAACCAGCCACCAGGCAGGGAAAAGGTCAAACGCCGGAATGAGGAGGGAAGCACATGCGCGAGGAGCATCAACCGGGAAGAGGGGGAAACGCTGCAGAATCAGGCGCAACAGATCGGGAGGGCCTTTGATTAGAAAATGAGCAATGCTGCCCACTGTCTCCATTACTATTATTGTTGTTGTTGTTGTTGTTGTTGTTGTTATTATTATTATTATTGAATTTGTTACCCCCCCACACTATCAGCAAACAGTCTCCCAGCGGGTTACAGAATAAAACCCCGCATAACAATTATAACGACCCCATTAAAAATATCACTCACCGCTCCCCCATCTTTCCAGCTCCCAACTAATTAGTCCCCCCATGGTGCATGATGGGGTCGCCAGCTCCAGGTTGGGAAATCCCAGGAGTTTAGGAGGTGGAGGGGAGGGGACAGGGACCTCGTTGGGGGTACAATCCCCTAAAGCCCCCACCCCCACCCCAAAACAGTCATTTTCTCCGGGGGGACTGATCTTTCTCAGTAGGGTATAAGTTATAATTCTGGGAGATCTCCAGGTCCCACCTGGAGGCTGGCCGCCCTGCAGGGGCATGTTGGAGGGCTTCTGTTTTTCAAGGGTCGAGGACATACTACTCCCCCCCCCCCCGATGCAAGATATCTGATGGTGAGATCTGGATTTTCAAGGATTGGGAAGGACCTCTAGTACTCTGGAGTGAATGGAAAGGATTCATTGACACAGGCTCAAAGAAAGGGGGTAATCTGAAGAAGAAGGAGAAGAAGAATCCCCTGATCGTGGGTTTGACTAGATGGCCGGTATGGCCCCTTCCAACTCTATGATTCTTTGATTCGAAGAAGAAGAAGAAGAGCTGTTTTTCGCTACCCGAGGGAGTTCCAAAGTGGATTATAAACACCTTTCCCTTCCTCTCCCCACAACAGACACCCTGCGAGCTAGGTGGGTCTGAGTGAACTCTGAAAGAACTGCTCTATGAGAATGGCTCTGAAAGAACTGTGACTGGCTTAAGGTCACCCAACTGGCTGCATATGAAGGAGTGGAGAATCCAACCTGGTTTTCCCAATTAGAGGCCGCAACTCTTAACCGCGACACTACACTGCTCTTCCCGTGGCCTTAACTAAGAATCAAGCTTGCTTCTCTCTGTATGTCCCCCCGTGTGTTTCTTGGTAATGTGGAAATGTGATAGTTATATAGGCACAGAAGAAAGGTCTTCTGGGTTGCCAGGAGATTTGTGGGTAGGGACATGGGGGCGAGGGGAGGAATGATGCTGGCTGCAGCAGTATATCACTTCCACTAAAAATGCAGAAGTGATGTAGAGTAGCTCTCCAAATCACTGGAAACTCTACGGTTTTATCATAATTATATTCTGGGAATCCCAAGAGTTACTGTATGCTGCTTCCAGGTTTCGACCAGAAGTGTAGAGTCCCAGCTCTGGGTTGGAAAATACCTGGAGATCTGGGGAGGGATCAGTTGGGGGTGGGGGATCCCCTGGTGTGGAGTCTCCCCACCCCCACTTTCAAGCCTTCAGGAACCCGGGGAATTTACCGAGAACAAGGAGAGAAGCAGCAGGAAGGAAGGTGAGACAGCTTGGGGTAGTGGTTCAGAGCTTCAGCCTGGAGGACTGGGCTTCATTCCGCGATCCTCCTCCACATGCAGCCAGCTGGGTGACCTTGGGCCTCTCACAGTTCTCTCAGAGCTCTCTCAGCCTCATCTACCACACAAGGTGTCTTGTTGCAGGGAGAGGAAGGGGAGGCTATTGTAAGCTTCTCTGAGACTCTTCCAGGTAGTAAAAAGCAGGGTACCAAAACCCCCAGCTCTTCTTAAATGCGACATTGCAACATTAGCTGGAAGTGAAATAGGGGCATGGGTGACATTGGGAGGTGATGCTCAGGTTCGGGGGCTAAAACTCCAGCCTGCAGCCCAGCATGAAACCTCCAGTGCGTGAATGGCATCTCTCCTTACAAGCAGTGTGTGGCTTCCTCTGCATTTTTCAAAACGGTCTTCGGGTATGTGCCCTTGGAAGCCCGTGTGGTTTTGGCTCGCAAAAACAGATGGCAAAAGGCGGGATTCAAACGGTCTGAAACAGAAACCTCCGGATGCAGCTGTAACTTTGAAAGCAGCCACCTCCACCTGCAAAGAGGGTCCCCACTCCTTTTCTCCACCCCCCACCCCCCGCTCCTTGCAGACACAGAAACTGCTAGATCTTCACATAACTGTTTCCTTCCCGGAACCAGCCGTCCAGAGGTCAACAAGGTTTCTGCTTAACTGACAATCGGCCAAATGTGAGCCGCAGGGTTCTTTGGGTGGCGACCCGAATTCCGTTTCCTTCCCCGACGGCTCCTTTAAGATTCATTCGAATATGGCCTAATTTTCCCTGGCTCTACAAAGGAACAGTCTTGTTCTGACTTTCTTTCCTCGTGTCTCATTGGCCACCTCGTGAGAAGGAAGGACTCCCTGGAGAAGAGCCTAATGCTGGGAGCGATCGAGGACAAAAGAAGAAGGGGACGACAGCGAATGAGGTGGCTGGATGGAGTCACTGAAGCAGTCGGTGCAAACTTAAATGGACTCTGGGGAATGGTAGAGGACAGGAAGGCCTGGGGGATCAATGTCCACGGGGTCGCGATGGGTCGGATACAACTTCGCACCTAACAACAACAACAACAAAAAACCTAAAACAAATAGAGCTGCAAAAATTGTTTTATCAAAAAGAACAACAGGGTAGGGAAGAGGGAAACATACTTGAAGTAATATTTTCTTCCCAGAGAGCCAGTTTAGTGAGTGGTTAAGAACAGCAGCCTCTAATCTGGAGATCTGGGTCTGATTCCCCACTGCTCCAAGTACAGCCAGCTGCATGACCCTTTGGCCAGTCACAGTTCTCACAGAGCTGTCTCGGTTTCACCTCCCTCACAGGGTGCCTGTTGTGGAGAGAGGAAGGGGAAGTGATTGTAAGCTGCTTTGAGACTCATGCAGCCAGCTGGGTGACCTTGGGACAGTCACATCTTAGAACAGTTCTTGCAAAGAAGAAGAAGAGTTGGTTGTTCTATGCCGCTTTTCTCTACCCGAAGGAGTCTCAAAGCGGCTTACAATCTCCTTCCCTTTCCTCTCCCCACCACAGACACCCTATGAGGTGGGTGAGGCTGAGAGAGCCCTGATTTTCAGAGCAGTTTCCCCATTGCTGTGGCTAGCCCAAGGTCACCCAGCTGGTTGCATGTGGGGGAGCGCAGATTCAAACCCAGCTTGCCAGATTAGAAGTCCGCACTCCTAACCACTACACCAAGCAGTTCTCCAAGAGCTCTCTCAGTTCCACCTACTTCACAGCATGCCTACTGTGGGGAGAGGAAGGGAATATGCTTTGAGACTCATGAAACCTGCTGGGTGACCTTGGGCCAGACACAGTTCTCTCAGAGCTCTCTCAGCCCCACCTACCTCACAGGCTGTCTGTTGTGAGGAGAGGAAAGGAAAGGTATCTGTGAGCTGCTTTGGGACTCCGTGGGGGTCTGGAAAAGTCATCCTCAAACAGTCGCTGGCAGGGGAAAAAATGGCTACCTGTATGTTTTCCTCAGTGACAGTGAAAGCAGCTGAAGGTTGATTTTTGACAGCAAGGAACAAGCCCAGGAGAGAAGGGTTCAGGCTTCTTTCCCTGACATCCCCCCCCCCTCCTCCCTGCAGCAATCCTGACAGCTAAATTTATGAGCGAGAAAAAAAATGTTCAGAGCAAGCATGCAAGAAACCCTCATCTGTCACCAAACTGAATCTGAGGAAGTGGGCATGTCTGCGAAAGCTTATCCCGTGAATAAAACTTTGTCAGTCTTAAAAGTGCCTGCTGTCCAAGTTGTGATGAAATGCAGGATGCCAATAAAGCAGACGAATAAACTGTTCATGAGACCCCGGGCTCTTGTGTTCCTTTCTTGCATGCCCAGGGAAATGCTGTTTACCCCTTTGTGGTCAGGTGAATTTCCTCCAGACTAGACTGGCCAGGGATTCTGTTTGTTTGTTTGTTTGTTTTTGAGGGGGGCATCATCGGGGCATGGAATTGGGACCCCTGTGGGTGGGCAGGTAGTTGTGAGTTTCCTGCATTCTGCCGGGGGTTGGACTAGATGACCCTGGAGGACCCCTCCTGACTCTATGTTCCTATGATTCTATGAAGGCTCATTTTTCCTTGTGCTGATTACAAAAGATTTGGGAGCTTAGCGTGGGCAAACTTCCCCGCTGTGTTTGGAAGCACCAGCTGTCTATCTCCTACCCTTGCTAGATCAAGGTTAACTTTTTTGGGGAAGGCGGAGTTGCCTACGCGGAAGTGCTCCAGTTCTCGGTCCCGTCTTGTTGAAGGCATAGCGGTGTCACACCATTGATCAGTAGCTTTACAACTTCCTCCACCCACCCTTCTCTCAGAGCTGGGCGGAGGGCGGGGGAATGCTCTCCATCATCCGCTGACTCTCTTCAGGAACTCCCACTGCGACCCAAACCACAACCAGCTGTCGGAGGTGGGAAGAGCCCTTCCAGTGTTTCCTTTGGCATGGTGTCCGGCATTTTTTCTCTCCCTCCGGAGATTGAGGAGAAAAGAAGCGTTCGGGGCCAGGACACCACCCACCAAGGAACATCTTCCGCTCCAGCCTCAATTCTAAGAACCACCAAAGAAGCTCTCATGTGACACTTTATCCATGAGGATAACACAACGGGGAGGGACAGAGAAACAGGCGTTCCCTGTATCTTTCCAAGAGTCCCTATTCCACAAGGACTTGCCTGACACCTGGCAATAAGATCTGCCCAAATCCTGCTGTCACAAAATTTCAATCTAAGGAATGAATTTCTTGATTTATATTGGAATTGTATACCCCGCCCCTTCCATCATTTTAAAATCACATAGCTATGTGTACAATCGTAAAACAGCATTATATGAAAACTTAGAACTATCAAAACTTTTATAATGATCATACTAGCTGACTTGCCATCCGATATTCCTGCCTTTGGTTTTCGGTTTCGGGAGGGGGACAGCCACATGGAGGGAGCCCATCGATATTTTAATCGTCGTAATGTTCATTGGCCCCTACCAAATGCCTGGTGGAAGAGGTCACCAGTCTTCAAGGTGAGGCTGGAAATCTCTTGGAATTACCCCCAGGCTACAGAGAGATCTCACCCTGGAGAAAAGGGCTCCTCTGGAAGGTGGATTCTATAACATTACACCCCACTGGAGTCCTTCTCCTCCTCAAAATCTGCCTTCTTGAGGCTTCGCTCCGAAATCTCGTGGAATTTCACAGACTGGAGTTGGCAACAGTGTCAGGTTCAGTTCCCACCTCTTCACTGTTAAGGAAGTTAGCATATAGCCAATTTCTATATATCGACTGCCTTATCTACCAATTTGGTATTTTGTTGAGTAACACAAGGGTTGTTTTGCTCAAAAATTCAACTGTTTTCCCTATCAGATTTCATGGTTTAGCAGGCCTAGCCACCAATGGGCCAAGTGCCACCCGGCCCCGATCATTAAAAATCACCCTTGACTGTCCGAATCAAAATGGTAGATCCCACACACTCGTTTTCTAAATGTATACAAACACAAAAAAAGGATCCCTGCTGGATCAGACCAAGGATTCATCTAGTCCAGCCTCCTGTCCCACATAGGGGCCAACCTGTTCCTCCACAGGGCCAACAGCAGGGCACAGAGGCTTTCCCCTGACACTGCCTCCTGTGCCTGGTATTCAGAGGTTGACTATCTCTGGATATGGAAGCTCCCCTCTTAATCGCCATGGTTACTTGCAGGCGTTGAGGGACCCCTCTTCCATGAATCAGTCTAATCCCTTCTTTAAAGTTATCCCCTCTTTAAAGACGCCACTTCCAGGAATCAGTCTAATCCCCACTGACTCTACTCATGAGGTGTATCCTGTGAGTCTCTCCAAAATACAAATGATTTCTGCATGATGAGTCAGTTTCCCTCGAGAAACTGCCCTCCCCAGGTTCTTTCCCTGACATCCAGGAATCTCCCAACCAGGATCTAGCAACCCCACTCCATTATTTTTAATAAATTTTTTAAATTAAAAATCTGTCACGCCCCCCCCTTAATTGCCCTTTTTCTAAACTGAAAACTCCCAACTCTTCAGCTTTCCCTCAGCAAAGAACATAGAGTCATTTTTCTTCTAAGAGGGTTTATTTTGAAGTTCTAAATATGTAGGCAAATGAAAGAGATCACAGGAAGTGATGAATGACTGAGAACTGAAAACCCAGGGGGTTCCCCAGTAATTTAAACACAATTTCTAAATGCTGAAATTGGCTTGGTGTAGTCGTTACCAGCAGCGGCTTCTTATCTAGGGAGCCAGGCCCTGTCAGAGCTCTCTCAGTCCCATCTCCCTCACAGGGTGTCTGTTGTGGGGAGAGGAAGGGAAGGCAATCATAAGCTGCTTGGAGACTCCTTTGGGCAGTGAAAAAAGGGGGTATTAAAACCAACTCTTCTTCTTCTTTTGAAATCTGGGGATTCAAAAGACTATTCCAAACCCCCCTCCCGCACGTGTGCATGCTCACACAGGCACACACACACACACACACACTTTGCTTCAGCATTAAATCAAATGTTCTGTTTCTCAGACAGGCTTTTTATATGCCCGTAAAGCACTGGCTTCTATGCGCAGCTCTCTATAAATAAATAATATGCTGTAATAATCGTTCATAAAACATGCCAGAGGGTAGAATTTCTTGGGTGGGAGAAGGGCAGGATGAGCCCTGGATTGTTACAGACGGTTTGGAGATTTTTATACGGTCCCAAAAAGCATCATGAGCCTGATGTTCACGCCGCTTACTTTTCGGGAAGCTCTCCGTTGGGGGTTCCAGGGTTTGTGCATATTGATGAGCCAATTGACGTCCATGTTGTACACAAATGGATAAAATTCAGCCCGATGCTTTGGACCGCCTCTTCCTGTATGTCCCCCCAAAAGCTTTGAGGTCCAGTAAGCAAAATTACCCAAGGAGATTAGAGGGGCCTCAACCAAAGGCAAGGCCTTTTCAGTCCTGGCCCCAGCCTGGTGGGATGCTTTTCCAAATGAGACCAGAACCCCACAGGACCTTAGA
Organism: Paroedura picta; assembly: GCF_049243985.1. NCBI lineage: Eukaryota > Metazoa > Chordata > Lepidosauria > Squamata > Gekkonidae > Paroedura > Paroedura picta. The sequence goes on from NC_135379.1 coordinate 4,284,206, forward strand.
CAGTTCCGCTGGGCTAGTAAAACAGAACTGTTCCACCAGGCCTAATATAATCTTTGAATTAGGATGTCCTCCGTGCCAAATACTAATTTTTGAGAGGGGAAGTCTGAAATTCTAATAAACCAATAAGTAATATCTAGGTTAGCTAGGGCTGGTAAGATTCTCTGACCTCCGGCCTCCTTTTCCTCCCGCAAGATCTAGGCAACTGCATAATAGCATAAATTTAGCATTTTAATATTTTACCTGTATATTTATTTTAAAGGTGAATTAATTATGATACAATCTGCCCCAAATCTCAGGAGATGGGGTGGAGAATAAGTAGGACAGACAACCAGACAGATGGGAGGGAGAGAGACAGGAAAGAAAGAAAGAAAGAAAGAAAGAAAGAAAGAAAGAAAGAAAGAAAGAAAGAAAGAAAGAAAGAAAGAAAGAAAGAAAGAAAGAAAGAAAGGAAGGAAGGAAGGAAGGAAGGAAGGAAGGAAGGAAGGAAGGAAGGAAGGAAGGAAGGAAGGAAGGAAGGAAGGAAGGAAGAAAGGAAGGAAGAAAGAAAGAAAGAAAGAAAGAAAGAAAGAAAGAAAGAAAGAAAGAAAGAAAGAAAGAAAGAAAGAAAGAAAGAAAGAAAGAAAGAAAGAAAGAAAGAAAGAAAGAAAGAAAGAAAGAAAGAAAGAATTTGGAAGGGAGGGACAATGGGAGAGAAGTTTTTCTGCTTTCACCGTGTCGCGAGTGCAAATCACCTCCCAAGCCAAGTTCCCTCCTCTTTTCCTCTTGCTAGTAGGGTCTTCACTTTGGGAAATTCCTTGAGAGGAACCCTGGGGGGAGCAGAGGCTGGAGAAGGGAGGGAATTCGACAGAGATGCAACTCGGTCAAGGAAGCCGCAAACCTCTTTGAGAGACTTAAGAAAGGCCGTAGATGATAGGACAGGGGTGGCCAAACTGCGGCTCTCCCGATGTCCATGGCCTAACCCTAGCTTGGGCACTGCCCTTGCTAAATCACATGCACGGAGAACTCACACAAAACTGTGGCTCCTTGCTGTCCTGGAGATGCGCAGCCTGTCAGGCTGTGGTGTCTTTAGCCTTAGTCCGCAGAACTCCTTCTCTGGCAACATAATCCAATGAACCTCCTGTAGCCACTGGGAGAATGAATTTGATTAATGTTGGCCTGACACAGGTTGACAATATACTGCATCCTCCAAGTGCTGAGTCGGAGGTTTATTAAAGGTTTCGCAAGGGGAGAGATCGCTTCCGCACAATTGCAGAGAGAGAGCAGCCGGCAACAATTAACTTCTAGCAAACCAGGTAGCAGCCAGATGTTGGGCGGGCCAGGCGGCCAAAGGAGATTCCCCTGCGGGAGAGAATTGCCCACCACTGGTCAGCGGGGTGGATCAAGGCTCTGGTTTTAAACTGGTGCTTTCTGGTGACTTAATGGAGCTGGGTGTGTTTTCGAGAGCCACTGGGGTGTATTGGCTGTTTTAATGTTTTAGTGCAGGGGTAGTCAAACTGCGGCCCTCCAGATGTCCACGGACTACAATTCCCATGAGCTCCTGCCAGCGAACGCTGGCAGGGGCTCATGGGAATTGTAGTCCGTGGACATCTGGAGGGCCGCAGTTTGATTACCCCTGTTTTAGTGTGTTTTTAATATTTTAGATTGCTTTAACGTCTTAGGGTTTCTTTGTTTTTTATGCTTTAAAGGTAAAGATAAAAGTATCCCCTGTGCAAGCACCAGGTCACGTCTGACCCTTGGAGTGACGCCCTCCAGCGTTTTCATGGCAGACTCAATACGGGGCGGTTTGCCAGTGCCTTCCCCAGTCATTACCGTTTACCCCCCAGCAAGCTGGGTACTTGTTTTACCGACCTCGGAAGGATGGAAGGCTGAGTCAACCTTGCGCCGGCTGCTGGGATCGAACTCCCAACCTCATGGGCAGAGCTTTCAGACTGCATGTCTGCTGCCTTACCAACCTGCGCCACAAGAGGCTCCTTTTTAATGCTTTAGATTGTTTAAATGTTGATGCTTGTACAGAAGGGTGTTACTTACAGAAGGGAAAGGGACATTCTACTGAGAATCTGAAGCCATGTCCCCCTGAAGAAGCTTAACGCAAAACACATGGGGGATTAAAAAATATTTGTTCCCTACAAGCACCGATTACCCCCCCCCCTCCGTTTTCTTCATCATGCTATATGTGTCAGACTGTAACAGATTCTGGCCACAGAACATGAACATTATCATCTCATTATCATGTTACCTTGAAGGTCCTCCCATCCCCAAGTCCCGCCCTCCTGAGGCTCCACCCTCCCGATCTCCAGAAATTTCCAAACCCAGATCCGGCAGCCCTTGGCCCAGAACTGATCCAGCAAGGCTCACTGATTCTGATTCCAGTTCTGGACCGCCTTCACTTTGTGGCCTGAGCAAGGAGGCAATCCAGTTTTTCCAGTTCCTCGTTCCCGTCCCCTCGAGGGAAGCTGGCCCTGCCATGTACAGCCAGCCCCGTATTTCTAGATTATAAATCATTTTTAACATTATGGCTCCTTTTTTTTCCCCCACAGCCCACCTACACTGGTGCTCGTTTCGGCTAAAGGCGAAGGAGCGGGAGGGTCATAAATCATCCCGTTCATGTCCGCTGCCAAAAGAAAAAGAAATCCACCTGAGGTCATAAAAGCTACATCCGCGGCTGATATTCTACGGCCTCCATCCCAGGGTTTTCAAAGCTTCCCGGATAGACGCCTCCTTCTCTGATTGACGGCTACACTTACGGCTCGGTGAACCATCATGATATCCTTCCATCATTTCGCAAACCCCAAAGAGGGAAATCGCCCTTTCAGGTTTGCGTAAAGTTCCACCTGCGAAGACTCCAGGGAGGTAAAAGGTCGAGCAGTTCTCGTGATTAGCATTGCTTTCTCAGGCAGAACATTTAAAAGGGTGCCAACGGGACCAATAGCTGCAGAAGCTTTAAAGTATATTTAAAATATAGAATAAATATATCTATTTTATATAGTTGGATGCTTTTATATAGTTGGATCAGAGAGAGAGAGAGAGAGAGACAGACAGACAGACAGACAGACAGACAGAGAGAGACAGAGAGACAGAGACAGAGAGACAGAGACAGAGACAGGGAGACAGAGAGAGACAGAGAGAGAATCAAAGAAAGACAGAGAGACAGTGAGACAGAGAGAGACAGACAGAGAAAGAGAGACAGAGAGACAGAGAGTAGATAGATAAATAGATAGACAGACAGAGATAGAGATAGAGATAGAGATAGAGATAGAGATAGAGATAGAGATAGAGATAGAGATAGAGATAGAGATAGAGATAGAAGAAAGGCCAGGGAGACCCTGGGACCCTTGGTTGGGATCCCCACTCTATGTCATTGTATCCCACTGAGGTTCCTTCCTAGGTTCTGTCCCCCAGGAATCTTTCACCCTGCAGTTGGCACCCAACCTCCAGATCTTTCAGAAGCTTTGCCATTCTCGGCTGCTCAGGTCGACCTTCGCGGGCCAGCCTCAGGGTCGCCTGGGGACCCGGGCCCTGAATTCACCCCCCAACTCCATGAGCCCCCCCCGGCCTCCTCCAAAGGAGCCCCCCCCCAGCCCTCGCAGGCCACCCAACTCCTTAGTATGCTGGAGCTCAGCGGCCGACTGCTTGTAATTCCACTCAGCGATATTCTTCTCGAGGGCCAGACGGAGCCCGTCCCTTTGCAGGGAAAAAAATGAAATGTCAGGGGCTCTGCGGAGCCTCTCGTCCTGTCTGGCTTCCAGAGCAGCTGTTTACCTGCAGGGTCAGGGTAGGAAATTTCACAAAGGGCTCTTGGACGTGTGGCTGAAGGCAGGAGGGGGACATGCGGACCTCTGGGTGGCCCACCGGGTCTGCGCACTCTGAGCAATCAATTGGACCCGGGAATTAGCTGTACACGCCAAAGATACCAATTCTCTTGGTTGCAGTTTTGTTTTGCTGTTTCTTCTCTTCTCTCTCTCTCTCTGTTCAAGGGAGTGGCTGTTTATCCTTTGTGGAGCGACTACGGAATACAAAAAAGCAGTAAAAGAAGAAGAGCTGGTTTTTATATCCCGCTTTTCGCTACCCAAAAGAGTCCCCAACCAGCTTACCGACACCTTTCCCTTCCCCTCCCCACAAACAGACACGCTGGGAGGCTGAGAGAGCTCCGGGAGAACTGCAAGGCCCCAAGGTCACCCAGCTGGCTGTATGCGTACCAAAATGTTTCTGACCAGGGAACGACGTTTGAATTTTGGAACCGCTTCTGGAACTAAATCCTAGTTGGAATTAAAGCCTCAAGCAGAGACCTCTGAAATGTTTTACTAGGGTTGCTCAAAAGATATTTTTTTTCAATACCGGCCACAGCAAGGCTCCGCCCCCTCCCCAAGGTTCCGCCCCCTCTGCCTACCACGAACAACATAAACACCTGGCCTGTTTCCAGTTTTTGCCCCAGACAGTCCCTGGAAATACCTGGTCGCCCATCCCAATACTAGCCAGGGTCGGCCCTGCTTAGCTTTCGAGATCTGATGGGCGTGACATTTGAGGGCGACATCTGAGCAGAAACGAAACTGCTTCTGCAGAAGCCCGTGCCGATCCCTCAGCCACACTGGTCGCAGGAGATCACCGACAGAAGCCCCACCACTTCCGTCTGCTGGCCTTTGGGAGAGCAGCACGAACTGGTTGCGCAGGTCACTGCGGCCCGGATTCGAAGACAAAGGGAAGTGGGGAAGAGCCGAACGAGGCCGTGGGAAGACTGGGGAAAGTTGCCAACTTTTAAAATTAAAGTTTAGAGCCCTGCTCTTTGGCTGCGATAGAAACACAAAGCGTTGAAAGCTGCTAGCCGAAACCCCCCAAGAGTGCATCAAAACTCTGAGCCGCTCCAAAAAGGGAACCGCATCGTTCTCTTCTCCGCAGTGTTGTCTTCACAACAGCCCTGTGAGGCAGACCGGGCTCAGAGAGAACGACTGGCTCACGATCGCTCTGCAAACTTCCGCGGCTGACTGGGGGTTGGAAGTGGAGTCTTCCAGATCTGCTGCAGCCCTGACTCCATGCTGAGTTTCAAAGCTAAAGTGCAGCATAGAAATGGTGTTGAAAAGGCAGCTCCAAGGAAGAGCTGGTGGGGGGGGGAAATGCCGACACCTCCCAGCAGCAGGGCTCTCAGCAGGGCTCTCCCAGGGCTCGGGAGGGAAGAGGGTGGGGAGGGCCCGATGCGGGAAAGGAGGCGCTGAACTCCATTAAGAGCGCAGGGGAGGAAAAGCAAGCTCGGTTGGGGAAAGCACACCTTTCCCGTGGCGTCTGTCAGGGGCTTGTTGGAACACGACTGCCCTTTTACCATCAGTCACATCTGGGGCGCGAGCCACACCCCATCCATGCAGCTTGGGTCTTTTCGGGCCGGGTCTCTCAGGGGAGTTGCACTCCAGGAGGCTCTGGGATGGGGGGTGGAGCCTGGGGAGGGTGGGGTTCAGGAGGGGCGGGGCCTGGGCAGAGTATATTGCTCCAGAGCCCAGCTCCAAAGCGGGAATTTCCTCCAGGGCATGGATCACAGTTGTTTGAAGGCGGATGGTGCTGCCTGGAGATCAGGTGGAATTCTGGGGAATCTCCAGGCCCCACCTGGAGGCTGGTAACCCTAAGAGGAGCCTGAAGTGTTCCCTGTTGTTCAATAGGTCTCTCCAAGTTTACATAGTTGCCAAATCTGGGTGAGGAAATTCCAGGAGGTTTGGGGGGGACAGGGCTTGAGGGAGGCTGGAACTGCCCGAGGGTCTGATCCCACCCTCCACCCTCCAAGGTCACCATTTTCTCCAGGGGAACTGATCTCTGTAGCCTGGGGGTGAGTTGCAACAGCGAGAGATCTCCAGGCCCCACCAGGGGAAGAGGAAGAGTTGGTTTTTATACCCCCTTTTTTCACTGCCCGAAGGAGTCTCAAAGCAGCTTCCAATCGCCTTCCCTTCCTCTCCCCACAACAGAAACCTTGTGAGGTAGCTGGAGCTAAGAGAGCTTTGAGAGAACTGCTCTGTGAGAACAGCTCTCAGAGGACTGTGACTGGCCCAAGGTCACCCAGCTGGCGGCACGTGAAGGAGTGGAGAATCCAACCCGGTTCTCCTAATTATAGTCTGCCACTCTTAAGCATGACATCGCGCCGGCTCTGACTCTAATGCAACAGCCTTCCCCTCTGTAGCAGTTGGGATCCCCAGGAGAATGGATCTCTGAAGCCTGGAGATCTTTCTGGGTTATTTTTCTGGGAGATCTGTGGGCCTATTCACAATTCAGTGCTTTCCTTCATGCACATTCTGACAGTTTCCCTGCAGTTTGAAGAACTGGAAAGAGCATAATGTGGGGCTGCCAGCAAGGGATTGGAGGGGGTGCTCAGGTTGCCAGCTCCAGGTTGGGAAACTCCTGGAGATTTGGGGGACCCCTAGAGGACAGGGATGCCCTAGAGCAGGGGTAGTCAACCTGTGGTCCTCCAGATGTTCATGGACTACAATTCCCACGAGCCCCTGCCAGCGAATGCTGGCAGGGGCTCGTGGGAATTGTAGTCCATGAACATCTGGAGGACCACAGGTTGACTAACCCTGCCCTAGAGTCCACCCCCCAAAGCAGCCACTTCCTCCAGGGGAACTCCGTAGTCCGGAGAGGAGCTATAATTCTGCAGACCCCCAGCTCTCCCCAGGAGTCTGGCATCCCTAAATGAGATCACTGCAACTGGAGCTTTCAGTTAGGCACATATACAGATGCCAGGCGTCATGCCAGCTTGTGGGCTGGCACGGGAGACAGAGGCTGTGCCACTAACAAGTCTGGGCACGGCAAACTCCGGAGACATCCAGGGCTCTGTGTCGAAGAATTCTCCCCTCCCGGCATCCTTACATCATCTGAGAGATGGAGATCAGCCCCAGACATCAGAGCAGTGGCACCACGTCCGTGCGGCTGGGATGCGGGGAGCAGAGGCTCAGCACTGGTTCCCTGCGACGCCTGGCACATAAAAGCGCATGTTGCTCACTGAGATGATCCTGAAGGAAGATTAAATCCTGGTTAAAATCCCAGGCGAGTGGAAAACCCTAATTCCACTTGATCCATTATCATGCATGATAGGTAAAGCTAGTCTTCAAAGGGCATTCCTGCACTGAGCTCCTCACAAAAAGGGAGGGAAAGCCAGGGGCGTGTACATTTCCCTCCCTCCCTCCCTCCCTCCCTCCCTCCCTCCCTCCCTCCTGCTTTCCTTCCTCCCCCCAAATCTCCAGGAGTTCCCAAACCTGGAGTTGGCAACCCTTCCCACCCAGATCCTGCTGATGGTTAGGGGGGACTTGGCAACCCCCGTCTCATGGCCTGCAGGCCAGGGCAGTCCTGTGGTCTGTGTAGGTCTCGGAATCCTCCTAAGCAAGAGGAAATGGATCCCCTGCTGGTTTGTGCCTCCAGACAGATCAGAGTCCCGAGGCCTCTCTTTCGAAAGAGTCACAACAGGGCAGTCACAGTCCGGATCGGTAGGAGTCATCCACCCAGATTCTGCCCCCCCGTATTCCGTCGTACGGCTCCTTCCTTGCGCATGAAAGCGTGAGTCCTGATGAGCCATGCTCAGAGACACTTGAGAAGGCTGATGTGCGTGCCCACACACCATAGGTTGCGCAAGAGCTCGAAACAGCAAACCAGGGATGTCCCCAGCCACATGATTCGGAGGCGAGAACAGCTCACGGCCCCGAGAAACACACGGATCAAACAACCGAAGGGACCCCTGAAGGCAACACACCTGGAAACAGAGGAGTCTGCCCCGCTGCGTCTCTGCATGAGTTACTGGTTCTGCTGTTTGCTTCCTTCCAGACTGGAGCATGAAAACAAGCAGGCCTTCCGCGAATGGCCCTGCATCTCAGCCTGGACACGGGCCAAAGCAAAGGGGACGGAGGGCTTCGTCGGCACCGTTGCCACAGCCAACTGTGAGCCAAGCAGAGTCTCTGACGCTACCAGTCCTGCAAAGCTTGCTCAGCTTGCTCCTGGCCTGCAGTGGCCCTGGAGGCAACGGCTGCATTGGAGGGTGGACTCCATCGCGTTATACCCTACTGAACTCCCATTCCAAATCCTTCTCCTTCCTGGCTCCACCCCCAAAGTCTCCAGGAATTTCCCAACCCAGAGCTGGCAACCCTAAGGCCTCTTCCTGCGGCCAGTCCTTCGGAGCCGGAGAGAGAAGGCCACTTCACTGCCCTGCTTTCGGCGGCGCCTGGGCTCTTCGGCTTTCCTTTTGTCCGCTGGACTTTCCTGCGTGACCTGTTGACCGACCGTGGCAGAGGCTCTGACCCAGGGGTAGTCAAACTGCGGCATATAAGATCCGACTCTTCTTCTTCTTCTTCAGCAATATCAGGGCTCTCTCAGCCTCACCCACCTCACAGGGTGTCTGTGGCGGGGAGAGGAAAGGGAAGGCGAATATAAGCCGCTTTGAGACTCCTTTTGATAGAGAAAGGCAGCATAGAAGAATGAATACGTTTCACTGATCAAGCATGAGGCATTTATTTTACAGCCCAGCTTGTAAAGAATCGAGCTATTTTTGGCCGGTCCTTGTGGAATCCATGGGTCTTGCGGTCATCCTGCCCCGGTGAGTCAGGGGCCTGCTAAACAAGTCGGATGTCAATCCGCCGTAGATCTGAGAACGGCTGTCAAGCCCCGTAGAGGAACGGTGTCCCTTTGGACTTGATGGCTGCAGGATGGGAAGAGAGAAGAGAGCCCCATTGATTTTGTTCTTTTTCCAATTCCGCAGGAGCAGAGCGTCACGAAAGCGTTTGCAGGGAGCCTGGCTGAGGAGGGCACACCGAGAATGATAAATGCGCTAATCAGTCCCGGGATCGCACAATGCTTCCCTTTGTTCCTGCAAGGCCAGAGCACGTCAGACACATGCTCGGGGAAGAGACATGCGTCCTTTGGAGGGCCGGCTGAGCTGCGGTACCGCCGTTCGCCCGGCACCCCTAGAGAACCAGGCCTGGCTGTTTGCCACAACAGCTGACCTTTAAGGAACCATTACCTTCCCAAAGAGATTATCTATCTTCTCTTTAGCATGGGGTGAATAAAGAACAGGAGGGAGGGGAGACGGTTTCATCCTTCACGCAGCCTGTGCATGGCTGTCGGTGCAGGGGCAGTCAAACTGCGGCCCCCCAGATGGCCATGTACTACAATTCCCATGAGCCCCTGCCAGCATTCGCTGGCAGGGGCTCATGGGAATTGTAGTCCATGGACATCTGGAGGGCCGAAGTTTGACTACCCCTGGCCTCTGTATTCAAGATTTGCAGCAGTGGTTGACCATGGCCTTCTTCTGCCCAGTACTAATCAGGATTAGCTGAAACATCCCTGTCAATGCTTTATTTATGAAGAATCCTCAATAAATAAAGATCTAATTTCATCCTTTCCCTGACCTGGATAGGCCAGATTTGTCCAATCTCGTCCTATCTCACAAGCTAAGCAGGGGTGTCTCTGGCTAGGATTTGGATGGGAGACCTCGGAGGAACACCAGAAATGCTGCAAAAGTGGGCAATTGGAGAGCCACCTCTGAACCATCCTTGCTTTGCCACCCCATAGGGGTAGCCATCAGTCAGCTCTGATTTGATGGCACACTCCGTCACGGCATTCAAAGTCGCCAGGACAGGTGCAGCGGGGTGGACTGGTCAGTTCCCATTTCGTCACAAAAATCATAGAGTTAGAAGGGACCTAATGGGTCATCTAGTCCAACCCTCTGCACTATGCATGTCTGAGGAAGCAAGGACACGGATGGAATGAAGCACGCTTGGTCTTCAAGGTGCTTCCAGATGCCAGCTGTGTTCTGTGGCTTCAGGCCAACAGGGCCACCCACCCAAATCAATGTACCTAAGGGAGGGGCCATGCCCATAAAGCATCTACCCAGAATTAAAGGTGCCACCGGACTCTAATTTTGTGCTGCTATTTCAGATCAGGGAAGCCACCCCCTGGAATCTGTCCTCCCTGTTGCTGTTTGGGTTGGGGGAGGCGGGAGGGAGGAGAGAGTTGGCTTAATGGGGCCCATCAATCATTAGGGAGTTGTTGTCTAGGCTGAAGGATCCCAGAGCAAAGGCTGGGAAAGGAGGGAGGCCTCCTTGCCGCCCTGCCTGTCTCTTCCCTGGATAAATGGCAGCTGCTTGGACCTCCTTCTGGCATCTTCAGATATCAGGCGCAGCCTTTCCCAAAAGGGAGTGAAGAAAGAGTGGGGGCCGCCAACTCAAGGGGATGTCGGCTGGGAAGCTTTGATAGGGGGGGGAGTTGATCCACACATCCATCTGCTCCGGCTGAAAGAGGTTCCTTGTGGCCTTGGAGGCTGCAGGTACCTGAGTTCCCGGAGAGACAGCTCCAGTCTGAAACCACAAGACTGACCTTGACGGGCAGGTGGTCTAGTTTGGAAGAAGGCAGCTTCCTGGAATGCCTTATCTCAGAGGAGTGGGGCTTCTGCACCCCAAGGGGACCTCCAAGGCTTTGAGATCTGCTCTTGGACGTTCAAGGAGAAGAGTGAACCTGGTGTTTCTTTGTGGTCTCCCATCCATATATGAAACCAGGACTGACCTAGTTTCCCAATATCGCATGAGACTGGGTTCGCCTGGGCTGTCCAGGTCAAGAAAAAAAACCTGCCTCTGCAAAACGACCTTTGACTCGCTTGGTAGTCTCTCATCCAAATACTGTCCAGGTCGGACCCTGCTTAGCGTCTGAGATCTGGCTGGCCAGATCAGGGCCTATTCTGCACACAGTGGATAATGCACTTTCAATGCACTTTTGAAGTAGATTTTCCTGTTCTGCACAGGAACATCCAGCTGCTGAAGCACATAGAAAGTGCTTTATCCTATGTGTGCGGAATGGGCCCAGGTCAGCCCTTTGCTTCAGTCCTCTTCAAACAAATAAAAAATCCCAGCCCCCCCTTAGGGTTTTCCACCCACCTTCCAAGGCCCCGGTTTGACTTTCCCCCAGATTGTCCTCGGTTTCCAAGCAGACCCTGCCCTTGTTCTACTGCACAGGCCGACGGTGTCCCTCCACACTTAATTACATCTCACTCCTGGTTTTCGAGGCAAACTGCAAACCAACCCCTAATTCCTTTTGCCCACACTCCAGGGACCCGAACGCAGCTCCCTGGATTCACCCCAAGGGTCGGAGTCCTGAAGAGAAAGGTTCACTCGGTCCAACTCCAGCTCTTTGCATACCGGTCGGTCATCAAGTATGACTCCAGTCCCTTTTCCGCCTCGCCTCGCCCGGCAAGAAACCTGCCAGGCTGCTCCCAATGCAAATGCAGACATCCTTCCTGTGCAGGTATAAGCTGGTCTAGGGAATCGGTAGCAGGTGGCCATGGAATGTAAGGTCAGTGCAGCAAAAGTCTTCTGGTCCCCCCCCCCCCGTTTAACTGGATTGCTACAATCCGAGCTGAGCTTAGCCCACACAGGTATCCCAGCAAGATCGAGAGGGGGGCCGAGCCCGTCCAGGTGTGCTTCAAGAATCTTACTCCACCAGTTTTCCTGGGGTCAGCAGTGAGGAAAAGGCCCTGTCCCTTTATCAGAGGCTTCATGGGTGGAAACGGGCAGCTGAACTTTTTCCTGGAGGTCAAGAACATCCCATGAAGGTTCAGCTGGAGAGTCCAGAGCCCAGGATTGACAGATCTCCATTTACCTAGGAAGTTAAGCAGGGACAGCCCAGGTGAGTAATGGGACGGGAGACCCTCAAGGTAGTCCAGGGTAGCTACGGAGAGGCAAACCATGGCAAACCGCCTCTGTTCATCTCTTGCCTGCTCCTGGATGGCTCAGGCTAGCCGGATGTCAGATCTTGGAAGCTCAGCAAGGTCCTCTTATCAGGGAAATATCTCGCCTTCTATGTCCTGTTGCTGGCCCTCCAGAGGAACCGGCTGGCCCCTGTGGGAGACAGGAGGCTGGACTAGATGCGCTATTGGTCTGTTCCACTTGCCGTGCCTCCGTTCTGATTGGCAATCCAGGAATGATAATGTGGTGCTACCTTGCAGGGCTGTTGTGAAGGCCACCGCCCTACTGCATGTGAAGGGTTCTAAACATTCTGCAGTGTGGTAAGAATGCGAAGCAATCCTACCGGCTGAAAGCTCTCAACCACGACGCGGTCCAAAGTACATACGAAGCCGACTCAGGGTCGGATCCGTGGCCAAGCAAAAGATATCTGGTTGGCAGATTCCCTGGGGGAGGAACCTGAGAAGGGCCAGTTTGGGCAGGGGAGGGGCCCCAGGGAAAGTATAACGCCGTGTAACCCACCCTCCAATGCAGCCTTTTCCTACAGGAATTAATCCCTGTAACCTGCAGATCGGTTGCAATCCTTGGAGATCTCCAGGTCCTGCCTGGAGGCTGGCAACCGTGCTTGCAGGAGGCCGGGCTGTCCTGAGTTAACACAGTGCTGTGTCTTTTATTATTAAGCGTGTTGCCTGCCTCTCTGGCAGCCCACAAAGAGAATCATACATGTGTAATAAGCTTTTTATGTATCTATAGACAGAGAGAGATATATATAGCGGCTTTTCTCTCTCTGAATCACCAAACACGTTTCAGAGGTATAAATAGGGACAAGAGGAATGGCTCCTTATGCCAAGCAGATTCCTTTCCCCTGATTTCAGATCCTGATTTAACCAGCCACAGCTGACAGCTGAAGCTTGTCCACCTCCGGTGGGTCTCCAGAATTGCAGCTCCTCGGCTGCTTTGGAAGGGAGACTGTAGGGCAGGGGTGGCCAAAGTGTGGCTCTCCAGATGTCCACGGACTACAGTTCCCATGAGGGGGTGTTTCCAGAACCTTTGGCCACCTCCAGCACAGCGCAGAGATGGGGGTCTCTGCTGATTACTCTGCTCATTAATGGACCCCAGCAAGGGGCTCCCAAGGCAAATGAGAAGCAGAGACAATTAGGCATGGCCTTCCTCTGCAGAGCCTTCCTTGGTGGTCTCTCATGCGAGGCTTACGGCAACCCCAGCAAGGGGCTTTCGAGTCAAACGTGCAGCTTGCCATGGCCTTCCTCTGCCGTGTTTTCATGGGGAGTCCCCCAGCCAAGAACTGGCTCTGATTAGCTTCCGAGATCGAATTAGATAAACATCTGGAGCAGAGGTCCTTCTTGGATCGCAGGGATGCTCGGACTTCTGGATTCTTGAGGAGGGGCACAGTGAGAAGGCTTCTGGAGTTCTGGCCCCGCTGGTGGACCTCCTGATGGCCTCTGGGTTCGGGCCCCTGTGTGATGCACAGTGTTGATGGGCCACTGGCCTGATCCAGCTTGGCTTCTCTCGTGGTCTGATGCCATGCTGCAGGAGCTCAGGAAGCAGGCTGGCATAAGCTGTGGTGCTCTCTTGAGAACCAACGCAAGAATCTCATCTCAGCAGAGATCTCAGGCAGTGGGCTTTGCTAAGATGGTCCAGTCTTAAGGACAAACCAAAGGCTCCCCCCTTCTCCCCCCTATGCTGTTGAAGTGGCCCTTTGCCACAGAGAAGCTTGTGCTTGTGCAGACAAGACTCTTCCTTCTCCCCCCACAAGGATGAGCCAGACTCCAACGGAGCCTTCGGGAAGCCCCGCCAGTTATCAGTAACCTTGACGTCTCCCCTCCCCTCCCCTCCTCCTGCTGCTTGAATTCTTGCTTCCTGCTCCTACGTGTCTGGACCGGCAGAGACTCCCTGGATCTTGGCATGCACTGAAGGCAAGTCAGGGGTCCTGCTCCTTCTTCTTGCTGCGCACCAGATTAGCCGGGCACCCTGCCATGGCGGGAGAGAGGCAGCCCGGCCCGCAATTCTGACCTCTTTCTCCCGTGTCTTGTTGACATAACACGGAGCACCGGCTGGAGGCGGGAAATGGGGGGGCTCCAGGTGGGCCTGTCTGCTTGCCACCAAGCGTCACAGCAGCCTTGCAGGACGTGGGCAACTGGGGAAGGCAGGAGCATAAAGGCTAGGCCCAAGAGAACGGGTGCAAAGATGCGCCAATACCGTGCAGAGGGATCGTTACTCCCCCCCCCCCCTTCCCTGGGCAACACAGGAAAATCCGATTTGAAGGTGCATCGAAAGGGCCTTACCCAATGGGTGCAGAATGGCGGGTGGGTTTAGCACTGTCGGGTCGCTTCCAACTTGTGGAGACCTCCCAAGCGTCCTGTAGTGCAGGGGCAGTCAACCTGTGGTCCTCCAGATGTTCACGGACTACAATTCCCATGAGCCCCTCAAAGCCAGAGAACTGGGTTTGATTCTCCACACCTCTTCCTCTTGCAGCCAAGCTGGGTGGCCTTGGGCTAGTTGCAGTTCTCTCAGAGCTCTCTCCTCTTCAGCTACCTCTCAGGGTGTCTGTTGTAGGGAGAGGAAGGGAAGGTGACTGTAAGCCACTTTGGGACTCCTTTGGGTAGAGAAAAGCGGCATAGAAGAACCAACTCCTCTTCTTCTTCCTCCTCAAACTGGTTTGCAGCTCCTTCCACGTTCTTTCCAATCTCTGCAAGTCAGTTTAGGATGAGTGTGCAAAATCTCCTCTGGTTTTGTGTTTCTTGACACAGGAGTTAGCCCACTTTGTGGCACAGCACATCACCCCCCCCCCCCAAAAAAAGAAATCCATCCCACCTCTCTGGCAGCCATTTCCCCTTTTTCCTTTTGCTTCTTCTGCAGATTTGGCCTTTTGTTCCTCAGGGTTCTAAGAGTCACATTCTCCTTCTTTCTCCTTTTCTCTTTCAAAGAAAGAAGTCTTCTACCGGGGCTGCGCTTGACATTTTTGTTTCTCTTTTCAATCTCTTGTAAGAAAATTGTCGCTCGGTCGTTATGACTCTATCAGGACTGTGACTAGCTCACGTTCCCCCAGCTGGTCGCATGCGGAGGCGGAGTGGGGAATCAAACCCGGCTCTCCAGCTCAGAAACCACTGCTCTTAACCACACCACCACCACGCTGGCTCTCAAGAAGAACCACACGCCATGTGTTGTCTGGTAGCAGCCGGAACACCAAACCTAGTTCACCGTGTGTGTGTGTGACTGTGTGTGTGTGTGTGTGGGGAGGGGGGGTTGGGTGTCCTTTTCGGAAGAAGCTGCTTTTTTTTGCAAAACAACCTCCTGCTTTCGTTGGGCTGGTCCCCCACTCCACCCCGCCCTGGCCTGCAAGAAACCCTTCTCCAACATCTTGCCTTTTAAAAAGAAAACCCATCTTTCTCCAGCTCTGGTTTCCCGATAATGTGAGTAATCTGGTTTTTCTCAGACGTACGGCCTCCGAAAGGGAGCTCCAGAACGGCTCGCGTGCCAAATGGGAGCCTGTCCTCCCCAGCGGAGGCTTGACGGCTGAATCCTCAGCAAGCGCTTTGCCCTGCGTTGCCAGATTTCTCCAGGCTCTTCCCAGGAACTCTTCGGAATGTCCGGGGCACGATGTCAACATTCTTTCTGCACCGTCCCTGGGTTCGATGATTCGGTCTGTTTAAGAATGGAGAGAACAGCGCGGCGGGAACGCTTCCTTTTTTGAACCAAGCGGACAATGCAACGCATTCTTCTGGGCTGACGGCATGGCGTGATGTTCACGCAGCGGACGACCTGACGTCTGAATGGGTCCCTGGCGGAGGGAGGCCGGCCTCCAGGGCGGGCCTGGGGATCTCCTGGAATGACAGCTCCTCTCCAGGCAACAGAGATCAGTTCCCCTGGAGTAAAAACTACTTCTCTGGAGGGTGGTCTTTATGTCGTGCCCCCCCCCCCCCATTTCCAGGAGCTTCCCAACCTTGATCTGGGAACCTTATTCCCCCCTCCCTCCCCTGCTTAACAGCACCCATATCTGTGAGGGCGAACCTGACAACCCTGGGGACGCAGCAGTACTGAAAGCACTTCAGAATCACCCACAGTTTTTTACCCAGAGTAGCATAGTGGTTAGAGCAGGGATGCCCAACCAGGGGTCTGCGGGGTCCGTGGCAGCTCTGGAGGTGGCCCACAGCCTTTCCCCTCCTTACCTTAATGCAGGAGTAGTCAAACTGTGGCCCTCCAGATGTCCATGGACTACAATTCCCAGAAGCCCCTGCCAGCATTTGCTGGCAGGGGCTTCTGGGAATTGTAGTCCATGGACATCTGGAGGGCCGCAGTTTGACTACGCCTGCATGGATTCAGGCACAAGCTAGAGAACTGGCCGACTTCATCGCTCACCCTCCACCCACCCACTCCGAAGCGTGAGTAAGTTTTGTGCAAGCACTCGAAAGCTCACGCCCTGAATGAATCTTTGTTGGTCTTAAAGGTGTTCCTGGACTCTGGTTTTATTGAACAACAACAACAACAACTCTGGGTGGGGAAACTCCTGGAGATTTGTGGGTGGGCAGATGTTTGTCCCACGAGACACCAGCTAAAGAATGCCGCTGGGATCCACTTCAGCAATTGCTGGCCTTCCGCACAGTAAAATCCCCTTGCCAGGGGGCTTGAAAGTGCGCTAAGGGCATGGATCCATCAGAGACCCCCCCCCCTCCCAGGTTGAAAGCTGGGAAACACTGCTGAGGGGAGGTCAGGCTGCCGTGAAAAGCACAGAGGTGTCAGGAAGGATCTGGGCCAAAAGCAACCCTTTCCCTGCTTCTGGGGGCCCCCGTGGGACACCCTGAAGGGCAGGCGCAGACGCTGGCACTCTGTGTGCTGCAGGTGGGTCAGGCAGTCTCAGGGCTGTTGCTAGATGAGCCCTGCGGGGTGTTTTTGGCTCCGCGGCCTCAGCATCACGGTGTTCCCAGCGACAGGCTGCGCTCCGCATTGTCGGCTCTGTCCGCTTTCCCTAGACGTTCAGAGGTGACGCCACAGCCCAGGTTTTGCGGAGCTCGGAGGAGCCAGACGGGGTCTGGTGTGCCGGCTTCGCTGGCGGGGAGGAAGGAAGGAAAACGGAAGAGATTGTCTTTCTCCTGGCTCCAGCTTGACCTCTCTGGCAGCATATTGTTCTCATTTTCCACACGGAGGGTCTCTGGCAGGGCCTGTTCCAGAGTTCACGCGCCTGTAATCCATCACCGTTTGAGTCTAGTGGAAGGCTGACTTTGGGTGAGGACAGCCCCCAAGCCTGTCTTGCATGCAGAGTGTTCAGTGTCCTAAGAGTGTCTCTGAGGGAGTGCAGAGTGCGTTCGACACATCGCAGCCAGGCACGTCAAATTCTCAGGCATGTGATCTGGGTTTGTTTTTAGCTTTGTGTGCCCTGCTTTTTAGTACCCGAAGGAGTCTCAGAGTGGCT
Source organism: Paroedura picta (assembly GCF_049243985.1). Lineage (NCBI taxonomy): Eukaryota > Metazoa > Chordata > Lepidosauria > Squamata > Gekkonidae > Paroedura > Paroedura picta. The sequence continues at coordinate 4,301,324 of NC_135379.1, forward strand.
GACAATTGCCTTTCCCTTCCTCTCCCCACAACAGACACCCCGTGAGGGAGGTGGGGCTGAGAGAGCCCTGAGAGAACTGCTCTGCAGGAACAGCTCTGAGAGAACTGTCACTACACCAAGGTCACTCAGCTGGCTGCATGAGGAGGAGCTGGAGACCCAGTTCTCTAGTTTAGAAGCCAGGCCATCTGCCTCACAGGATTTCCGTTGTGGGGAGAGTAAGGGAAGAAAAATGTAAGCTGCTTTGAAACTTCTTTGGGTAGTGAAAAGCAGAGTACGAACAAGAGCTTCTTCCTGGGAGATGGCCAGATGAAATGATCAGCGCCTTGAGCTGTCTTCTTCCTTTCTCGTTCCAGTCCCTCCGCCCTTCCCCTGCTTTCTTTTTTTCTTTTCTAAATCTAACACTTCAAGTTGGACGCGAGTCAAGCACTTGAGGGGCTTGAGGCATATTGAACTGATTTAGAAATACGACAGGGCGAGAGGGAAGGAACAGTAAATTACATTTTCGAACTCTTTGTTTTAAATGGGCGGGGGGGGGGAGAGCCTAAGAAACCGGGGGAACGGGCAGAGATGGAATCTATTCGCCTGGGCCAGGGCATCGACCCTTGGCCGGCGAGACCTGCCTTCTTCGTGAGCGCATAGAACACCAGCCGCCCCGCTGAGCACATGCGCTCTTAGGATGAGGCAAGAGGGGAAAGGTGTTCCTTAGTCGCTTTAGGATTCCTTTGGGTAGCGAAAAATGGGGTACACAAAAAAGCTCTTCTCCCCCCCCCCCACTTTTTTTCTGCTGTGAATCTGCTGCCCGTCCAGGGGCCGAGATGGTTGACGTACATTGTCAACATGTTGTCCAAAGTTCTGGAAACCAAAATTCTCTGTTAGTGGAAAACTCATGACATGTATTCACTGTGGCGCATGAGAAGATGAAAGTGAAACTCTCCCCCCCCCCCCGCATCTCTTGGTAGGGGAAGGGAGGGGGAGGGAGCCAGGAGAAGGAAGTCCGGATCAGCAGAAACATGGAACATTGCTTTCATGTGCCTACCCAAGATGCCGTAGAAAGGCCTGGTTCTTTCCCCTTGAGCAGAAGTCCTTTCTCACCCATGGAGAGAATATTGAACCAATAAAGAAGAAGGAATTGTGTTTTATACCCCCCCACAACAAACACCCTGTGAGGTAGGCTGGGCTGAGAGAACGCTGAGAGACTGCTCTGCAAGAACAGCTCAAAGAGAACTGAGACTAGAAGCAGAGTTGGTTCTTAGATGCCGCTTTTCTCTACCCGAAGGAGTCTCAAAGCGGCTTACGCCCACCTTCCCTTTTCTCTCCCCACAACAGACACCCTGTGAGGTAGGCGAGGCTGAGAGAGCCCTGATATTACTGCTCGGTCAGAACAGCTTTATCAGTGCTGTGAAGAGCCCAAGGTCACCCAGCTGGCTGCATGTGGAGGAGCAGGGAATCAAACCGGGCTCGCCAGATTAGAAGTCCGCACTCCTAACCAGTTGACTGCATCTGTCTCAAAGGGGCTCACAATCACCTTCCCTTCCTCTCCCCACAACAGACACCCTGTGAGCAAACTGGGTCAAGAGAGCTCTATGAGAAGTGCTCTGTGAGAATAGCTCTAAGAGAACTGTGACTGACCCAGTGTCTCCCAGCTGGCTGCATGGGTCTCAGTGTGGCTTTTAATCGCCTTCCCTTCCTCTCCCAACAACAGACACCTTGTGAGATAGGTGGGGCTGAGAGAGCTCTATGAGAACTGCTCTGCAAAAACAACTCCAAGAGAACAGCAACTAGCCCTATGTCACCCAGCAGGCTCCATGCCTCTCAATGCAGCTTGCAATCACCATCCCTTCCTCTCCCCACAACTGGCAGCGGAGGGGAGGAAACTCAGCCCACATGGGTCCCATGGGGCCCACCATTTTATCCAGGGGGGAACTGGTCCCTATAGTTGAAATACTGGAAGGGTTCTGGGTCAACCTCCGCAAAGCTGCACCCTTCTGAAACTATGGGGCTTAGAGGAATGTTAGGGGGTTTGCCCTGACCTGGAGGTGGGAAGCTAAGCAGGGGGTGTGCTAGGATGGTCATCGCTGGCCTGGAAAAGCCTATGCAGGGGCGGCCAAAGTGTAGCTCTCCAGATGTCCATGGACTACAATGACCATGAGCCCCTGCTTGGCAGGGGCTCATGGTCATTGTAGTCCACGGACACCTGGAGCGTCACACTTTGGCCGCCCCTGCTGGCAGGTGTCTGCCATTCCTGGCTTTTCACAGAAGGACCTCTGGGGAAAAGGTTCTCTTCGGCCTGAGAACTGCGAAGGGAGGAGAGCTCTGGGCCCAGCTTTTGTGACCTGGGGGGGGGGGTACTGGAGGGGGGCTGAGGGCACCGGTTAATACTGTGCTTTCTTGTCCTTCCCTTCCGGGAAGCCAGCGTGCGTCTTCCAAGAATAACAATTGAGGAGGCTGCGTGGTGGAATTCCCAGAAGCACCACCGTTGTCGGGGAGGGAGAAACTGAAAATAAATCTTCCCCGAGAGGAGGAACGTCAGTGGAACAAACTCCGCTACAACAGATGTGTGCGTGTGTGTGTTTCGGGGGGGGGGGAGTGCGGGCAGTACCGTGAGCCCTTCGGATTGGCCAGGATCAGCCCGGATCCTGAAGAAGCCACTGGCTGGCCGTGGAGGGGGCCTTTGGAATCATCCCTGGCAGAATAAAAGCCCTGCCTGCAATTCAGGCTCCTGGGTTGCCATTCAAGCCATTGCACCAGTGTGAGCATTTGATAAAGCGATCGTGGTCACTTGCTGTCACTTGTTCTAAAGCAGGCGTAGTCCACCTGTGGTCCTCCAGATGTCCATGGACTACAATTCCCATGAGCCCCTGCCAGCATTTGCTGGCAGGGGCTCATGGGAATTGTAGTCCATGGACATCTGGAGGACCACAGGTGGACTACCCCTGTTCTAAAGGCAAGGGGGGTGGGGGGAACATGCGAACAGAGAGAAGCCCTGTTGGATCAGACCAGTGGCCCCTCCAGCCCAACAATCGGTGTCACACAGCGGCCTGGACCCAGGGGCCACCAGGAGGTCCACCAGCAGGGCCAGAACTCCAGAATCCCTCCCACTGTGCCCCCCCCAAGCACCAAGAAGACAGAGCACCCCTGTCACAAGAGTTCCACCTATATCTTCTGGCTCATAGCCGCTGATAGACCACTGCCCCAGATATTCACCCAGTCCCCTCCTGAAGCTCTCTGCTTGTGCACACCACCTCCTCCTGCAGCAGTGAGTTCCATGTGTATTGATTTATTCCCTTTATCTACTGCCCTCCCCTGAGGCTGTTAATGCCTCTTTGGATAGAGAAATATTTCCTTGGGTCGGTTCTAGCCAGTGCTAGAGCAGGGGATCGGGGTCCCCTTTTCCTACTGGCACCGGACCTCTTGGTTCCTTCGTCGGGTTTGTCCTAAGGGGCTTATGGTTGCCATCTGTTGATGTTTTCATACTGCTGTATTGTAGAAATAGGGGTTTTAAGAGATTTTATTGTGTTTTATTGTATGGATTGTTTTGTGTGAGCCGGTTCTGAGAGCAGCGGGCTATAAATCCAATAAATAAATAAATGTGCAGCTCATTCATTTCATTGAATGCCTCTGGGCTGTTATGTCCAGCACTGCTGTGGGGTGGACGACGTAGATTTTCACCTGCTCTCCACCCTCCCAGCCGTGCAGGAAACTGCTGCGTAGAGCGAGGGATAGAAAAGTCATATCTCGTCCCAACAGCTGCTGGCTAGGAACCTGGCCTGGCCCGGCCCGGTTGTATGAGCAGATCCTCTAATGATTAACCAGCATGCCCTGCTTCAGTGGAGAGGGTGGCCAGAATCCACGTCCTTCATCCAGCCACACAAACCGGCTGCCCTCAATCACCTGTGCCCATTCCCATGGCCAGGTGCCTGCCCAGCCCTGCCTTTTGACCATGGAGGATCCCCTGAAGTATGTCTCTGGTTTTGATGGACCCTGGAAGTAGTGAGATGCCCCTTCGGAGGAGTGGGCACAGAAGGAAGATGCAAGAGCCAGCCGATCATAGAATCATAGAATCCTAGAGGTGGAAGGGACCTCCTGGGTCATCTAGTCCAACCCCCTGCACTGTGCAGGACACTCACATCCCAATCACTCATCTACTGTCACCTGCCATCCTCTTGAACCTTCACAGAATCAGCCTCTCCGTCAGATGGCTATCTAGCCTCTGTTTAAAAATTACCAAAGATGGAGAACACTTAAGCAATGTTGATGGGCTGGAGAAGAACTTCAGAATTGCATGTTTCCAGTTGGGGGTGTTTTAGGCCATCGGGGGTGGGGACTTGGGATATGTTGGTCAACGTATTGCCTATCAATCAAATCAGTTTCAACCAGAATAAGCAGGCGCTTCGTATTGCTGTTTCCATAAACTGCTCGTATGCCAAGCATGTTCATTGGAAAAGTCGACGGGGCCTGACCCCTGATAAACCCAGCTTGTTATTTCTGCACAGCCCTTGTACCGGATAAGCATCTTCATTATGCCGAGTGTTAATCCATGACCTGCTCTCTGTTTATATATATGGTCTCGTAACTCCCATTTCGTTGTGTCTGACTAAGTGTTGTGTAAGCACACAACTGTTTACGCTTTGAATCAAACTTAGGTGGTCTTTACGGTGCCATCGGACTGCGGCTTTGTTCTGTTTTTCCAGAGTTCACTGCCTCTGACCGTGGAGTCGTCCTGTCTAACAGCTTTCGGCTGACCTTTCCTCCATAAATATGTCGTCAAAGAATTTCAGGTTTCTACAGAACACCATTTGGGAAACCGGCAGGAGGAGGAGATAATATCTGAATGAGATATTCATCAGCTCAGTCCTTAGACCTTTCCTGGTCTCCAGCGGGAGGGACTGGGACTCCCATGAGCCTCGTAAAACCAATTCAAAGCCTTGTTCCGGTCAGGCCTTGTACAGACAGCAGCTTCTTTGGTAAGAAGGGAATTTGTTTGTTTTTCTTTCTTTTTTTGCAACAAGGTGTTCATTTTATGACTTAGCCTAAATGACTGACCCATTCTGGGGAGTTCTCGGCATCCAAAAAATGGCCAGGGCCCCCAGATTGCCTGCAAGCTACAGCTGGACCCCGGCTGGCCGCCCACACGGAGCAAAAGTCAAGAGTTCAGGCCTGGATTCATGAAAGGCAAGGAGGAAAAGACAGCCAGGTCAGGGTCTCATGACCTTCAGACAGATCTATGGTGCTCTCCAGAAGGCCTTGCAACGGAAAGGCATGTGGCCGCCGCAAAGATATTGCAGTCCTTACCGAAGTCTGCCAACTTTAAGTTGGGAAATTCCTGCAGGTTTGGGGGGTAGGCCCTGGGGAGGAATTTCCGCAAGGTGGTATAGGTAGAGTTTAAACATGCAAAGGGGAGCTGAGTACCAGCTGTGTAAAAGACTAAAATAACTTTTAAAAATTGTATCCCGCCTTTGCTGAAAAGGCCATCACTGCTCCAGTTTCCTTCATTCGATCCTCCCAACAACCCTGTGAGGTGGATCAAGGAGACAGTGGGGTGGTGAATGGTCCATCTTCCCCAAGTGAGGCTGAAGGAAGAGCTTTGGCTCACCAATTACGTCGTTTTTAGAAGCCGAGCCGCCAAACACGGTGGCCGACAGAACTGCTCTGTGAGAACAGCTCTTGGAGGACCATGACTGGCCCACCGCCACCCAGCTGGCTGCATGTGGAGGAGTAGGGCAGGGGTAGTCAAACTGCGGCCCTCCAGATGTCCATGGACTACAATTCCCAGGAGCCCCCTGCCAGCATTTGCTGGCAGGGGGCTCCTGGGAATTGTAGTCCATGGACATCTGGAGGGCCACAGTTTGACTACCCCCAGAGTAGGGGAATCAAGCCCAGTTCTCCAGATTAGAGCCCACCGCTCCTAACCGCTACACCACCCTGCCTCTCTAAAGCTGGCCCTAACAGGCCTCCCTCCTTGAAAGGCGCAATGCCAGTCCCCGAAAGAAAAACCCGCCAAGCTTTCCGTCACAAAGTTTGCGGAGCTGTGTCTTTTTTGAAAAACGGCAAGCGCCACATCGGAAATCTCTCGTTATGAGCACTACCCATCCTGGAACATCTGGGATGCATAACCTGTGGCTGACAGAGAAACCCCATAAAGCATCGTGGCGAATGGCACAGATGCAGAAGTCTCCTTGAACCAGCTGCATGGCAAAGGAAATCAACTTCCCCACCCCGATTTGCCATACGGACTTCAAGAAGTTCCTTGCCAGGGGATTACAGGAGGGGGGTGGCCTCTCTCCCTGGCCCCCCAGGAGTGACGTGCATGGGGACTCACCGGCATTGACTCTGCTTCGCTTCTGTCAGCATCATGCGTGCCGTTGCCAACCTCCAGCTGGCCCCTGGGGAAGGAGGAGCAGCAGGGAGGCCCATCCGACACCTGGGTCACTGACCACCTGACCGCCTGGCTTCGGGGCGATGCTCTGCAATTTGGGCAAAAACTCTACAGTAAGTGTGGTTTCTACCCCAGAGCATTTGCCCAAATATCAGTCACCCTGATGAACCGGACACGGTGACATCACTGTGCTAAGAAGCAGCGGGTCATGTTGGACTCAGGTTAGAGAACTGGGCTTGATTCCCTGCTCCTCCACATGCAGCCAGCTGGGTGACCTTGACCAGTCACGGTTCTCCTAGAGCTGCTCTTACAGAGCCGTTCTCTCAGAGCTCTCTCAGCCCCACCTACCTCACAGAGCATCTGTGGGGGGGGGGGATGTGATTGTAAGCTACTTTGAGACTCCTCCCATCTCCTCTGACTGGCAATGCCTTTCCAGGGTCTCAGATCAAGGTCTTTCCCATTGCCCTGGATTGGGCCTGGGGCTTTCTGCATGCCAAGCAGAAGCTCTTCTGCTGAGCTACAGCCCCTTCCCCATTGTTGGCACAGTTTAACTAGCAAAGGAGGGGCGAAACACCATCTGCTTAGAGAATTCATAGCATTACTGAGAAGTCAAACAACCTTGTAAAGAGAGAGAGAGGAGAGAGGAGAGAGGGAGTCCTAACAGTCTAACTGACTAAATATTCTTCCGGAAGCAATCCAGGGGATGTGTGCTCAGAGGAACAGGAAGTCTCCAGCTGAGCCAATCACAACATTCCAGGTCAAATTATGCCACCCACGCATCTCCTCCGAGGCCCCCCTGCAGAACACTCTTTGTATGCGGCTGAATGAGGCACACTCCGGATCTTGCACGTTCCCACCCCCGGAAGCTTTGTGCACCGATTCCTGTCCTGCTGCTCCTCGGAAACATCCAGGGTAGTTTGCACAGTATTCCCACAGGTCTCCCACCAAACCAGCTCCAGCCCAGCTGAGGTTCCGCAGTGTGCCGGTATCATGCGTTCCCTGCTCCTCTAGGCCAGCCCTTCAGGGGGAAGCCGTGCTTTGTGCACAGAAGCCTCTAAGGATGCCCCAGCAGACTTTGTTGGGCAAAACAAGCGAGGGGAGCCCCAGAGAGCCCAGTCCAAGAAGCTGAGAGGCAGCAGGTGTGTGATTAACCCTTTCCCGCCCACTAATACAAAACCTCCCCACCTGTTATCCCAAAGCAAAGGAGAGCCGGCGCTGGCTAGCATGTGGATGGGAGACCTCCAAGGAGAGACGGGGCTGTGACCCAGAGGCAGGCGATGGCCAACCGCCTCCAAACGTCTCCTGCCTTGAAAACTCCACGGCAGCCTTCTGCAGCCTTTTGACCGCGGAGGTACCGCTGAAATATTTTGCAGAGGTACCAGGAAGTGAGGTCACTTGCCACACCCCTCCAGAACTGAGAATTCTGGAAGCTGAGCAGGGTTGGCCGTGCGCAGCGCTTGGATGGGAGACCTCTGAGGAAGACTAAATTGGCTTAGCGAGGGTAGGCAAGCTATCTGTGTCCATCTCTTGCCTTGAGAGTCCTCCTGCAGCATGATGCTCAGCTGGGTATGTGAAGGGGCAAAGCAGAGCTGTCAGAATGCGCATGCCCCAATGCTTCCCTGTGCAAAACCGAAGCCTCCTAAAATGTTTTTTCTTTCTTTCTTTTATTTTCTTTTAGAAAAAAGACCCTCGGGATGTTGTTAGACCTGCTTGCGCGGAGCATGAAACGGTGATTAATCTTGAATGTCAAGAGGGCAACTGTTTAGACCGAAGGATCGGGGAAGAGCGGGATTTAAATAAATCAGCTCAATTGTGTTTTAGGCACGATAAAGCCGGAAGAATGCGCCGCCCGAAAGAAAGCAACTCCTGTTGGCGTTGAAGAAATTTATCGTTCCAATCCGGCCTCCTCCCGCTGGATCGGACCCAAACTTCGGCGATCTCTGTCAGGGCACACAGCCCAAAGATTTGTAAACAAGAGCAGGAGGGAGATATAACCATCCTGTCTTTTTCTCTGGTTCAGTGCTAGACAACCCCTGAGCATGGAGGTTCCATTTAGCCATCATGGCTCCCAGGGATCAGTTGGCCAACCTTATTTGGATTTATCTGATCTGACAAAACCAGTTTAACGCGTGTGGAGCTTCCAGGAGAACGCTGGCGGTGAAACACGGCTCCCAATTTTCTAAAAAGCTGCCCTCCCCACAATCGCTCGCCAGCACTGGTGGCGCCTTTGGCGTGCAAATTCCAGGTCCCTGAGAACCGCACGAGGCAAGCCTTTCTCTGCGCTCCGAGTTTCAGGGATCAGGTTGTTTGTAAAGACGGAACTTAGAATCACAGAGTTGGAAGGGACCTTCTGGGTCATCTAGTCCAACCCCCTGCACTAGGCAGGGATTGAGGAAGAGCTGCTCTTTTATTTCTGCGCAGTTGTCTCTAAGTGAGGACTGGGAGTGAAATAAGTTCTGCCAACGGGTATTCGGAAGCACACTGGCAGACGTCGACCACGAGGGAGGAGTGTAATTAGAAAAGGGGTGCGGGTGACTCACCGATGGAGCTTTTCTCCCAACCGCGTGCCAAAAAAGGCCATGCCGAGGATGATTTATGCACTTTGAATACGGTTGGGATAAACCTGGGGGGCAATTACACCGAGTTTGAACTCTGCAGGCCAATTCCTCCTGCCGTGGCCTCTTCTGAAATCTCCGTCACCCGGAAAACTTGTGGAGGTCCTTGAATGAACAGGGCTCAAAACGGCTCGGAGGATTGTGAGCCCCTTTGCAGGGAGATAAGGCTGGTAAGGCTGCCAGTTCTCGGTTTGGAAAATTTGGGGCATGGAGTCTTGGGAGAGTGGGGTTTGAGGAGGGGAGGGATTTCCACCCTCCAGTGCAGGCAGCGGAACTAAACTCTGCAATCTGGAGAATGACTGCAAAAATGGAAGATCTCCGGGTCCCACCTGGAGGCTGGCAACCTGAGACAGTGTGTCATCTCATTGGATTCTAGGGACTGTTTTCCTCTCCTCCAACTCTTCTACTGGGAAGGTGCTACTAGGAAATAGTTTCTCCCCTCTCCACAAGTCCCCATGGCCTCAGGGTGCTTCTGCATCGTCTACAGCAGTGGTCCTCCACCTTCCTCATGCCGTGACCCTTTAATGCAGTTCCTCGTGTTGTGGTGACCCCCATCCATAAAACTATGCAAGGGTTCTTTCACGGAAATTACACCGAAACTGACCAATGGTGTAAAGATCCATAGTTCATGATTGGATATACATTGTTTTTTTCCTGGGGTTTCTCAGTTCAGTTCTGCCTCTTGTCCCACCATGCTGATCTCGCTCTTTTCTGCTGCTCCAGACAGACGAACGCTCTATCTCAGTCTACCTCTCAAGGCTGTTGTGTGGATGAAATGGAAGAAGGGCAATGTCGGCCACTTTGGGACCCCCTTGGAGAGAAGGGCAGCTCGCCCTGCCGTGACCCCTGTGAAAGGGTCGTTCGACCCCCAAAGGGGTCCTGCCCTCCAGGTTGAGAGCCACTGTTCTACTGGGAAGGTGCTCCTGGGAAACAGTGTCTCCCCCCTCCACATGTCCCCATGGTGCTTCTGTGTCCATTCTACTGTTTCTTAAATTTGCTTTGCTGTGATGTTCTTGGAAAGACTGCAGCAAGACCAAGGAGGTTTCCATGTGGAAAGGGAAAGTCTACATCTTCCCAGTCCCACCCACTTCAGCCTTAATTTCCCTGCTGCAATTGCCTGTGATGGCCACCCCCAAGCATTCCTCCCCTCTTAGTTTGTAAACTGCAAACCTCACAAGACTTACTCAGGAGTTAACATTCCCAGGGCAGAAGCTTTTCCTGGCTGCCCTGGGTCTCAGAGGGCCGGCAGGAGGCTGTTTCTGGGCCTCCCACAGCCCCACCCCAGAAGGCATGCAGAGGATGAGCCAAAAGGTGGCTCAACCCCCCTCCCCCCATGTCCTCCGAGCTGAAAGAGGCCAGGAGGCCAGGGCTCCCTTCCAAGCACTAACAGGGATAAACCTGCTTAGCTTCTGAGATCTACCTTGGCCTGGGTGGCCCAGGCAAGACTGATCCCATCAGATCTTGGGAGATAAGCATCTGCCTGGTATTTGGATGGGAGAGCTCCATAGATTTGGGTGATCCACCTCTGAATGGCCTTTGCCTGCCTGCCAGATGACCCTCGTACCTCCTGGCTATGCTGCATCCATGCAGCCAACAAAGGGAGTATATAGAACGTAGCAAGTAAACACCAAATGAACCAGGGCAGGCTCAATAAACCATTAACGAGGGTACTTCTTAACAGGGGTGTGCCAATTTCCAACAGATTAACAAACAGGTCCCGGTGAATTACCCTTGTTTCAGTGAACTTCATCAGCGTATAATGCAACCATCTGTGGATGAAATGAGACACTATGGCAAACCCTCTCCAGGAATGTTGCAATAGCAATTGCACACACCCTTCATAGATTGCTATTCACTGACAAAGTTTGTGAAACAGGGGTAATCCTCCGGGACTAGTTTGCTATTCTGTTGGATATCGGCACACTCCTGTTCAGAGGCTCCCTCGTTGAACGTTTTATTGACCCTGCATGGATTCGTTTGGCGTTTACGCTACGCCCATGCCAAACGATAAATCATAATCTTGAGATCTGACAAGGCGATCCAGGTTATGCCCATAAATGCTGAAAAATCTCTCTTTTGTGTCATGTGCAGCAGCAAAATTCTGCTTTAGTCTGTGAGAAACAGAAAGCTCTGTACAAAAAAGAGCCAGGAAAACAGTTACAAACTGGGATCTCTCATTCGTCGTCTGCTTTTTTATTATGACGGCTGCATCTTGATCTGGAGGCTGTCTGGAAATACAATGACGACTCCTTGTTTTTATTTCATTTGATTACCCTTTTTTCACTGGTCCAAAACCATAGACCAGGGGTAGTCAACCTGTGGCCCTCCAGATGTTCATGGTCTACAATTCTCATGAGCCCCTGCCAGCGAACGCTGGCAGGGGCTCATGGGAATTGTAGCCCATGAACATCTGGAGGACCACAGGTTGACTACCCCTGCCGCAGACAACGAAGTGTATTTCTTGTGTCTGTTTCTTGGAATAGTGAACATGGGGACAGATGGGAGGGTGGCGGATAATAGCCTCGGAGCGCGGCTGGAAAACTCAAAGAACAGGACATCCAGACAAGAAGCCGAATCCAATAGCTGCCCGTTTGGGTCGCCTTATTGAGTTTTGGGGCCGGTCAACAGATTCGGCCTCCATCCCGAGCTCTGACCTGCTTGATTTCTATAAATGAATATTGGAAGAAACCCGTGGCCGAAAAATTGCTCGAAATGGGGGCTTTTTAAGGAACCGTTAAATTTGGGAGATTTGTCTCGCTGTTGTTGTTTGTCGGTCTGAAACAATCCTGTTTGGAATCGATTAGTAAGGTTGCCTGAGAAAAAGAAGAAAAGGCATGTAATTCTCACCAGGCCTTATCAGTAGATGCTTACGGTGCGATTGCTGGCCTGTCCTATCTGCGTTATCGATCCACTGTGGCTCTGTGGATGCTTTGGTATGCAGAGCCAGGCCATTGGTCTCTCTAGCTCAGCACCGTCTCCTGTGATTGGCAGCTGCTCCCTCGTTTTACAGCATCCACTACCTTTTTTACCAAAGACGTCAGGGATCGAACCCAGGACCTTCGGCAGGCAAAGCGGATGTCCTGCCCCAAGCCACGGAACTTGTAGAGGCTTCCACCACAAAAGTTTTGGAACGGTCCGACTAAAGCTCCCTGGCGTGGACTTTGGCAGTTCTTTCACAGTAGAATCAGTGCCCGGTTACGTAACTGTTGTGTTCTCAATCTGACGACCGCGGTTTCACCAAGTGCAAACCAAGAGGGAGCAAAGATGCCAACCAGGGCCTCCCTCGGGACCCAGAACCACCCTACTTTCGTCTCCTGCCCCAGGGAAAGGTGCCAACCTCTGCATTTTTCAAAAGCCTCGGCCTCCTTGAGCGGAGTCAAGAGTCTGGAGGCCTGGGGCACAGGAGAAGTGGCGCCAGGTCACCAGTCCGGATTAGACTTGAGACAGAGCCAAGTCAATGGAAAGAGAAGTTTGGCAGATTTTTTAGGGCACAGGCTGTTCAGGCTGCTGGTACTGGTTTCGCAGCATGGCCTTCCTGGGGCTGGCCCCGTGTTGCTAGCATCTGTGCTCCTGCAAAAACGGTCAGCCGTTATTCCAGATGGCCACATTGAACAAACCCTTAAATAAAGATAGAACACAAAAAATAAAACACGTGAGGTTCTTCCGTATAGGATTGCCAGCTCCTGGCCGGGGAAAACCTGGAGACTTTGGGGGGGGGGGTGGAGCTTGCAGAAGGTAGGGTATGGGGAGGGACTTCAATGGGGTAGAATGCCATGCAGCCCCACCCCCTCTAAAGCACCCATCTCCTCCAGGGGAATTGATCTCTGTCACCTGGAGGTAATTCCGGGGGATCCGCAGGTACCACCTGGAGGCATCCCTAAGTTCCAGGCTGGGAAGTATAAGGCGGGTCGGGGGTGGAGCCTGCAGAGGGCGGCATTTGGAAAGGGGAGGGACTTAAGTGGGGTATAACGGCCTACAGTCTGCCCTACAAGACACCCATTTCCTCTAGGGGAACTGATCTCCGTTACCTGGGGCTGAGCTCTAATTCCAGGTCCTACCTGGAGGGTGGCAACCCCAGGCCAGTTCTCCAAACCAGCCCCCCTCTTTGGGAAACTCTGCCCCTTCCCTCCTCCGCCTCTCCTTGAGCGGGCCGCGAGGGGAGGGTTTGCCCTGTCCTCTGTCGTTTCCTCGGGAGTCTCTCTCACGGATGTGAACTTGGCTGAGCTTTCTTGCTCACAACGCCCTCACTGACTCGAGTTCTCAGGAAAAATCCATGAGGTTTCTTTCCGTTTCTCCTCTTCCGCCCTACCCTGCTTTGGGTCCCTCACACTTCCTTTTTACACGGTGGCGGAACCACAGTCGAGTCACCCGGTCAGCTTCCGGCGCAGTTCTGCCGAAAAGGTTGCATGTTTGGCAAGAAGGAGGCTGAAGTTGGTCACTTATTCCTTAGGGCAGGGTTAGTCAACCTGTGGTCCTCCAGATGTCCATGGACTACAATTCCCATGAGCCCCTGCCAGCAAAAGCTGGACCCTTTCTGGTCTGATCCAACAAGGCTTTTCAGAGGTTCTGATCAAAAGTTCTCGGCCTCTCTGCTGTTTTTGGCTGTCCAGGAACTGGTCACTGTGCAGCAGGATGCAGGACTAGATGGACCACTGGTCTGATTCAGCAGGGCCCTCCTTATCAGGGGAAGGCCTTGGCCTCTCTGACCTGCTGTTGGCCCTCCAGAAGGACTGGTTGGCCATTATGTGAGACACGATGTTGGGCTAGATGGACCGCTGGTCTGACCCACCAGAGCTCTTGTTATCAGGGGAACCTGGAGTGAGCCCAGCCCCTGCAGTATGCTCTCAAGATTGCTCAGGTCATTTAGCTTGAAAACCACCCCTGGTGAAGGGCGATCCTTCCACCCTCCCTTGCCAAATGATCCAGGGGAATTTAGGGTTGCCAACTGCTAGATGAGGTCTGGAGATCAGGCATGGGAGCTGATCTCCCGGTGGCTAAGATCGGTTCCCTTGGAGGAAATCACTGATCCAGAAGGAAGCTGTGTGGCCTTACACCCTCCAGCAGCTCCTCCTGTCCCCAGATCCCTCTCTTTCCCAACCTGCACCCCCAAATCCCTGGGAATTTGCCGATTTGGAGTTGGCAACCCTACGGTAACCTCAGGGGTCCCCCTCCCTCTTTCCTGCCCAAAGGTGCAGCAGGTCAAGGCCCTGCAGTCTTGAAAGAAGCCATCGTGTCACTGCAGAAAGCCCTCTGCCTTGCCATGGGGAGGCCATCTCATCCGGCTGCTTGACGCTGGGCTTGCATCGTAAGCGATGGAGCTCTTCCTGTCCCAGGATTTCTGTTTGGGGCTTCAGGCTTTGCTTCCTTCCTCAAATGAGGCCCACAGGCCAGGAAGGCCAGCACTGGAACCCGAGCCACGTGAAATTTGGGGGTTTGGTGCCACTGAATGCAGCGGGGCCTCTTTCCTGGTGAAATGCTGTCAGACTGGACTACAAGGGAATTGACAGTAATTTGGTGGGGGGAGGTTTGGCAGGGGCTCATGGAAATTGTAGTCCATGGACATCTGGAGGGCCGCAGTTTGACTACCCCTGCCTTATAGCAAGGGGGCCTTTTGAGCGCACCGAGGAATAAGGGTCTTGACCTTTCAAGACGGACCCCTCACCGGGACTGACTCTGTGCCAGTTCAATCCCTGGCGTCTGCAGTTAAAAGGACCAGGCAGGAGGGGATGGGAAAGCCCTCCGCCTGAGACTCCGGGGAGCAGCTGCCGGCCTGAGTAGGCGACACTGGCCCTGAGGAACCTGTGGTCTGATTCAGCTTCCGGCAGCTTCATGTGTTCCTAGAAGTGGAACACGGCAAGGTTAGCTCAGGTTATTGGTGATGCACGGCAGCGTGAATTGTGCAAGAGCTCAACTTCCAGGGCGTGGCTGGCCACAGGTAAGGGACGTGGCCGTGGAACAGCTGCAACTCTCGCGGCTTTTAAAAGCAGCACGTTTTGCATTCCATGGATTGTTTCTATATACACACACACACACACATAAAACCATGAGGTCTAGAAACTTCGAGGTGGAATTACACCCCCAGGGCCTTTCAGCAGTGTCTCTTGGCTGCAGAGAGAGATATTGTCCTGAAAAACCTGTTTGAGCAGGTGTGGGACAAAGGAACTATGCGCATATATCCTGGGAAAGAAAGCCAATTTTTACATTGCTTTCGACATGGTTTCACAAACAACTCCCTCCCTTCCTTCCTGGCCCACCCTCATTTGCATCGCAGCTCTGGGCCAACATCTGGAGAACATGGCTAGAAAGTACATTTCTTGAAGGTGTTTCAGTAAAAGGGTAGATGGGGGGGGTGTTCCCCAACATGGCGCCCACTGACAACTTTCCCTGGGGCCTGCCAAGTGTTTTTAGGAGTTGGGAGGGGCCAGGTGGTGTTTCTGCCCAGCAGGCCTTCCGATTTTCAAAAGCCAATCAAACCTCCAACTGCCAATCAGGAGCCTTGCTGGGCAGACGCCCCTCCTGGCCCCACCCACCAGGAAAGGTGCAGGGCGTGTACCGCAGGCCTCACCCCAGGGCCCCTGGTTTACCCTTCCGCCCTTCCCTTTCCTATATTGAAGAAAATCTTTCCGGACTCTGCAAAATTTTACAAAACATAAAGAAAGTGAAGCAGCAGATAACTCGGAGGAAGGTTTACTTGTCCAGGAGGGTGGGCTGGGTGGGAAGGCAAATTTTAAGTTGTGATTAAGATGTCTGTGGTATTTTTGTGTTTTATGTTTATTATTATAATAATAATGTTTTTTGTTGTTGTTCAGTGATGTTGTTACTTGTAGATGTTCCCTTTCCTATAGTGCGAAGGCATCTCCGTGAGAGGTGTGGTCTTACCCCCCAAAAGTTTCTATACAAAGCCTCAGGGCTTTGGAAGCACCGCATGGGTCCACCCTGAGTCCTGCTCGGCTGGAATTCCAGGCGTGTTTCAGTCCAGGCGACTCCACAACAAGAGGTGCCGCTTCTGGATAGCTTCTGGATGACTCACGTTCCCTGCTGTTTTCCAAGGAAGCTGCAGCGTGGAGCGTCTTGTTTTCCAAGAGGGCAACATGTGTGCAGGGAGGAGGAGAGGCCTCGCCTTGGCCCGACACCAGCAGACTCGTAAGCGGCAATCCGGTTTATGCAACACTTCCAACAGGCTAACAGTGGCCTCCTAAGCATGGCCGCTGCCTTCTAAGTCCATGGGGTTAGATGGGCTTAACTCTGTTTAGGACTCCGCGGCCAGTCCTAGTTGGTCTGGGGGTTCTTTTTCTGTCCCAAAGCGGGAGGTGATCCGTGCTGGAGACCTCGGCCCCTCGCCCTGCCAAAGATCTCACCGGGTTTCCGCTCTTTTTATCCCAGTTTGGAAAGGACGTGCTCTGAGCTCCGGTCACTTTTGGGGTCCTGAGAATGGAAAAGCCGGTGAGAAAGCAGCCTGTTTAAAAAGGTAAAAATTGGGAAGAGGTAAAGTCGAAGGGAAGCAGCGAAAAATGACAGCGGAGCAAAAGCGTGCTGTGGATTCAAAGGACATCGGCCCCCGAGGGAAGCAAACCGAAGCAGGCTTTCTCAGACGCAAGTGGGACTTACTGCCAGGGCACGTGTCTTGAGGGCTAGCCCTGGACTAGCAATCTGGCCCTAAGAAGCTGCTGAATGGAGCTCTGGATTGGGGCCATGGCACAGGGGAAAGGAGGTGGCTTGACTTTCCCACTTCCCTAGGGATTTATTCATATTTAACATTCTCTCTCTCTTTCTCTCTTTCTCAGGGCTTGACACTAGCCCACCTTGCAGTGTTGTCGTAAGCACAAAATGGAGGCAAGGAGAACAACATCAGCCCCTTTAGGTCCCCACTGGGGAGGAAAGCTACACATATGACATAAATCAACAAAATGAAATAAGTTCAGCACCTTTGCTGAACTACAACTCCCAAGAGCCTTTGGGCAAGGAATGCCGGTGAAAGGCACAGAAATAGAGAATAGGCTCAGAGAAGCTCGGAGCTGCGTCCCACCTGGGAAGGGACCGCCTCCGCTGGCTCTGTGCCTCCAATGACGCACCTCCCCCTCGGGGCACCAGGGCCGGGCTCCACCTCCTTGAATTTATTCTCATCCTTCTCCAAAGAGACATCCTTCTCCATCACAACATCCGGTGGCAATAAATTCGAAAGGCTAATTATACACCGGCCTGGGAAGGAACTGCCTTTTGTCCGGTTTGGAGCTATCCGGGCAAAGGATGCCAACTCTGGTTTCATAAACACCTGGCGATTCAATGGGTGGGGCCTGTAATCCCAAATTCAAACGAGGATCCTGCGTTCCGCTCCTGACTGCTTCCCTGCTCCTCCACTTGCAGCCAGTTGGGTGACCTTGGGCTGGTCCCGGTTCTCTTAGAGCTGTTCTTGCGGAGCAGTTCTCCCAGAGCTCATGCTCGAGCCCCACCTAGCTCCCAGGTTGTCTGTTGGGGGGAGAGGAAGGGGAAAAAGTGTTTGTAAGCTGCTCCGGTATGCCTTCGGGGAGTGAAAAGCAGGGTACAACCCCCACCGTTCTCTTCTTCTTCCTTGGTGGTCTGCTATCCAAGCGCTGACCCTACTTAGGTTTTGAGATTGGATGAGACGGGGCTAGCCGGGGCCCTGCATGGGTCAGCTGAAATCTTAGAAGCCCGGGGGAGGTGGGGGTGGAGGGACACTCCAGGTACAAAGTCTGCAGCTGATAAAAGTGTTTCTCTGCAGAAGGAATTGGACAGCCTAAACTGAGAAATGCAAGCGGAAATGATGCCTGAGGGAAGGCTATTGGGGGGGGGGGGGAATTTTGGCCTGAATAAGCATCAAATAAAGATTGACTACTGAGGGGGGGGGGAACCCCCCTGTCAATCAGGTGAAGGCTTTGGCCTCCCTGTTTCTGACCTGTGAGCAAAATGCGAGTCCAGCAGCACCCGAACGATCCACAAGGTTCCCAGGGGAATCTGATGCAGGGAGTTTTGCCTGTGGGAAGCTCAGGCCCTGGGATTCGCGGGGGTCCTGCAAGAGCTACTAGATCCGGATCATCTTGCTGGTCTCCTCCCTGGAACTACTTCACGGTATGAATTAGAAGAAGAAGAAGAGTTGGTTCTTATATGCCGCTTTTCCCTAGCTGAAGGAGGCTCAAAGTGGCTTACAGTCGCCTTCCCATTCCTCTCCCCACAACAGACACCCTGTGAGGTGAGTGAGCCTGAGAGAGCGCTGATATCACTGCTTGGTCAGAACAGTTTTATCAGTGCTGTGACTAGCCCAAGGTCACCCAGCTGGCTGCATGTGGAGAAACGCAGAATAGAACCTGGCCTGCCAGATTAGAAGTCCCCACTCCTAACCACTACACCAAACTGGCTGTGGTGGCAAATGGGGGGTTGGAGCCCCCGGGGGCAGAGCTCCTTGACGGCAAAGCTGACTTCTGAGTCAGCCTTGCTAGGCCAGCCCCCCCCCCCCCCCAGGCGCCTCCGCACGACCCCTGCAGGACGAGGGAGCCCCCAGGCGAGCCTTGGGGAAGGGCCGCAGCAGCAGGGAGACCCTGACGGCATGTGCGGCCGGGGCGGCTCTCCGGAGCCCTGCAGGGCTGAAGGGCGGCAGCTCGAGCCGAGCCCAGCAGCACGTGAAGGGCTCCCAAAGGTGGGGGTGGGGCGTTCTCCCTTTGCGCGGCGACCCTGCCGCGTCTCCAGCATTGGCCTCTTGCCCTCTTCGGCCGCCCTGAGCACGCTGCAGGCAGGCAGGCAGGCACGGAGGCAGGGCTGCACGCGTAGCCGCCCCTCCCCGTCTCGTTGGTTCACGTGTGAACGCGTCCCTCTCGCCCGCCGCCGCCTCCTCCCCGGCCGCCAATGGGCGCGCCGGCTGGCTTTTCCGCTCTCCTCCCCCCCCCCCCATCCCTCGGCGTCGTCGTCGTCGTCGTCCTGCTGCTCGGCAGGAAGCGGCGGGTGGGCCGGCCTGGCGGGCGGGCGGGCTGGCTGGGCCGTCTCCGGGCGAGAGGCTCCCCGGCCGTCCGTGCGCCGCCTGCGTCAGAAGCCGCGGAGTTTTCCACTGACGAAAAAGGGCAGCGCAAGCAGCTGAGCCGGCCGGGAGGCGGAGCCGGAGAGCGGAGGCGAGCCCAGCCAGGCACGGGCGGACCAGCCAGCCAGCAGCCAGCCAGCCAGTCCCTCCGCAGCCTCCGACGCAGCAGCAGCAGCAGGAGACGCCGCCGCCGCCGCCGCCACCGCCTGTCTGGCCGACGATGCGCGCCTGAGCGGCCCCGGCTCGTCCCCTTCCGCGGGAGCAGCGCCAGCCCAGGTGAGGGCCGCCGTCGGGGCGCCTGGCGGGCGGCGAAAGGGACCCCGGCGGAGGGAGAGAGGGGTGGGGGTCGTCGCCGTCGTCCCCCCGCTTTCTGGATCGGGTGCGGAAGGAGGGTGGGCAGGGGGGTCGCATGGGCACCGGGGGAGTCACAAAGGGGGATCGGTCAGTCCCCCGCGGAGACCCCCATTGCGCGCCTAGATAGCCGGACGCCCCTTCCGACGCTCGAGACGCCGCCTCGGGTTTGCCCCCTTCCCCGGCTCCAGGGCGCCCCCTGCCGGCGGGGCTGCGCGGATTTAAAATCGCTCTAGAGGCGCTTCCGGGGGGAGCAGGGGTGTCTCTCCCTCCCCATCCAGTACAGCCTTCCGCCCCGACGGACGTTCAGAGGCCGGGGCGCGGGGGAGCCGAGGGGTTGGAGCCATTGGAAAGGACGCTGCGTCGAGTGGGAGGTAAGAGGTCTCCGCTCCCACCCCCGGCAGGAATCGAGGGTGAGCGAGCGATGCCCCGCCTGCAGGGGGCGCCCCGGAGCCGACGGGGAACAAGCACCGGGCGCCGTTCCGCCCGTCGGAAGGGGGCGCGGAGTGTCTGGCTGTGTAGGCGCCGGGGGGGGGGGCGGGATGAGGCAGGAAACGTGCGTAGCCTCGGGTGGGTCGTGTTGTTTGAGTAGAAGTAAATAGGTGGGGGGGGGGCTCCGTCGAGGCTGCCCCCCCGGCCCTGCTTTCTATCGCTTCCGAGCTAGGGGGCTGGAGCTTGGCCGCCACTTCTCTTCGCTTCTGGGGACGGGGGGAACAAAGGATTTGGGGATCCCTGCCGGCCTTTCCTCGCCTCCCCGGGGGGTTCTAACCTCGGCTTTGCACCTGGTCCCTGCAAGAGGCGCCTGCCTGCCTGAGCCGAGCCCCTCGCTTTGGAGAGGGGCCAAGAGTCTAACCCCCCCCCCGTCTAAGGCTGAGTCCGGCCCAATAGCCCCTCGGGGGCAACGGATCTCTTTGCGCCCCCCCCCCCCCGTTCCAGTGTCCTGGAGCGCCGGACGATAAAGTCCCCCGAGTTGCGCAAGTTCTCCGGCCCGAGGATTAAGGGACGTTTCTCCTGGGAAGCAAATCTCTTGGACGGAGTGTGATTTATTTTGTTTTCAAAGTCCTTGTTCTTTTGCTGGACGTAAAAGGGGAGATGTGCTCCAGCACGGCCCTCGCCGGGAGAGCTACTGGATCGGAGGTTCCCCTCCCCCCCCCTCGGGGATTTTCTTCCTTCCCTTTCAGTACGCTCCTCTCCCCCCGCCCTCTGTGATGTCGTTCCGTCGGGGAAAAGACTCTTCTGGGCTCTGAGTCACAGGGAAACCAGCAGAGGGTTTGTCGGGTTTTCCTTGAAACATTCGAGGGGACTTGGCGCCTCTGGGCGCATCACGGGGTTCGGGGACTGAATAACGTTCGCGGAATTCAGAGCCACCGGAGTGGAATCCGGAGCCACTGATGTCACCCGTCTGGTTCCCGAAGAACCGGCGCCCGAGATGCCCTTCCCTGGTCATGGCAGGAGTCACGTTCTAGAGAGGAGCTTCTCCCTCTGGCTATGAGACGGTGGGGCTGGCGAGTCACTGTCCGGAAGGAACCTCCTGATCCCGGTGACTCAGGCAGACCGTGGCCTCATTTCAGGGAAGTGAGGCTAGAATTGTGAATCGCGCAGAGACGCGACAGGCAGCCTCCTCCTGGGCCAGGGCTTTCTACGCATGGGATCCCCTTATGTCTTATTTCTGAAATGTCTATTCAAGGGCCAGGGAGTTACTAGAGCAGGCATAGTCAAACCGCAGCCCTCCATATGTCCATGGACTACAAGTCCCAGGAGCCCCTGCCAGCGTTCGCTGGCAGGGGCTCATGGGAATTGTAGTCCATGGACATCTGGAGGGCCGCGGTTTGACTACCCCTGCTCTAGAGCATTGTGTTTCACACCTGGGCCATGGGGTTTCACACCTGGGTCATTGTGTGATACACCTGGGTCATGGGGTGGTTTCTGGTGTTAATCCTTCTTAAATCAGAGCATTGGTGTAATGAAGGGCACTTAACACAGAGGTGGATAGAAATTCAAGAGCAGGTCAAAGTGAGGGATTTTAATTCTTTTGCACGGTTCACACAGAAGAAAAACCCAAGGGAGTAAGCCTCGCTGAAATCTGTGGGGCTTACTTGTGAGTAAACCAGGAGTGGGCCGAGAGATAACAGCTGGCCTGCCTCGTTTTTGTTTTAGAATAATTCCTTTTGGGATAATTCCAAAACATTGGTGGCTTTTGAGTTCCACAGAATTGTTCATTGGGCACGGTACCTGTGTTCAAACATGGAAAGGATAAAACCAGTTCAAGGCCTTAAAAAAATTAAAAACCCTCTTATTTCTCCAATAACGCTAAACGATCCCCTTGTTTCCCCCAGTGCTAACCCTCCCGCAGATTTCAGGATATGCTGGTGAGCCCGCCTGCCAAAGAGACCCGTGTAACCTGGGAGCTTGTGCAATTCCGTACAAACTGTACAGGAGAATCTCCTCTTCCGGGTTTGTGTGACTTATTCCCGGAGTCCGACAAAGCAAGAAATACTCTAGTTTCCAATTGGTGTTGCAATAACTTACAACTCCAGCTCTTCCTTTTCCTTCCTTTGTGGCCACAGCAACACCTACCGGTATGTGGGGAGATCGGCTTGCAACACCTTTGTTTGCAGAACCGGCCGTGGGTGTGACAGGCTTTCTAAGGCCAGACAGAGTTGCAGGATCTGGTTTCTTCACCCGGCCATTTAAAACTGGACTGGAGGTGTTTGTAGTGATCCTTTAGGCGGAGTTTGCATTTAAAAAGCAACTTGGAGGCCCTGCAGAAACCTGCTGGAAGGAACATGGCAGGAGCTTAGGGGCAGCTTCCTTTTTAGATAGGGAAGAAGGGAGGGGGCCATACCTGTAAGTGTGAATACCTTGGTGTTTTGAATGAAAGGGCCACCAAGGCGCTTGATTCTTATTCAGATTTGGGAGTCTGTAATTGCATCACCGTCAAGAGGGCTTCAAAAGCAAACAAGTTCAAGGCCCATCAGTATTGTGGCAGATTCCGGTTTAAAAGGCAGCTGATTGGTTGTTTTTATCTTATTGCTCAAGGGAAAAGAAAGCCAGAGCTTTCATTTCAAGGGTCAAACTATTCATAGCCGTGAATATGCGGTGGCTTAAATGAGGGTGACCAGAAGTCTTCTTCTTAGAGGCTGCATCCTCTTTTTTGGGGGGGGGGGTCACAGTCCTCTTTTCATCTCCTTAAAAAACAAAAACACTGACAAAAATGTCCTGTTTTGGGGTTGGAGGGTTTATTCCTTCTTAGTGGCTGTCATCACAGCGTCAGTAGGACTATTGAGATTGGTCACGGTGATCACTTGTCTGAAGTAGTCCTCTGTTTTTGCTTTTCAAAATCTTAAATGGAACCTCCTTGTTCAGGGGCAGGATATCTCAGAACCCCTCTTGCTATGGGCAGAAGCCAGGGGAGGCTTTGGGAACTGGGATGCTAGACTCCACAAGTCGGACTGTGATTCATTTGGGCTTTTCCTTATGTACAAGCTTGCTGGAAAGCCCTTTTCTTCCTTCTCCCTTCTAAGTTCAGCGCATAGAAGAAGCTGCATTCTCTGTCCTGTTGACATTCCGGTGTTTCCTCCAGGTGGGTAAAAGGATGGATGTCTTGCATACAGAGAATCCTAGAACCATCGAGTTGGAAAGGGTCACAAAGGCCATCTAGTCCCACCCCTTGCTCTAGGCAGGATCAGCCTCAAGCAAATAGTCTCACTTTCCTGATCCGTGGAAAACGCTGTAAGCTTAAAGGAAAAAACTGGTCCATGTCCCTTGTGTTGTCTGCTTCTCCGAACCCTTAGAACAGGGGTAGTCAAAGTGCGGCCCTCCAGATGTCCATGGACTACGAATGCTGGCAGGGGCTCATGGGAATGGTAGTCCATGGACATCTGGAGGGCCGCACTTTGACTACCCCTGCCTTAGAAAAAGAAACCTTTGCTCCTCTCCTGTGATACTTATGGGGATTGAGGGAGAAATCTTAACCAAGCCCAATTTTGTCCTGCAGGGCTTCCTTCTAGGGGAGTCTTCTTAGGAGCTGCTGCCCTGGGCCTGCTTTGCCATCGGCTGAAACACAATGCTCCCTGCAGCCACAGGCTGTTTTCCGAGGAGCAGAGCTCCTCTCTCGAAATCTGTATTCTAGAGGCGCCCAAATGGTGGCTATTCAGACATCCATGGACTAGAATTCCCATTGGCCATGCTGGCAGAGGCTCATGGGAATTGTAGTCTATGGACATCTGGGGAGCCCCAGTTTGGCCATCCCTGTTCTAAAGAAAACTCTGTTGTGCCATTGATCCCAGCAGCATACGTGGTCGCCATGCGATAAAGCGTCTCTGGTACAACGCCAATTTAACGCCAATTTAAAGAGCAGCCGTCGAACGGCCTTGGCCATTCTCACCACAGCCCTGTAAGGTAGGCCGGTGCAATCGCCAGCCATTTACAGGGAGGCCGAAAGCACGGCTCCCCTCTGGACCGATTAGCGTTCAGAGCACAGGGGTGGGTAAGACTCGAACCAGAGGCTCTGCGCCTTTGCCTCCGTTCACCTCTTGCGCGGCATATTTGTTCCTTTTGCGGTCTCTCTGCGCACTTCGGGAGAGTCGCCGCATTGTGAGGCCCAAGGCAGGCGGTGATTAATTGTCCGGGTTTATAATATAGCTGCTCCTCCTCCCGTTCTCCCCCCGCCCGCTTGCCTTTTGTTCTTTTGTGGAAACTAAGTAATTGTAAGTGAAAACCACCCATCCTGGCTGTGCTGAATTCTGGCACGCTGCTTGCTGGGCTATGCCTTCTGTAGCTGCTTGGCTGGTCTCGTGCATTATTTAGAGGAAGGGAAGGGTGCGTGCCTATATATAAAAGGAGGAAACATGCTGTGCGTACTTGCCAAGAAAAAGAACGCGGGGAGCACACCGCTGTGATTTATTCATCGGGAGTCGGCGATTCGCCTTGAGATCAAGGGGAGCTTCCGGCATTCGTTGCGTTTGCTCGGCAAAGATTCCCGGCTGGGTAAATATTCGGTAGAACCATCCAGGGTCCCTGTTCGGTCGGCGGAGCGTTGGCCTTAAGCTCACAAAAGCCTCCAGCTGCCTGTGGCAGGCTGCCCTCTCTGCCGGCTGCTCTAAGTGGGCTTGAAATGCTCTTCTGCAGCCAAGGAGTCCGGCAGTGCTTGTTCACTTAGCACATTGTTATCCTCCCCCCCCCCCTCCTCCAAGGAACTTATGGTAGCCGGCATGGTTCTCTCACCCCTCGTCTGTTTAGTCCTCACAACAACCCTGCGAGGCGGAGAGAGAAAGCGACTGGCCCAGAGTCACCTGGGGAGCATTGGGGCAGACGAGAGGTTTGGATCAGGTTATTTATTTCCCGTATGGCCAGGTTTTACACACAACGGAGGCTCTCATAATGTAAAATACGTATGCCAGTTGGTAACAATGCTTGAACAGACCGATTGGGCAAAACCCCTTTAATACTAATATCTAAATTTTCAATCCTCTCGGCTGCCGCTGGAGAGAGTACAAAGAGCTCTGCCACATCTCCCTGTAAAGCACGATGCTCGCGTTCCTGTGCAGATGGAAAATTGTTTGGTGGGCTGCACCACAGTTGCGTTTGGGACTGGGTGTTTGCCCTACTTAAGCAACCCGTCTGTACAACTGCCCATACCTGTTCGCATTCTGTTAGCCGCCTTCCATATTTTATGTGGCCGTTGAAATCCTGCAGGCCTCACGTTGGTGTTTATCAGGTTACGGACATTGGGCGGGACTGATTGTCTCCATGCTCACAACCTTTCATTCCCCAGGGCAGGCTTTCTCAACCAGGGTTTTGTGAAACCCTGGGGTTTCTTGACGGCCCTAGAAGAGTTTCCCAAATGGGTGGGGGTTAATTGGTTTTTACACATTTAAAAAAATTGGTTAAAGGTTTTATCGGGTGATATGACCAGATAGGGTCATGTCGACCCGCCCTCCCTCCCAAAATGGCCAATGATGGGCCTGGAGGGGGTGGGGAGGGGAGGGGCCCTGGGTGGGCGTGTCCACAGCGATACTTCCCAGCCACATTCTGGATGATACTGCCACTTCTGGGGTTTCCCCAGTGCTGAAGCATGTGTCCAGTGTTTCTCAATGGTAAAACACTAAAACAGATGGAAATTCTGCGATTGTGAGATTTGGGCATCTCTTACGGACAGGGGTCATGGCCTTAGTCTGCATAGTTCCGCTTCAGCCGTCCTTTGAGCCTGGAGAGCTCCATTTTCAGTGGTCTTCCTCTTTCATGAAGAAGCACATCTTCTTGTTGTTGGCAGTGCAGGGCAGCGACCTGGTGCTGCATGGTGGGCCTGCCGGTCAGAGCGGGTTTAATGGATCTGCATCGCAGATTCGGACCCCGAAATTTGATGGGAAGTCTGAGGAGGAGCAGTCTGGCCGGCTGTGGCAAACTTCGCAGACTCTACAGGCAGCTGGAGGCTTCTTTTTGTTCATCTCTCCGTCAAAACCCAGGGCGCTTCTGCACGTTCTAAATAATGCCGTTTCAAGACACTTCGGGGAGCGACAGCAAGTGGATTTTGTGTGTTCTTTGGCGCCAGTAAAAGCGCAGGCCCTGTTTTTGAGGATACCGGAGGACTGAATACGGCTGTTCCGATGGACCTTGTGCAAAATGCGTCCGGGGCCATTGTCTACGGTGCCGGGTTTGGCCCTCTTGCGCAACGAAGCAGAGGTTTGGCGCTCTTCTGTCAGGGTCAGGCGGGGAAGATCAGTGGGATCTGCTTGGCACGTGTTCTTGTGCCGCTTGGTGTTTTTGTGCAAATAGGGAACTTCCACCATTTTATTGTGAGCGATTGCTGTAAGTAGGCAGATGTGCCTTGAAAAGGGGATTCTGCAACATTGGTTTGTTTGTTTGTTTATTTATTTATTGCTTGCTTGCTTATGCCGACCTTTCTCGACCTTTTTACCATTGAGAAATGGATGTTTGTGGCTTCCAGATACCCCAGAAGTTATGTTGGAAGACCACACCTCACGACCACACTCCATATGTCACCAGATATCGCATGTCACCAGAAGTGACAGCACCTGGGCACTCCCGCCGGATGCGACATCATGCGCTATCCCCCCCTCCCCCCCAGATGCTGGAAATGGCCAAGCAGCTGCCATTTAGGGAGGGGAGGACAGGTCAACAGAATCAGAAAATTTGTTGGTTTTCCAAGTCCATAAGGTAAAAGGTAAAGGTATCCCCTGTGCAAGCACCGAGTCATGTCTGACCCTTGGGGTGACGCCCTCTAGCGTTTTCTTGGCAGACTCAATACGGGGTGGTTTGCCAGTGCCTTCCCCAGTCATCACCGTTTACCCCCCAGCAAGCTGGGTACTCATTTTACCGACCTTGGAAGGATGGAAGGCTGAGTCAACCTTGAGCCGGCTGCTGGGATTGAACTCCCAACCTCATGGGCAGACAGATTCAGACAGCATATCGCTGCCTTACCACTCTGCGCCACAAGAGGCTCTCCAAGTCCATATGACCTTGGAAAATCAGCAAAATTTTATCCAAGGTGGACGCTTTGAATACAACTTGGTTGGTCTTCAAGGAGCCCCTGGACTTAAACCGCTCTGTTGGTTTTGCCAGGCCCTGCCTATCTTTCTAGCCATATGGACTAGAAACCTCTGTGGTTTTGTTTAACTCTCGAAACTCCATGCTGCCGCTGGGTGGGGCTGAGAGCGAGAGAACCGGGACTGGGACTCCTTCATGGGTCTCTCCTGCTCTCCTTCCACAGTGAGGGCTGCCCTCGTGGCCCCGGCATCCGTGACGTGCAGCCGGCTAGCTGCTTTCCTTGTGACGGGAGAGAGGCTTCTAGCACGCTCAACACATTCTGTTAGACAATGCGCTTCTTTGCTCCTGCGGGCGGAGGGGGGGGGGCTCTCATTGCTTCCTCATTATTTGGTGCAGGGAGAGAATTTCTGTCAGCAATGGGCGGGTTTGCTTCTTCTGGAAAGTGGAACTGTTTTTCTTTTTTTAACCGCGGTCCCGTAGCAGGCTACCCAAGGCCTATTTTTAGCCACGGCAGGTTTATGACCTTAGAACTAGCCAGGTTTTTCGGCTCTAAGGAAGGAGAACCCCATTTTGACTGTTCCTTTAGACCCGGCTGCGGGATTCGGTTAAACCTTCCTTTGGGGCGGGGGAATCGTCCCTCATTAGCTGGTGTACTGCTTAATCTGGACAACCGTATTTGATTTCCTACTCCTCCCCTTGCAGCCAGCTGGGTGACCTTGGGCTAATCACAGTTCTCACAGAGCTCCCTCGGCCCCACCTACCTCACAGGGTTTCTGTTGTGGGGAGAGGAAAGGGAAGGGGATTGTAAGCTGCTTTGAGCCTCCTTCGGATAGTGAAAAGTGGGATATAATAAACAGCTCTTCTGCTTTAGCGACACACCAGAACCTGGCATAATAGAGTCTTGCAGCACATCTGGCGTAGAGAAAATACGGCCCGGGCCAGAAGTGTGAAGGCATTTTTTGAGCATGTGTACATGTGTGAACTTATTACAAGCTGATCCTGATGGGGGGGGGGGGAAGTGGGGTTCTTATTATGTATTCTGAACATTTTTCTTTGCGTTGGAGGCATTGAAACTCACAGCCGTGTGGGCGGGTGCTAACCGGCTAAACCAGGGGTAGTCAAACTGCAGCCCTCCAGATGTCCATGGACTACAATCCCCAGAAGCCCCTGCCAGCATTTGCTGGCAGGGGCTTCTGGGAATTGTAGTCCATGGACATCTGGAGGGCCGCAGTTTGACTGCCCCTGGGCTAAACAGTGGCGAGGGGCAGGCCAGTGCTATGGGGTCGTAGATTAGCAGGGTTTGTTTTCTCTGCTGTAAACCCATCTCTTGCCCAGTTTTAGTGCCTGCAAGTTTGGCATGGGACTCCCCAGGAGAAAAAAACCAGCATTTTGCAAGGGCCCCCACCAACTCTGCATTTGTCTCATGGGAATTGTAGTCCATGGACATCTGGAGGGCCGCAGTTTGACTACCCCTGCTTTAGAGGCAAGAGCCAACGGACCAAAGTATTACAGAGGTTACAAATGACTCCTTACTCTTGGCTCCCGGTTTGGGCTGGCCTCCGTTGAGGTCTTGAATTTCTTCTAATGCCGGATTCAGACAGCAGGGCTGGTGGCCGGTTTTGCTGGGTGAAGTGGGGGGCACCCGTCCCCTGCCTTCCCCCCACACAGGGGGCAAGAGGGTGATGGTACAGCGGCAGCGGGCCCTGCCTTAAGACCTGGGCCTTGGTAGCTGCCCCACTTCAAGGCCCACAAGCCTTGTCCCCTATGAGAGTTGGCTCTCAGGGCAGATGTGGGGTTTATTTTGGAGGGGAAGGGCTTGGATCCAGTACTATTCCCTGCACGGAGCACAATACACATGCCTCTGCCCGACATCCTTGTGCACACTCCCGGACATTCGGTGGGGAGGTCTGCCCTCGAGTTTCCCCGCCCGGATCTTCCTTCTGTGCCCCCTCCCCCCCCCACAGCTGCAGGCCTGGCTGTTCCAATGGTGGAATGCACATCTGGGCTGGATATTTGTGAGGAAGTATTCCCAGGGTAGCCGGAGCCGGCTGTGCCAGAGAGGAATTCCTGCTGGTTTGATCCGCTCGGCCCTGTGTTTTGCGTTCGGGAAAGCTGTTCTCGGTCAAAGCGATGAGTAAGAAGCCCGGGCCCCAGAACAAAATGTCTCTTTTGGCAGTTTACGGGAGACGAGGAGATTAGCCTCTTTAAAGATAATCTCTCCTCCCGGCTCCCTTTCGTTTAGACAAGGGCTTTCCACAGCTTGAATAGCTGCTGTGTGCGCTTTTAAAATTTAAATTGGAGAGTGCACAACGTGGTCTGTTGCAGGGTTCCCCAAGTGGGTGCCTGTGGGCCCCCGGGCAGGCACAAGGCCTTCTTTTTTTGCGGTGCGTGTGTGTGTGTGTGTAGAACAGGGGTAGTCAAACTGCGGACCTCCAGATGTCCATGGACTACAATTCCCAGGAGCCCCTGCCAGCGAATGCGGTCCTCCAGATGTCCATGGACTACAATTCTCCTGGGAATTGTAGTCCATGGACATCTGGAGGACCGCAGTTTGACTACCCCTGGTGTAGAAAGTAGGTGGGGCTCTGTGCAGCAACATTTCTGATTGGCCATTGGGGATTTGATTGGCTCTACAGATTTTTTAAAACAGTATTTTGGCAGCACAACACAAGGAGCCGAGGAAAGCCACGACAACCGTTCTGTGGCGGGTCCTGCCCCGTGTGGCAGCCATTTTACGGATGCGTCCACCGGACTGCAGCAGAATTCCACTAGGATGAGGCCCCCTACCCTAGAAGTAGCCCTACTTGAGTAAATGTGTCTCCGTACGAGTTACAATCCCAGGCATCCCTCTTGAAATGTGGCTTTCTCTCTGCCGCAGCATTATCCTCCCTAATTCTAACATCCCTGCAAGGTAGGCCATTTTTGGATCCAATCCGATGGGGAAAAGTGTTACCTTCTGAAGGCCACCTAGAGAATACATGGCTAAGGTCGGGTTTGGACCAGAGGTGGTAGATGCTCGGCATGACTATATACCTTTTATACCTCACATTTATTTGGTTATTCATGTAGAGATTTATATTGCGCTTTGTCTTTGAAAGCGCAGTGTGCCAAAGTTATAAGATACATATAAAATTCCAGTAGAACGCGAACTTTAAATTATTCAAGCTAAATTGGACCTCGAAGCTTTAAACCATTAAAATGCCTGTTCAGAAGGGGAGGCAGGTAGAATTTCTGACTACGGCTCTCTGGAAGCTGCCTTCGGAAACCTAAACCGGGCAGCGTTCCAGGTATCAAGCCAGGGGGCTGGAAAAAGCCACAGGATTGATGCCTTTGGGGTGAGTCGGGGAGAGATCGTACTGATAGCTTTCCCGCATTCATTAAGAATAAAAGATAGCGTGCTTCTGGGCCGGAGCGTATCGACAGCACGATAGACCAGCAGAAGTCTTTCCTTGCCTTCCGGAAGCGCTGCCTTCCCACAGCTCTCTGTCCCTGTCCTTCCCTTCAGGGCCTGGTACTGTGTTGTAAAGTAGGGGAAGCCAAATTGTGCTGCTCCAGGTATCCATGGACTACAATGCCCATGAGCCCCTGCAGGCTGGGTCTATCAGAGAGGCTGATTCTGTGAAGATTCAAGGGGGTGGCAGGTGACAGTGTATGAGCAATAGGGTTGTGAGTGTCCTGCATAGTGCAGGGGGTTGGACTAGATGACCCAGGAGGTCCCTTCCAACTCTAGGATTCTATTTTACGTTGCAGGTGTGCATCTAAGATCATACAGGGGCCGGGACCTTTTTGAACCTAGAGGCCCCCTTTGGAATTCTGACGCCAGGTGATGGATGCAGCCACAAGATGGCTGCCGCAGTAGGCGGAGCCATCAACAAAATGGCTGCGGCAGGAGGCGGAGCCACACACAAAGGAGGCCCAAGTACAGGGGCAAAAAGGGGCAGTTAAAAAGTACCCTGGGGAAGAGGGATGAGAAGGAAGAAAACAAACTCTGCATTTGCCATCTTTTGTAGCCCACCCTTCCTAGTTGGCTCAGGGTGGAACACAACTTATTAAAAACAGTTGCATAATTTAAATAAATAAAATCAGTCAGCTAATTTAAAGCCACCTCTTCAGGTGTCACTGGAGCTGATTAGGCCGTGAGGGATCGTGGAAGTGTGGGATTCTTTGGCGGGTGGGGGGGGGGTCAGCATTCTCCCGAAAAGGTTTTGGCTGTTGCCCTGGTGCCCGTACATTGGAGACCCCCAGAGTCTGCTGTGCAGGTGGGTTTTGCAAACGAGGGGGTTCCCATAGATGCAAAGAGAACTGCAAGTAAACACCAGCATCCCTTCCCCTCCTTAATTAAAAAAAAATTGTTTAAATTCTAGGCTACTAAAACAGGTGTTTTTTTTATCGCCTGCCCCAGAGGGACCACGTCCTAATTTAGAAGCTAATTAAGCAGGCAGGCTTAAAACGCAGAGGCATCCTGACAGCTCAGGTTCCACAGCGTTCCACAGAAAGCGTGGGCTTTTGCAAGGGTAACCCCTTGTTTCCCAGCATGATGTCGTGGTTAAGAGTGGCAGACTAATCTGGCGAGCTGGGTTTGATTCCTCACTCCTCCACATGCAGCCAGCTGGGTGACCTTGGGCTAGTCACAGCTCTGATATTGCTGTTCTGAGCGAGAAGTCAGTTCTGTCAGAGCTCTCTCAGCCCCACCTCCCTCCCAGGGTGTCCGTTGCAGGGAGAGGAAGGGAAGGCGATTGTAAGCCGCTTGGAGACTCCTTCGGGCAGTGAAAAGCAGGGTATAAAGACCAACACTGGCGGCCCTGGGGGGAAGCTGCTGAATCCTACCGGGAAGTGCCAAGAATAGAAATGAAGGAAACCAAAGAAAATTAAAATAACCAGGAGATACCTTTATGTCAGGATGTTGCCAAAGGTGGCTCCTCTCTCGTCTTTGAGTAACGCGTTCTTTTCCTTCGGTTCTCTCCCCCCAGATTCTCACCATGACTGGAGTATTAAAACGGAAATATGATGAGTTGGAAGACGACGCCCCGTATTCCTCCTCTTCCTCCTCCTCCTCTTCCTCCTCCCCTTTCTCCTCTTCTTCGGCTTCTTCGGGCTGGGAATCGGACGAGGAAAACTCCCGAGGAGACGTCAAGGCCGGCCTGGTTTCGAATGGCGACTTTGCACGTGAGTATGGCGGCCGGCATGGAGTGGCAACCCTGTGGAAGGATCTGGAGGCTGGCAGTACGAAATTTCCATTGGGCCGGAAAGCCTGGAGGGGTCTGAAGAAGTGAATTGCCCCAAATTTTGTGAGTCTTAAGGCGCCCCTGGACTCTGGCTGTTTTCTGCTGGTAAAGTCCTGCTCAGATAGTCATAGAGCAGGGGTAGTCAAACTGCAGCCCTCCAGATGTCCATGGACTACAGTTCCCATGAGCCCCTGCCAGCGAATGCTGGCAGCGGCTCATGGGAACTGTAGTCCATGGACATCTGGAGGGCCGCAGTTTGACTACCCCTGGATTAATGCTGGCAGGGGCTCATGGGAACTGTAGTCCATGGACATCTGGAGGGCCGCAGTTTGACTACCCCTGGATTAATGCTGGCAGGGGCTCATGGGAACTGTAGTCCATGGACATCTGGAGGGCCGCAGTTTGACTACCCCTGGATTAGACAAGATCAGCAGAAGAGCTGCTTTTTATACTCTGCTTTTCACTACCTGAAGGAGTCCCAAACACCCTTCCCTTCCTCTCCCCACAGCAGAACCCTGCGTGGTAGGGAGGGGGGCTGAGTGAGCTCTTTGAGAACCATGAGGACAGCTTTTAAGAGAATATGAGTGGCCCAAACCAACCCTGCTGGCTGCATGGGGAATCAAACCCCGTTCTGCAGCTTTGAGCCTGCCACTCTTAACCTGGCTGGCTCTAAGCGGAAATCATGGGTTCAGTTGACACAGGAGCTGTAGTTTAGTTGACTACAAGTGGGGATCTGGATTCGAGTCCAGTCGTGCCTTCGAGACCAACAGAGTTCTTGGGGGTCTGAGCTTTCGGGTGCTGACTGGGGACCTAGTTCGGGGGGTACCCGTTTCCTAAGCAAGGTGGCCAGCCAATTAACTGGACATCCTTTGAACTCCATCCAGGCAAGGGAGAGAACATGGAGCTTTCCCAGGGAACCACTGTTTTGGACTTCTCCGTAGAGTCCGACGCAAATGACCCCTGCATTGTGTGAAAGTGGTCTTCTGCCCACTTTCCCACAAAGGGCAGTCTTCTAAAATCGTGCCCTCTTGCGCTGTGGACCTCCAAGACTATTTTGCTCCTACGGCCCGCTTGGCAGCCGTTGGGAAGCGTGCGCTGGTCTCCGAGGCCCGTGGAAATCTTTGCCGTTGACAAAAGAGCCTTTCTTTTTGTTTTTTCTGGCTTTTGTGAGGCCACAATGAACTTTCTGTCTTCCCTGCTTCATTGGGGGGCGGGGCGGAAGAGGGCTGCAAACCATTTGAGCAGAGAGACTCCAAGAAGCTAAAGCAGGATATTAAAGCGCTAGCAAAGCACCGTGCCCGGCTATATTATTTTCTCCCCTTGGTTCAGTGTGGAAGATGCATTTTGATGATATGAGCGAGAGGGAAGGTGCAGCTCTTTTCGACTTGAGGTTCATGTGAGGACGGAAGGCTCTGGATTGCCATGAGGACTCATTGGTATTGACGGCTACTACAGGCAGGTGGGGGGGGGGATTTCCCTTTTAGCTCTAGCCTTGGCCCTACGTTTTTGAACTGCATGCACTGCATGAGACGCTTAAAGGCAAGGATGCACACCAGCTTCCTTGAGTCCTTGGGCCCAGGAAGACCTATGCGGCAGGTCGCTCCCAAACCCCTGTTCTCAGATGTTTGGTGTCGCTTGCAGCGGTTTCTGTGGGTCAAAGAACCCTTTTTCGAATAGAAAATCTCCCATAAGATGGAAGATGCAAAAAGACTTATTTGTATTTTTGATTCTGGGACTGAGCGGGTGGGCAGGAGGGATTGCGTCCGTGCTTGGCTCTGGTGGCCCTTCCTTACTTGCCCAGGGAAATGCCAATTGCCACTTTGGGGTCAGGAGGCGAATTTCCTCCAGGCCAGACTAGCCAGGGACACTTTTTGGCGGGGAGGGGGAGCATCATCCGGGCATGGGATTGGGGTCTCTGTGGGCGGGCAGGTAGTGGTGTACCAGGGCCTGGTACTGTGTTATAAAGCAGGGGAGGCCAAACTGTGGTGCTCCAGGTGTCCATGGACTACAATGCCCATGAGCCCCTGCCAGCATTCGGAGAGGCTGATTCTGTGAAGATTCAAGGGGGTGGCAGGTGACAGTGTATGAGCAATAGGGTTGTGAGTGTCCTGCATTCTGCAGGGGGTTGGACTAGATGACCCTGGAGGTCCCCTTCCAACTCTATGATCCTACAATTGTAGTAAGTGAACATGGCAAAAGAAATTGTGCAAAAGTTCCCTATAAACTTGATTATTCTGTCCCAAGTGTTGCCGATGGCTTAATTTTGCAAGATCGAGGTTATGGTACCTTTAAAAAAAAGAAAGAATGAAAAATGAGGTTTCCTGTCTTGCCTTGCCAAACGCCCTTTGCGCAAAAGATTTCGGGAGGCCGGTAGCTGCTGGAAACCGCTCACGATAGATGCTGCATTTCTCATCCCCCGGTCCCAGGCATCGCTGTAGCAGCTGCTGAACTTGGCTCCTGTCCCCAGGGAGGAGGGGGCCTCATTATTTAATATCGGGAGGAGTCGTGCCGGTTTTTAAGTAAATGGATTCCAGATCGATCTGGCGCAACCGGCGCAAACGTGTGTGTCGCAGAGGCACTCGGATTGGTTTGACCCCGGCGTGGCTCTGTTTAATTGAATCCAGCAAATTGCCACCTTAAGCTAAATGGCTGTAAGCTAAGTAGGTGCCGTTCTCTGGAATGCGCGTGTGCAGCAGACCAAGGGAGAGCAGTCGTGGGTCTTGCAGAAAAAGCAGTCCCCCCCCGTCCCCCAAGTTTGATGCTCTAGTAACACATTTCTCATCTTCACGATGGCTTCCGCGCCTTCTTTGGGGGGAGGCTGTTTCTGCGCGGTTGAAATAAATCGTTCTGAACGGAGGGCGCCGTGGAAACATCTCGTCCACGGGCAATCTCTGCATTTTGGTTACGTGCCGTTGGGTTCATTTGCATGCCATTTGCATAGCCCCAGCAGGTGTCCGACCACAGCTGGGGGGGGGGCATGCTGAGTTTGCTTTGTGACGGTTGTTTTGGAATTCGAGGCCCCGAATTCGTGGGACGGCAGCAGGCGGGGAAGGGTCACGGATTCGTTGTGGGAGCCCATTGGTATTGCTAGGGCCACAGGCTAGGTGGGACGTGGTGGGCTCTAAAGCTTTTGGCTTAAAAAAAAAAAAACAAATCCACAAGCCACCCGTCACTTTGACTTTGAAGAATGCCTGTACTTCTCAAGTCTGTGCTTTGTGATGGAATTTTGGACTCCCTGGGAAAGGGGAATGACCAGGGGCCAGAATGAGTGTCGGCATAGTCTCTGGGAGACCCAGGTTCAAATCCCAGCTTGTGCTGTGGAATTTCACTTGGTGACCTTGGACCTGTTGCATTTTCTCAGCCGAACATACCTCAAGGTTGTCGGAAGGAAGGAAGGGCAGGATAAATTCTACAAATGAGCTGTTGCATAGTTTCTACAAGTGGCAGAAATTATCACTTCAGAACTTGATTTATGTTGACTCAGAATATTTTTAGGGCCTCCCACACGCCCAGAGTAAGTGTGCGGAAGTGGTTGGATCTTGTCTTTGTCTCATCTCCACATTGACCTTCCCTGTACAGCCCTGTGAGCTGGTGTGATCCAGGGACACAAACCTGAGCTCTGGGTTCAAGTTTTGCATTGGTGTTGGATCCATGTGCTTCTACGAGAACTGTGACTAGCTCAAGGTCACCCATTTGGCACCATGTGGAGGACTGGGGAATGTTCTCCAGATTGGAGTTGCTGCTGTTAACTACTACACCATGCCGGTGATTCCTGTCTTGGCCGTTCTTTATGCCATAGTTGCTGATCTGAACTAGGTGCCTGATGAGGCCGGAGTTGAGGCAAGATTTGAACTCAGGACATCTTGGATTATGTTATGCATATTTTGCCCCAGCAGTATCTCTGGAAGAACCACAATTGTTCCCGTAAGGAAAGAGCCAGAGTCCAGGAAGTTGAAGTCTAACAAAATTTGTGGCAGGGGTTGAGCCTTCCCAGGTCACTGCTCGCTTCTTCAGACACCGTTAGAACGTGAGTCCATCTGTTCTGTATATTGGAAACTGGAGTGATTTCAGAAGCCAAATTACATTTGCAGGCAAATTGACAATAGCAGATTGCAACTGATCACGAAGCTCAAGACAATATGTCCACCTGGACTCAATAAAGATCTTGGTTTCCTGTCTCATTACCAATGATGGTTTCTCCTCACCTCTACCCTTCTGCATGTCACACCTAATATAATCACACCTGTTGTTGTTCACCTGCGGTTGTCCTTCAGTGTCTGAAATCAATCCACCCTCCAAAATATATGGATAGATGAGCTCACATACTAGCCGTATCTGAAGGAGCGAGCAGCGACTCCTGGAACCTCCTCCCCCTGTCTCAGGTTTTGTTTGTCTTCAAGGTGCTCCTAATCTCTTGCTCTCTCCTACTGCTACAGACCATCTTGCTGTATTTCTACAAGGCTTTCCGAAGCTATCAAGCGGTTTTCTCTCTGTCCTTCCCCGTTCTCGTAGGGAACGGCCTTTGAGGTTGCATCTCCCTGGACTCCAGTGTGGTGTAACTGTCTCTTCAGAATCACAGCTATTTCCCGAAAGGCCCCTCTTCTGGCATTTAAAATTCCTGCTTGCACGCGGTGGAAGGAGGAAGCCTGCTCAGAACGCTGAAGTTTCCAAACTGCGTCCGACGTGCGCTTTAAGACGGCCCGGCACGTTCGAGCCATGAGCCATGGCCCTGTTTGCGAGGCTGAGATCACCTGCCGGAAGATTAACCGCTTTGCAGCTCCTCTTAAATTAGCCCCCGGAGAATTGGCCATAGATTTGCAGCTTCTCCCAGAGGGCAGCGGAGGAAATGTTCTCGGAGCAGCTGCTGCAATGATCTTGTGCTTTCTCCTTCTCCGACAAGCTTCACCCCCCTCCTAACCGACCCCCCCTCCACCCATGACCTTGTTTGAGTGTCTGTCTGCATTCCCTTTCTTCCCTGCCCCACCGAGTCCCTCCCTCCTACAAGTTACTGGGTTGACATCATACAGAGAAGCGCACTGAATCGGTTCAAGTTACTCTGGTGCACAACTGGGGGCGCATCTGCCGTTAATGTCCCAATCCGGGCATTTTTATTCCCTCTACTATGTTTTTTGAACTGAAGCTAATAACCTTGTAAGCCTTGTTATCCTGGCAGGACTCTGGAATCCGCTAAACATCTTTGTTATGCTGCAGATTTGTTGGCTATTTTCGTGATGCCATTTACTGCTCATCTACTCTTCTCCTTACACGTGTAGTCTGTAGTCGAAATTTTATCCCCCCCCCCCATAAACATTGTTGGTCCCTTAAGGCAGGGGCAGTCAACCTGTTGTCCTCCAGATGTCCGACTACAATTCCCATGAACCCCTGCCAGCATTTGCTGGCAGGGGCTCATGGGAATTGTAGTCCATGAACATCTGGAAGACCACAGGTTGACTACCCCTGCCTTAAGGTGCTCCCTTGCAGACTGACACAGGTACCCCCTGAAACTATCACCCTTGCTGGCGTCTGACTGCTTTACGGCAAGGGTAGTCAACCTGTGGTCCTCCAGATGTCCATGGATTACAATTCCCATGAGTCCCTGCCAGCATTTGCTGGCAGGGGCTCATGGGAATAGTAGTCCATGGACATCTGGAGGACCACAGGTTGACTACCCCTGCTTTACGGGCCTCGTTTCTGTCCCAGCCGTAGGCCGCCCCTTTAAAAAGCCTCGTGGGCACTGCAGATACTTACCTGGCTCGTTCTCCCCCTCTCCCTAGCCACCTCCATCCTGAAGAGGAGGAAGCGCCTCAAGCGGAACACCGTGGAGTTTGACCGCGTCACCGTCTTCTACTTCCCACGCTGCCAGGGCTTCACCAGCGTGCCCAGCCGGGGGGGCTGCACCTTGGGCATGGTCAACCGGCACAGCTTCGCCAGGGAGTTCACGCTGGCGGAGTTTTCCACCGAACAGGAGGCCGTCCGGCGGGAGAAGCTGAAGGAGCGGTTGAAAGAGGAGAAGCTGGAAGCTCTGAAGTGGAAAGTAAGTGGGTGTAAGAAAGTAACCGAACCATTCATGGGACAAGAAAAGACAAGGAGAACGAGGAACTCTGAAATCTCAGCAAAAGCATCCAGGAAAATCAGATCCCCCCCCCCCCCCCCCTCAGAGTGTCTTGTGGCCTATTTTACATACTGGTGGGTCACGGTTAGTTTTGATGCTCATCATGTGCTTTGAGGATTTGAAATGTTCTACTTTAGAGATGACCATGTGTTATGGTGGTGGCTGGTTGGAAGCCAACAAGACTTTCTAGGTGGAAGCTATCAAGAGCCAAGGCTCTCTTTATCAGATAAAATTAGGAAAAAGGAAGGAAGCTTTGACCTTTGACAGCTCATGTCCCCAAAATCTAGTCATCAGTGCTATTGAACATAAGAACATAAGAAGAGCCCTGCTGGATCCGGCTAGTGATCCACCTTCCTGTTTCACATGATGGCCAAACAGTTCCTCCAGAGGGCCAACAACAGAGCATAGAGACCAAGGCCTTTCCCTGTTAAAAGCATCAGAAGGGCCCTGGTGGATCAGACCAGTGGTCCATCTGGTCCAGCCTCCCGTCTCACACAGTTCCTCAGGAGGGCCAACAACAATGTGCAGGGGCCGTTGCCTTCCCCTGATGTTCCCTCCTGGCTCTGGGCTTCAGAGGCTCAGTCCCTTTGAATGTGGAGTTTCCCCTCAGCCACTGTGGCTAATAGCCATTGATAGATTTGTCCTCTACCTCATTCCCTTTTAAAGCTGTTTATTCCTGTGGCCATCACTACGTCCTCTGGCAGCAAACTCCACATTTTAATCATCCCTTGTGTCAAGTAGTGTTTCTGGATCTGAATCGAGGAGGAGAAGAGCTTGTTGGTGCTGAGCTTCCGTGGTGCTTGTGCTTCTCTTGTCTTCTAACACCGATATTGTCTTCCGCTCTCCTAAACAGCTAACCATGAATGGTGCGAAGGAGTCTGAGGAAGCCAACCGGCTGACAACGGAAGACATCTCTGAGGACGACATCGACCTCAGCACCGCGGAGCCCGAGGACGGCTTCTTCCTCCAGCCCTACCCGGCCAAGAAGAGGCGGGCTCTGCTCAAGGCCCTGGGGGTCAAGAAGATTGACAAGGAGGAGAAACGGGCCCTCCATGGGATCCGCCTCTCCCGGGAGGACTGTGGCTGTGACTGCCAAGAGTTCTGTGACCCAGAGACGTGCAGCTGCAGCTTGGCGGGGATCAAGTGCCAGGTGTGTGACTCTCCCTGGGGCGTGTTGCGGAGGAATCTAGAACGGGATAGCGGAACGTGGTCTGGGCAGGTGGGCAGAAGGATTTGGAGGGAGAAGCCAAAGACCTTGAGCTGAGCAAGGCTTTCTTGGGCAGAATTAATTCCCGGGGGGGGGGGGGTGAGAATCCTGACTTTTGCTGGAGGGCGGGGGAGACAGGGGCACATCCCCCAGTGACCCTTGCCATGCTTGCCCCTTCATGGCACCTGGGAACAGAAAGCTGCTATAGCAGGGGTGGCCAAACTGTGGCTCTCCAGATTTCCATGGACTACAATTCCCATGAGTCCCTGCCAGCACACGCTGGCAGGGTCTCATGGTAATTGTAGTCCATGGACATCTGGAAGAGCCACAGTCTGGCCACCCCTGTGCTGTCAGATGTTGATAGCTGAAAGCATCTTTCACATAGACCTTGGATCGATGGTCCTTGCTGCCTACCTGGATGGCCCAGGCTTAGCTTGATCTTGGCATCTAAGCCAGGATAGTACTTAGATGGGATACCAAAGAAGCCCAGGGCCATTGTGCACAAGTCTCTTGCCTTGAAAACCTTTGTGGTCCCCATTAGTCAGGTGCAGAAATAAGAACGTCAAAAGAGCCCTGCTGGATCAGACCATCTAGTCCATCTAGTCCAGCCCCCTGCCTCACACATTTCCTCTGGACTGCCACCAAGAGGCCTAGAGGCTGAGACCTTTCCTCGGTGTTGCCTTCTGACTCTCAGATTCAGAGATTTAGGTCTTCTGAACGTGGAGGTTCTCCTCAGTCGCTGTGGCTAATGAGTTGTCTTCGACGAGTCGATCCAATCCTCCTTTCAAAACAAATTCCCCATTTACTCTCTCTGTGCAAAGTGGCATTTCCTTTTGTCCATCTCGAAGCTACTGCCCATCAGCTTCCTTGGATGCCCTTGAGTCCTAATTCTAGACAAAGGGGCTTTCAACCGCTGCCAAGTGTAAAGCGGCCCCAAAAGGGCCCTTGCATTGCCACATACCAACTCCGGTACCTTTTCCCTGTTAGACTGTTCTCCCATTCGGTTTAGAACCCTAGGTAGTGATGAGAGCAGCTTGACAGGGCAAACTGATCCCAAGAGATTTGCAGCTAAAAAACGAAGAATGAGTCAGAAGCATCCATGTTCCCCCTCCTCAATGCTTAGCTAAAATTCCTTGTCTTTTTTTTTTTTTTTTTTGCACGACAGATGGATCACACATCGTTTCCTTGCGGCTGCACGAAGGACGGCTGCGGTAACACGGAAGGGCGCATAGAGTTCAACCAGGCCCGCGTGCAGACGCACTTCATCCACACCATCATGAAGCTGGAGCTGGAGAAGAACCAGCAGAGCAGCACGAGAAGCGCGGAGCCCGAGCCGCCCTTCCCGGACAGGCTCCACCCCTTTGGGCGTCCGGCGGGCAAGGCGGCATTCGAGGAATGGACTCCTCCCCTGGCGCCCGCCTTCCAGTTCAACATGGAGCTGGAGGCCATCGGCGAGAACAGCTGCAACAGCGACATGACCGACTCCTCGGCCTCATCCAGCCAGAGCGAGGACCTGGAGGAACCGTACGAGGCCGCCCCGTCGGAGAAGTCGCAGTCGGATGTCGACGATGACGGCCTGGCGAGAATCCTCCACTTCAACGATTCCGACGTGGAAGAGGAGGGCGCGGCCGGCAGCGGCTGCCAGGATAACTTGAGCTCCTTCCACCCGACTGACTTCTTCAGCGCGGACGTTGACGGCCACGGCGCTCCCGACAGCGCTGTGAGGCTTGATGCCGGGAGCTCTTTGAGCCACTTGTCCAATCTCACGGAGTGTTTGGACGAGAATGCCAACCAGGATGCCGGCTGCTTCCTAGAGGAAGCCTCCGTAGGCGCGCTGTGCGGGGGCAGCCCCTGCTGCCTCCCGTCCTCGGCCGAGCCGTGTTCCCGGAATTACATGGACCTGAGCCTCTCCTCGGACTCGCTAGATTTCTTCCAGTCCTTCTCGGACTACAACTTGGGACCCCTTTACAACTCCTTGAAGGAGTACGAGAACCTTGACAACTTTTCAGCGTTGCAGCTTCAGCTGCCCAATTTTCCCAGCATGCCTCAGGTAGCGGACCAGGGCTCCTGCTTTTTAGAGTCTTTGATTGGCTTATCGGACTCCGTCCCGGAAACCCCGGCGCCGTTTACAGACAATCAGCTTTTAGAAGATGCCATGAAGTCGTCGTTAATGGAGACTGTGAAGGTTTAAAAATTTGACTGTGGGGAGGGGTGGGGACACCCCCTGACTTTGAAAACTTCTAAGTGCTTGATTTAAATAAGCAGGCCTTTCCCATAAGAGATGGTGGAAATGCTACGGAGAGATTTGGAAGCAAGCAGATAATAGTTGGGTTTCTTTCCCCCCTTCCTAACACTTGGAAATTCTGCAGTTACAATCAGTTTTACTGTTTGTGCAAAAACTTTTCAAGGCATTGCGGGGGAGGGGGGAGGGAAGAGGAAGAACAACTCTGCAAAAGCAGTCCGAGTTTACCTGAATTTTGGATATTGGGGGAGGGGGCGGAGAGACCTCTGGAGACGTATCCCTTATGTTTCACCTTGTGGGTCATCCATGGAGCACCTTCTGCCGTCATTGATGATGCTGGCAGGCAATGTCTCAAATCACTTTGGGATTTAAATCTAAGTATATATTTATTGTGCAAATAATTTGCTCTCACTTAAATGGGAAGACGTTTACATAAATGGAAAAAAAGAAAACGTTCGCTATTATATGCAGAGCCATTTCCTATTTATTGCAAATCCCCAATTTTTAATAGCCACGGAAGCTTGAACAGAGCATGAAACCTCTATTTAAATTGCTAATACCTCAGATGTATTATGTGTACAATCATATTTTTTTTTGCATAATATATCTGTATTTATTTATTTGTGAACGCTTTCATGCAAGGGTTGCTCAAGGGCCGGAAGGTGGGGCACGGGTATTCAGTAACACAGATCCCAATGCTTTTATTCCGGGTCTTTCTCTTGGGGTGAGACGTTAGGGAAGGGGCTGGGGCAGCACGTTCTCCCTTTGCACAGCCTTTCCCGAGGTTTTGATCGGCATCGCACCCTGAATCCTGCTTCGACATTGCCGCTTCGGTGAGGCAAAAGTTATCCGCTTACGAGGATGCCCAGTAATCTTACTCGGAAAATCCCCCTCCCTCCCCTTCTTGGGGGAGCCAGGAGGCAGCAGCGGGGGTGTGACAATTCCTGTGAGAGAAGCCATGAAATGGCTTTAAAACCAGTTTAGTTTTCTGGCTCGCTGCGGTTCAGTCACTTTGGCACGACAACGCCATGTGCCACCCAACGTGGGGGGTTTTGCTTGCGCACGTCGGGCCATAGAGTAAGCGAGGCAGATAGGGCATGAAAGCAAAGCACGTTGCACGCAGAAGAAGGGTGGCTCTGGACCACAGGTGAGTCTTGGATCATTTGGGCCCACGAGGCCAAAATGTTAGCGAGCGCAGGATGATCGGATGGAAGGAGACAAGGACCGGCGTGCGCTATTATTTTAAAGAAGGGCTGTGAAGTCACCTTGGCCACGACAAGGCTTTTAAAGCAGGGGTAGTCAACCTGTGGTCC
Organism: Paroedura picta; assembly: GCF_049243985.1. Classification (NCBI taxonomy): domain Eukaryota; kingdom Metazoa; phylum Chordata; class Lepidosauria; order Squamata; family Gekkonidae; genus Paroedura; species Paroedura picta. The sequence goes on from NC_135379.1 coordinate 4,344,301, forward strand.
TCCAGATGTCCATGGACTACAATTCCCATGAGCCCCTGCCAGCGTTCGCTGGCAGGGGCTCATGGGAATTGTAGTCCATGGACATCTGGAGGACCACAGGTTGACTACCCCTGCTTTAAAGGACGGCATTGGTGAAATCCGGGACCTCCGTAATTCTGCTACAGCCAAATCATGGGCCCTAGTCTGTTAAAGGGGGGTGGGGGAGCGGGACAGTTGAAGAAGTTAAAGAAAAAGGGGGATGAAGGTCAATTTTCGCTTTGTAAATTATTTTCTAATTTATTGAATTTTGTTGAGGATTTGGCCATGAGATCTTGACCGAGCTGATCTATTAACGGTGCCTGAATATGCCGCTCCTTCGGGATGAAGCAGGGAAATGGCGCTTATGGTTCACGTGCCTCGTGCTCTCGCCGGCTTGGGGGTGGAGCTGCGGGAACCGCAAACCCAACGCGAAGCCAGCCAGCCAGCCAGCCGGATTGTAACTCCATGCAGAGCGCTGTGAAGAGACTGGCTGGGAGCCCCGAGCGTCTGCGCCAAATATTCTACCCTGCAGTGACGCACATTCCTGCGCCCCTCGCTCTCCCTGCAAGTTAGCTTCCAGACAAAAGAGCTGGGCGAAAGGCAGCAAATTTTCTCGCGAGTAATTTGGCGCGCTTAGAAAGACTCTCCACCAAGGAACGAAGATTTGCGGGGGGGAGGCAGATGGGTCAGTGATGGCCATACCGGTTTTGATTCACTTCCTCTGCTGAGGGCGGTGGCTTTGTTACAGGCTCCACCCAGTGTGTAGCATATCACGCAGTGGTTTGCCCCACCCAAACTGGAACTATTCTGCACACCCTAATAACACCGCCTTTTTGACTTGGCCAGGGCTGGTCCCTGAACATCAGGGCCTGGTTGGAGCATGTAATCTGCAGCTCGGTGCACAGGGCCAACTGTACGCAGCCTGTCCGCCCTCCAGGGACCTCCTAAGGCAGCTAGATGTGTCCTTCATAGCGCTACTTGGCCATATAACTATATAATCCATTACACTGGGGACACAGTCTGGTTTTTAATAGCGTACAACCATGCCAGTATGCATCGGCCTGGTTGGTTTGTTCAGAGAGGGCCAGGAAAATCAAGCTAGTTTCAAACAAATCCAAACAGAAAAGGCAATATTGATGGCACGAGGCTATAACCGAGCCACGACAAAACGGTATTGGAAAATAGAACTTAGTTGTGAAGCTTTTCATCGGAGGGCCGTGCATGGCGCTGATTTGTGTGCAGATGGGTGGAGCTGTGCTGCGATGTGCAGGATACATGATCCCTTTTGGGAAACCCATGGGCACAAGCCGCTGCTCTCTTCCAACCCAACCTACAGTTTGCAAAGGGGGGGGGGGGGGAAATCATTCCAGGACAGAGCTGGAAGAAGCCTTTAGAAACACTTCCTGAGGGAGCAGTGGAAAGCCCCAGAAATGGGTTCTTCGACGGGGGGCTCACGTGGGCTTGCACCGAACACCTTTGTCCGATAAAGCCCAGTTCCCGAACCCCTCTGAAAATGCCTTTTCCCTTCCCCCAGCCCCCTGCCAAAGTTATCTCCGCTGAGTTTCCACACAAAAAGATCAGGCCCAGGCGCGTCCGCTGGTCCTCTGCCATCTCCTGCAGAATCCTCTTTGTCGGGGAGAGGGGATATTGTGCTCCTTTGGAGGCTCAGTGGAACCCGCCATGCCATTGTGGGTGGCAGCTGTGATTTGGGTATCGTTAAGGGGGGCTCCCTTTGGGGGGAGTGGTGGTGGAGGGCACAGGGGTTGCTTCATTAACTTGACAAGCAGGCAGCCGTCCTCTCTTCCGAGATCAGAAGGCCTGCCCTTTGACCTCTGCGGAATGCCCCGAATTCCTTCCACGCTGGAACCCTTAAGGGGAAAGTGTCCTGCCGTCCCATCTATGCAAAGTCTTCTTGTAAAAAAAACGCAAAATAAAACTTTGTAGCTATTGCCCTCACTTTCCGGGGCTTGCACTACAGCTGTTGTAAGCCCATGGAAAATGGAGTATTTAATTTAAAAAAATTTGTTTTTATTTAATTGGAAGAGCTGCTTATTTAGCATGGTCAAATGATATAATTTCTTTTGGTGGGGGGGACGACTGCTTTGTATTCTTTGGCACTAAAGCCATTGCTTCCCCCCTCCCCAGAACATTCCTGGGTTTCTCTGCCTATGTGATGTATGTCCTTTTACGATGAATGTTGGGTGATGGGCTGGGAGAAATCGCTCCTTGCCTTTCACTGTCCACTCCCACCCCTTGGCTAACTTATTCCTTTTATTTTGTGTTGGTGCCAACCCCCCCCCCCCTCCCAAGGGTGCACTGATTTTTGTAAATATTCTACCCTTCTGTATCTTGTGTAAATTGTTGCCTGTCTCAACACTTTTTTTAAAAAGGAGGAGGAAAGAAAAATAAACCTGGGTATTTATTGATACAACCTGTAATTATCTACTGTCTTGACAGAAACATTGGTTTCGACAGCTTTATTTTAGCTTTCTCTTTGTATATATTGTGCTTTTACGTTTGCTTCAAAGGTACATGTTTAAAATGGCTTTTTATTTCCCCCCCTCTCAATTTGTAGTAAAAACCGAAATGTCTACCAACGGCTGTGCGCATTTTATCCGAGCAATATGGGGTGGGGGGGAATCATTACACTTTCAATAGAAACAACTTCACTTGGAATACGGACCCCAGCCCAGCCAGACGTCTTTTTGTTCCTTCTCTGGCATGCATGGGGAGGGGGTGTTAATAAGACTCTAACTTATGCTAATGCAAAGATATTCTCCCCTCCCCCTCCGAGAATCGGGGAGGGTTGCTATGGAGAAGGTGAGCAAAATAGCCCCTTCCCTACTCACCCCATGCCACCTGGGAGTGCCAACTTTGAATCTGGGCCTTCCAGCAGCTGCGAAGGGAGGGAATCTTGGAGGGGGGGGGAATAAGGGTTCATTCTTGGGCCACCGGGGCTGGCTGTGCTTGGAGAAGGCTGGCATCCAATTAAAAAACCAGGCCGAGCATCCACATCAGCTCTGTCCTATTCTGTTCCAAAAGGCAGCCTGGCTGTCGAAGGCATCCTCTTCGGGATACAGGAAGAGCCCTGCTGGATGAGACCATGGAAGGTCCCTTGTCCAGCCTCCTGCCTCACACAAGGGCCAACCCGTCCCTCTGCAGGGCCAGCAACAGGGCAGAGAGGCCAAGTTCTTTAAAAGAACATCCCTGCTGGATCAGACCAGTGAGGGTCTATCTAGTCCAGTGTTCTCAGGAGGGAGCCCAGCAGGGTCCAAGTCCGCAGAGTTCAGCCTCCAGCGCAGCCATGTTCTCTGGGGGAATGGAGAGTTGGGGATGGAGCCAGGGAAGGGGAGGGTTCGAGGCTCGGTGGGGTTAACGGGGAGGGGCTGTGGCTCGGTGGGTGAGCATCTGCTTGGGTTGCAGAAGAACATGAAACAAATATAATGAATATAATCAGAGAAGCCATGTTAGATCAAGCCAGTGGCCCCACTAGGCCAACATTCTATGTCACCACAGGGGCCATCAGGAGGTCCCTCCATGGGGCCAGAATTCCAGAAGCCTTCCCATTGTGATTCCCTCCCTCCAGCACCAAGAAGAAGAGTTGGTTTTTATATGCCGCTTTTCTCTACCCGAAGGAGTCTCAAAGCGGTTTACAGTCGCCTTCCTTTTCCTCTCCCCACAACAGACACCCTGTGAGGTGGGTGCGGCTGAGAGAGCCCTGAGATTACTGAAGAGGAAGAGTTGGTCCTTATATGCTGCTTTTCTCTACCCAGAGTCTCAAAGTAGCTTACAATCACCTTCCCTTTCCTCTCCCCACAACAGACCCCCTTGCGAGGTGGGTGAGGCTGAGAGAGCCCTGATACTCCTGCTCGGTCAAAACACCTTTCTCAGTGCTGTGGCAAGCCCAAGGTCACCCAGCCGGATGCATGTGGGGTTGTGGGGAATCAAACCCGACATGCCAGATTAGAAGTCTGCACTCCTAACTACTGCACCAAACTGAAGACAGAGCATCACTGCCCCAGACAGAAGAACATAAGCCATGCTGGATCTGGCCAGTGTGCCATCCAGTCCAACACTCTGAGTCACACAGGGGCCATACCCAGGATCCATCAGGAGGTCCACCAGCTGGGCCAGAACTGCAGAAGGCCTCCCCCCATCCCCCCCCCCAAGCATCAAGATGACAAAAACATAAGAGAAGCCTGTGGCCCCTCCAGTCCAACACTCTGAGTCACACAATGGCCCAAACCCAGCAGAACATGAGGTGAACTCCAGGAGGAAGACTTCTAGGGAAGAAGGACAGTTTGAGTCCAGGGCTCATGCTTGGTCCAGTTTGTTTGCCACAGAAGTCGAAGCGAACAAGCTGACAAGTTTGCTTGGCTTTTCCGGCAGGATTTGACAAAGATGTGCTTTATCTTTCTGGACAGCATGGCCAGTGGCAGTCCCCCCCCCCCCCCCTGCACATACACACTGTCTTGTTGCTGGAGTCGGAGTCGTTTCTAGGACACTGGTTACCTGAGGTGCTCAAATGCAGATCTCGCGGTGCCGTGGTTTGACGCCATCTCCACAGGGTACGTTGGCAGTGGTTTCTCAGGCCAAGAAACGTGACACACTGTTTTCCCCTCAGATGGGGTTTTTACGCCACAAGAGCAGCTGGCGCAGAACTACCACTGCTGCGAGAGAGGAGAGATTCACGGACACACAGCTCAAGGTTCTGAAGGCACAGCCAAAAAAAGGGGACATTTCCATCCCCTGTGAAAGGGGTCTATTTGGGCAATGTTACCAGTGCGGTGGACCTACCTGGGAAGACATTGTCTTCCTTCACATTGAATTAGGGGGGGTATCGGGTGGACAGAGAATGAATGCCTGGGGGGGGGGGCTGGTTAACTGGCTGACCCCAGTGTGAGACTGGATGCTGAACTAGATGGACCACTGGTCTGATCCAGGCAGGGTTCTTCTGATGTTCTTATGGATCCCTCGGCCTCTATGCCCCATTGTTGACCCTCAAGAGGAACTGGTTGGCCACTGTATGAGGCAGGATACTGGACTAGATGGACCACCAGTCTGATTCATTTTCTTATCAGGAGACAGCTTTAGTTTCTGTGCCATTGTTGGATTTCCAGAGGAACTGGCTGGCTACTGTGTGAGTCAGGATGCTGGACTGGATGGACCCCTGATCTGATCCAGCGGGGCTCTTCTGATGTTGTGGATCATATTTCCAGGAAGAAGACATGAGCTAGCCTGGAAGGTGAATGCATGCCCCTACTTGGATGGAATGCCCTGTGCTTGGGGGGGGGGGGGCGTGAAAAGATAAGCAACGTCCTCATCCAAGGATGCTGAATCTGTTCCAGCATGATCCGTCCAGCAGGAGACAACAGAAAATGGAGGAGGAGGCCATCCCCAAGGAATGCTGGAGCCAATGGGAATCTAAACCAGAATTTTCAGCCCCAACAGAGGGCAAATTAATGTGTTTTTGTGATTCCACAATTGTTTGTCATTATTTCTCTCCTCCTGCCCCCAAAGAACTGCAATTGTAAAGGGGACAGTGGTTGGGTGCAGATCTTTTCCTATTCCATTACTTGTTTGCTTTAAAAAACGCCTCCAGGTTTATGTCGCCCTCTGAGGAAAGCCTCGGAATCCCTCAGTGGCTGCATTTGGTGAAAACAGAAAAACCCTGGAGCCCAGCCCTCCATGCACCTGCACCCTAAGTCACTCTTACAAACAGAAAAGATCAGCCAGCCCATTCTGCGCACGCTGGGTTATCAGCAATCAATGCATTTTCAATGTGCTTTAGAGGTAGATTTCCCCCCGTCCACACAGGAAAATCCAGCTGTAAAAACATTGGAAGTGTGCTGAATAGGGTCAGTGTGGTGGGGGTGTTAAGCGTTGCCACATCACAGCTAACCTCTGGGGACCCTGTGGGACAGAGGTGTCAAACATCAGGCTCCTCAGTCATGGGTTCAGATTACATGTAGGATGGTACAGGCTAGATAGCTGGAAAAGATTAAGATTAGCATTAATGGGGTAGGTTCTTTTGTGAAATAACATTCCTCCCCTTTCTAAAAACATAATTGAAAAACGGGTAGATCGCTTGTATTTTTTTGGGGGGGGGATTTGAGCCCTGTTTAGTATGCTCTAGATCAGGGGTAGTCAAGCTGTGGTCCTCCAGATGTCCATGGACTACAATTCCCATGAGCCCCTGCCAGCATCCGCTGGCAGGGGCTCATGGGAATTGTAGTCCATGGACATCTGGAGGGCCACAGCTTGACTACCCCTGCTCTAGATCCTGTTGCCAACCCTGTTTTGCCCTAGCAAAGTTACGAGATTTTTGAAACACCGTGCAGAAATTCAAGGGGTATCGTTTGCATAGGCTTCGAGTCTCAGCACAGGGAGGGGGGAAAGACCTCAGCCTCCCGGGTAGTGAAAGACACAGGTGTTCCTCAGGAGGTGGTGCCCTCTCCCCATTAGGGACCTGTATGTGTTTTCCTTTACCGTCATTGCGATAAGCTTTCGTTTCTTTGCTTGAGTAACCATAGGAACCAGTTCTATTTGCTGGTAGCGTTACCTTGGTGATCCATGGGGCAACTCCCCGATGGAGCCCCTCCCAGCCTTCTGGCAGAGGAATTGCCGGAGAGTTTTGTTCCTCAGCGGCCAAATCCATTAATCAATTACAGATGTCTCCCGCCCCTTTCTTCTCTCAAGGGCTGCTTCCTTCACTTTGGCTTCCAAGTTCCAAACCGGAGCACTTCTTCTTCCCCCTCCCCAGCAGCCATACAATATCGTAATCTAACTGTCCTCTTTCTGGCATTGATTATCCCCCTGGTGGTGGCTGGAAATCTCCCTTTCTTAGAGCTGATCTCTGGGGAGAGAAGTCAGAGCCAGCTTGGGGTAGGGGTTAAAAGCGGCGGCCTGTAATCTGGAGAAGCGGATTGGATCCCTCACATGCTAAGGCCCTGCAAATCTTTAAACTGGCTCTGGTGTTACGGGCCTCCCAAATCCTTACACCAATCCGACGGAAGTGTGATATTGGTCTAGCACTACAGCGCTCAATTTAGAACCAAAAACCTCCAATGAAGTTTATACGGGGGGGGGGGGAAGGGTGGCAGGGGGGAGCAGCCCTGTTCAAAATGACAGCACCTCAGAGATGATGCATGAACAGAAAGGAATTCACTGCCTGAAACTGCAACCCCTGTATCCCTTTACTCAAAACTGAGCCAGCTACAAATAATATCCAGTTTAGAACATTCATGTGAAAATCTTCGCAGAGTCACCAGAGAGAAGATGCACAGAGCAGACAAGCTTTAAAAGGTGGAGAGAAAGGTGCAGGAAGACCCCCCAGCCCCGCCATGCAGGGAAGCTCGGCTGACAAGGGGTGCACCTCTGCATTTGCAGTGGATGCGACGGCTCCACGACCAAGCCTTGCTGCATGGAAGCCGACCAAGAGTGGGCAGCAGGTAGACTGCCTGGGAGAGATGGAATCCAGAAGTGAGAATCCAGTGGCCTCTTGTGGCCAAAGTTAGGAAGTACACATAACTCTATGGTGGAAACAAAGCGCTGAAGAGCTCCTTGCCATGTCCATCCTGCAGGCAATTGGCGGGTTTTGGTTTGTTGTGGCAGCCCCTGAAGATGTTGGCTGCCTCCATGCACTACTGGCTGTGGGTCTCCTGGATGGTTTCCTGTCTAAATAGAATCACAGAATCATAGAGTTGGAAGGGGCCATTCAGGCCATCTAGTCCAACCCCCTGCTCAAGGCAGGATCAGCCTAAAGCATCCTAAAGCATCCAAGAAAAGTGCGTATCCAACCTTTGCTTGAAGACTGCCAGTGAGGGGGAGCTCACCACCTCCTTAGGCAGCCTATTCCACTGCTGAACTACTCTGACTGTGAATTTTCCCCCCTGATATCTAGCCTATATCGTTGTACTTGTAGTTTAAACCCATTACTGCGTGTCCCCTCCTCTGCAACCAACGGAAAAAGCATCCTGCCCTCCTCCAAGTGACAACCTTTCAAATACTTAAAGAGGGCTATCATGTCCCCTCTCAACCTCCTTTTCTCCAAGCTGAACATTCCCAAGTCCCTCAACCTATCTTCTGACCACAGCCAACGCTGCTTAACTGCTGAGATCTAGGCTATCCAGATCAAGGCAATTCTCAGCACTGCAACTCAACCACAGTTTCTGGGAACCTCTTAGACCAGCTGTGATGGCCCAGATGGAGAGGAGATGCAGCCAGGTGTCCCTTCATGCTCAGCCACCTTCCCCCGGTCTGGACCAACAGCCACCGGGGCACCTGCTTAATTCAGTGAGGGCACCCGCCGCCCCTCTGTGTGCTCAGAAACCTCCCTGCTGCCGCCCTCCTTTGGGCCAAAATTGATTCCAGCAGGACAATTTATCTCCCATTCCTCAGGGAGAACATTTGTTAATATTTGCCCAAGACCCATTTCAAGTGATACTTTCATTTTGTGCCAGCTCCACCTAGAGGCAACCTTTGGAACTGCACTCTACCCTCATTCGGAAATGATTCTTTCCCTACAACAGTGGTTCTTCTCAACTTTCCTAATGCCGCAATCCCTTAATGCAGTTCCTCCTGTTGGGGTGGCCCCCAGCCATAAAATTAGGCAAGTATTCTTCCACAGAAATTACACCGAAACTGACCAATGGCGTAGAGATCTATTGTTCATGATTGTATATAAATTGGTTATAAATTGTATATAAATTGGCGGGCACCTTCAGGAGGAGTGGCAACAGTGGTGGTGCCCCCCCCGGCCAAGCTGCTCGCCCTGCCGTGATCCCTGTGAAAGGGTTGTTCGACCCCCCCCCAGGTTGAGAACCACTGCCCTATGAGCACCAATAGTTGTCCCCCCCCCATTTCCCAAAAGGCCATGGGCAGTGTGCCATTTTAGGTACTACTCCCAATATGGGGGGGAGGTGTAATTCCACGCAGCTCTCCTTTGCTCTAGGGTCTAGGTTCAGAAAGCCTTCAGACTCCCAAGAACAGCTCTGTGAGGGGCACGTGTTGCCCCCTCCATGCAGCCCCATGGTTTTGCCTGCCCCCCAATATCCGTGGGTCTTTGATTGTCTGCTGTTCCCTGCTGCTGGGGCCAAGCACTGAAGCTTTGCTAATGTCTTGCTGATCTCGGGGGTGGGGGGACTACAGGGAGGAAGGGAAAGAAAGCAAAGTCATCTGTAGGGTAGGGAAATACTCACAAGCCAGCTGGGATTCACGGCTCTTCCCAGGAGCCACCTGGGCCCAGCATTACAGCTGATTTCAATACCGCCAGCTAGGGAATTTCGCGAATGTGCAGGCTCGGTTTATTTAAAATTGAGGTCATTTTCAAATGCCCGGACAAACCGGATCCAGTTGCAAATTCTATGGCCGAAGTGATGTCTGGGCCTTTTCCAAAATTTCTTCTCTGATTTTCGGATAACCTGGGCATAACTTCAGCACCTAAAGCAGAAAACTGAATGAGAAGGTGGGAAGCCACCACAGTAGACATTCTCAGCCAGGGTTTCATGAAGCCCTGGGGTTTCTCGACAGCCCTGGAAGGGCTTCCCCGAATGGGTGGGAGGTAATTAATGGTTTATAATATTTTTCAAATTGGTTAAACATTTATCAGGTGATATGGGGTTTCCTGCCTTTTTGTCCTTGAGGTTAAAATAAGAGGAGGTGTCCAGGAAACTTCCTGCTGCTTCAGAGCAGGTGGGGCTGGGGTGCCTCTGGTCAGCCTCCCACGAGTTAGGGTGGCACCCATTTGGAATATAGACAGGCCTGTGGAGTAGGGATGCCAGCCCCCAGGTGGGACCTGGGGATTCCCTGGAATTACAGCTCATCTCCACACTACAGAGGTCACTTCCCCTGGAGGAAAAGGATGCTTTAGAGCAGGGGTAGTCAAACTGCGGCCCTCCAGATGTCCATGGACTACAATTCCCATGAGCCCCTGACAGCATTCGCTGTAGTCCATGGACATCTGGAGGGCCGCAGTTTGACCACCCCTGCTTTAGAGGGTAGACTCGATAGCATTATACAACACTGGTTCCCTCCCCACCCCAAATCGCCAGGAGTTTCCCAAACTCATGCTGGCAAGGCTACCTGCCCATCAACCCAAAATGGGGGGGGGGGGGGCTAGTAACCCTACTGTGGAGCAGGCGGGAGGAGTAAGGCCACTCCCCTCCTCTGCAGATGGGGGAACCCGCTGGTCTACAGCAAGGCCGTCAAATGAATTACAGTTTGGAGAACTTACCACGTGGCACACGTCGATCGCCTCCACATATCTCTTATCTTTTAGATAATTGAAAGCAAGTTTAAATCCTAGGGGGGAGGAGGGAAGAAGAGAAGGTTAATGTACCATGGAAACGTGGATCAGGACACTGGCTCTCTTGTGGCTCGTGGCAGCAGCAAAGACAAGGCATGGACCTCTATTTGGGTACACCTAGGCCCACACAGAAAAAAACACCTGTGCAGAATAAGCAGGGCTGGTTTATTAGAGCTTCAACAGGAAGCTTCAAAATGCATCCCTCCACCCCAGAACACACAGCAAACAGGGCCACAACAGGCATCCTCTACTTGCCGACAGCTGGATTTGCTTGGTTGCTGTATTTCCAAGCGAGCTCATAGTTGGCTGCTGCATCTTTGTAGGCCTTCTCCTTTTCTGCGATAAATCCCAAGCATTCATAAGCTTTAGAGCATGACTGGAGAAAAAAAACCGACAATGCCCAGGGAAACCTTGTAGTAGATTTTTACCCAAATTTAATTTCTGCAACGATCTTCAATACCTTTATGAACATGAACATAAGAAGAGGCCTGCTGGATCAGACCAGTGCTCCATCTAGTACAGCCTCCTGTATCACACTGTGGCCAAACAGTTCCTCTAGAGGGCCAACTACAGGGCAGAAAGGCTGAGGTCTTCCCCAGTAAGAATATCAGAAGAGACCAGGGCCTAGTCTGCACACAATAGATAATGCACTTTCAATACACTTTAGAAGTAGATTTTCCTAATCTGCACAGGAAAATCCAGCTGCCAAAGCACATTGAATGTGCATTATCTACTGTGTGCAGACTAGGCCCAGGAGTCCCTCTAGTCCACTATCCTGTCTCCCTTAATGGCTAACCAGTTCCTCTGGCAGCCAACTTTTCCCCTTCAATCTTACCCCCATTCCCCTCCAGTAAGTTCCACAGAGGCCCCCTTGTTCCTTTTCCACCATCTGAAAAATTGTTTGGATCCAACCCTTGGTGTGCGTTGACTGCCCCCTTGTTAGCAGCTACTGAGGACCCCAATGCCTTGAGAAATTCCCCAGCCAAAGGGATAGTGGTGCATGTCCTCTCACCTTATTGTACCGTAAGCAGCGGTTTAAGAGGTCAGCGGCATGCTCATACTTCTCATTGGCGCAATGGAGGTCCGCCAACAAAATCCAACCCTTCTCCAACTCTTCGGCGTCTGTCAGAGACCAAGGCACTTTGCTCAGCCGCTTCAGTTGTGTCCTGGCTTTGGCTGTCTGTTTCAGAATCAGGTTTGCTTGAGCCAGGGCCAGGATCGCTGAGATATTTTCCATCTAGAAAAACACACATGGCGTAGGGGAGGTTTAAAAGAGGGAGGAGGATCCTGAATTTGACAGCAGTCTTCAGCTGCCTTTGATCCTATTCTGCGCAGCAAGCCTACTTGGTTTTCTAATTTAGAGATTGTCTTTGGTTGTGTAAGTAGAAGAAATCTTTTGCAGGCATTGTAGCTGCTTCCCTGCAGGTTTGAATATTTATGTTCAGTGTAGGCCCTTCCCTTTGGTTCCCCTGCTCCTGATAAAGAGCAGTGCTTCTGAGTCACACTTGCCTCTCTGCAGCTTCAGAAAGATACATTAAGAAGAAGGGCTTCCCCTAGGGGTTGAAACTCAACACTGGACCCATGGTCTCCCAACAGAGGTCTGAGAACAAAAATGGAAGCAGTGTGAAGAACCTTTAAAGATCAGGGTTACGGCTGACAACAGTGAGGGTGCTTCATCCCCCCAATGCACAGCTGAAGATCTCACCTCATTCTGGGCCAGGAGCGTAAAGGCGCCCAAGGCCTTCTCCACATTGTGTCTCTCTTTGGTGGCCATTAAGCAGTAGTTCCGCAACATCTCCACCGGATTGAAGCTCTCTTGGGAGTGGGTGTAAAATTCCTTGAGGAGCTTCTCCGCCGTGCGGATCCCATGCTGCTCAGACTCCCTTTTCTCCGTTAGGACACTGTCAAGAAGAAGAAGAAGAAGAGTTGGTTCTTATATGCCGCTTTTCCCTACCCGAAGGAGGCTCAAAGCGGCTTACAGTCGCCTTCACATTCCTCTCCCCACAACAGACACCCTGTGGGGTGGGTGAGGCTGAGAGAGCCCTGATATCACTGCTCCGTCAGAACAATTTTATCAGTGCCGTGGCGAGCCCAAGGTCACCCAGCTGGATGCATGTGGGGGAGCGCAGAATCGAACCCAGCTCGCCAGCTTAGAAGTCCGCATTCCTAACCACTACACCAAACTGGCTCAAGAAGAAAGGGGATTTCAGATCTTTAAGTCCAGGAGTTCCCAACACGGTCAAGATCAGCTGCTTTACAGGCTCTCTCCTTTAAACTCACTTTGCAGGCACTGCCTGAGAAAGTGGGGAGGGTGCATTTAAACTGGCCAGATCGTGGCAGGATTGCAAGTCTTTGCAAGGCATTTAAAGAATGCCATACCTGGCTGTCAGTATCAGCTGTTTGGTGGGTGCTTTCTTACCCGCTTCTCAGGCAGCAGAGATGCTCTCCCCTACCTGGAAAGGGAGCATGTGCCAAACAAAACAAACAAAAAAATAACCACCCAAAACTATTCAGAGTTGAATCCAACTAAATGAGGGGTACTTCAGATTCAGTATAACCTTGCCTTAGTTCTGGAGGGCCAGTGTTACTGACTAATTCCTGTGGTTTCTGACTGCTATAAGCAAACCCTCATTTGCAGAAGCATTAAGCCTAATGAGCCCAAGAGATTCTGGGTTCAGCAGAAGGCTGAATGAAAATGGCTGTTCTGACTGTTCAGAATGCACCTAACCTGACTAGCCCAATCCAGGCAAGCCCGATCCCTTCAGATCTGGGAAGCTAAGCAGGGTAGACCCTGGCTAGTACTTGGGTGGGAGACCTCCAAAGATTGGGGTGGTAGTTCCTCCAGGGGACACTAGGGGTCGTGCTGAAGAGACAGGCAATGGCAAACTACCTCCAAACATCCCTTGCCTGGCTGCCAGACGATCCTCGGATCTCCTGCCTACATCACATATGCCGTGCAGTAAATAGCAGTCCACTCAGAACAGGCTACTGATGAAAGGAGATCAGAGTGAGGGAATGCAGGCAGCTCCTCAGCTGCCACCCCAGTGCTGAGTTCCAGTTACGCCCCCCCCCCCCCGCAGTGCCTCCAATCCATATGGAAATCTGTGACTGCAATCGACTGCTGTAATTGCATCTGTTATTCAGAGGAAGCAGCTGCTGAACAATCAACGTCATAAAGAATATTTAGGCTAAATTCTGAAAACTCGAATGCTTTCTAGAAGAACCGACAAGCACAGACAGCTGGAAACCCGGGGGCGGGAGAGGGAGTCATCAGGCTGCTTGGTAAACTCTGAGAGCAAATTCAAGTCCCTAGTAAACCAGCCTCATCTCAAAATACCTCTCTGCTGTTAACCTTTGCCTGGAGGTCTTGAGCCATACAATAAAAGCACAGTGCGAATATCAACAATGACAGAATGATGATAAAATAATGTGATGCCAGTATTCAAAACTGAACTTGCTTTGTTATGGCCACTCACGATTGAATTGTGCATCTAATAGGAGCATTTGCGTTAGTCTCAATTGCCCATTTATGGATTTCTATATGTTGTGAACCACCCTGAGCGTTTGGGGAAAGGGCGGCGTACAAATTGGAATATAAGTAAAATAGGAGAGGCTGATCCTGCATTGAGCAGGGGGTTGGACTAGATAGCCTGAACAGGCCCGTCCAACTCTTGGCTTCTATGCTCCCCCCGGCACTTGGATTCTCCCATCCTGCAAGTCTTCCACTATATTAAAAATATTTTCCTGCTCTTAGCAACTGCTGCCAAAGGCTTTGCCCACAGCTGAACCAAAGGGTCAATTTGCTAATTCTCCAATCTGAGAACTGCCCAAGGTGTTTTTCCCAATAGTGGACGCAATCCCAAAACCTATCCCTGTATTCCCGGAAAGGTAGGCGATGAAAGCCTCCAACCTGTGTTTAGGAACTATGACCTTTAGGGCCCATCACAGGAGCACTGGCCGGCTGGCTTACCTCGCATCCCCGGTCTGGTTCTCAAAAGCTTCTCCGCCGATGATCTCGTTGTCTGGATTGAGGCAGATCTGAATCATTTTGTTAAGGGCTTTCTGGCCCCAGTCATTATCCTTGCGAGCCTTGTTGAAGAACTTCAGGGCCTCATTCGGCTGCCCTACATGCCTGGTGGTGAAGAGGAAGAGCTGGGCATTTTATACTTTACTACCTGAAGGAGTCGCAAAGCAATTTACAAGCACCTTTTCTCCTCTCCCCACAACAAACCACCCTGTGAAATAGGTGGGGCTGAGAAAGCACTTCTAGAACTGCTCTGTGAAAACAGCTCTAAGAGGTGACCCACCTGACTGCATGTAAAGGAGAGGGGAAAGACTCAGGGCTAAGTGACACAATATGTTTGTTTACGAGTTGCGCCCAGGTTCACCACTTTGATCGGAGTCACACATCAGCTCCACGGATGTCACTTTAAAATCCTCAGGGGTTGATATGGCTAATGACAAGTGGCACACGTGTGGTTGGGGGGGGGGGCTTCTGCTCCCCCCCCCCATTTACTGAGCCTAAAGAACCTCTAGTGGAAAGCTGCCTGCATAACGTCTTAACTGCTCATCTAATAGTCCAAGCACTTGGAGCTCAAAGTTATGCAAATAACTTCTCACTAGGGCTTTCTTAGGCTCAGGAAAAAGGCTGTGGTGGGGAGGAGGAGCAGGAGGCCCCTCCTCGCCCCAGGCTGCTGTCATTAGTAGAATCAGTTCCTGTGTCTTTTAAAGCAACATCCTTGGATCTGACCTGTGATTCTGATCAAAGCGGTATACTCGGTGAAAACTGGGGGTCTTCAAGCAGTGGCTGGACAGATGCTTGAGGCTGATCTTGCATTGAGCAAGGGGTGGGCCTAGATGGCCCCTGCCCACTCTAGGATTCTATGAAGCAAAGGGAAGCCTTGGAAAACCACCTCCACTCCTCCCCTGCCTTGAAAACCCCATGAGGAGTCATGGCAGATCAGTTGAAACTTGTACAGCACTTAATTATAAAAGGTAATAAAACAGAGCAGAATAACATGACATGTTGATTAATACTGTGAGTTTTATGGAGAGATCAGGAATTGTCTAACTCTGCCCCAGCTGACTTTGTATTTTGGAACGTTTCAGTTATTCTAACTGCCCTAACGACACATTAGTTGTCTTCTTACATTAAGATAAAGTTTGCAACATCTCATGTTCAGTGGCAAAGTTTTGTTATATTGAGAGCAGAATACGGCAGTCTTGGGTGCCTGATGGAACGGTTTGTTAATCTTATGCTTTTTCCTTGTGCTTGATTTCTATTTTGTTTTGTCGTTTTGCCGGTCAATGGACTGAATAAAGTGTGATGAAAGGTTGATTGAAGCCACTACGTATCCCTTGATCGGCTTTCCCACTGCTATTCCAGAAAGTCTTGTAACGTTTGTCCCTGAAGCTTACCAACAATACAGTCCCTTGCAGTAGTTATAGCCGGGGTCCAAAGGCGTTCGGGTTGATTTGCGCTCCGCCCGTTCAAAAAACGGCATGGCTTCGTCAAGTTTACCGCTTCTTCTGAGCAAATCGATCAAGCTCTCCATGACTAAGAAGTTATCTGAAACCACACAAAGAACGTGTTCAGATCTTTGGGAATAACAGGAAATGGTGTGGAAGAACAGACCCGGAGGTTGCAGCTGCTGCATCGCAGGTAGGGGTGCTGTTGGCACCAAAAAACCTGCCTTGGGCACGAGCCCTTGCGTACACGCACCTGTCCTTTAATCATAAATACCTGGTGTTTTCTCCAGAACATCTTGATAAAGGTGTATGGCTTGGTCATACTTCTCTTTTCTAAACAGAAGGTCCGCCATCATCTAGCAAAAGAACAAACGTTTCCCATTCAGCGCAGTGGGGATCAATGCTTCATAAAGAATGGCTGTGCCATCATTGGGACAGCCATCGTGTATTGAAAGAAGTGCGCAAATCATGTGTCAGTTTAATACGCGTGACATGTCATGGCATCCTCATGTACTTTAGTGGCCCTGTGTGAATGAGCACAATGCATATATGAATGGTACCCCAGCCACTAAGGGTACCCCCTAAGAGTAAATAGTCATATGAGAACCAACTACTAAGAGTAAATAGTCATATGAGAACCAACTCTTCTTCTTCTTCATATCAGGGCTCTCTCAGCCTCACTTCCCTCACAGGGTGTCTGTTGTGGGGAGAGGAAAAGGAAGGCAAATGTAAGCCATTTTGAGACTCCTTCTGGTAGAGAAAAGCAGCATATAAGAACCAACTCTTCAGTAATATCAGGGCTCTCTCAGCCTCACTTCCCTCACAGGGTGTCTGTTGTGGGGAGAGGAAAGGGAAGGCAAATGTAAGCCATTTTGAGACTCCTCCTGGTTAGCAAAAAGCAGAATATAATAACAAATTCTTCTTCTTCTACTACTATACTGTGTTGGCAGCTGCAGTAGTCACAGCAAAACGATGAAAACACCTGAAATATGTATCAAGATCATTGCACCTCTCCTGCCCTCCACTTTTCACGTTCCATGCAGAAATCGCTGAGGTTTAATCCAGACGTTTTTCATGTTGCCACTCTTGTGGTGGCTTGTAAAAGACAAGTAAACAAACACAGTGGTCTGCTACACAAATAGCTTTTTCTGTTTAAGGGATGACAAAAGAGCAGCATACCATAGTTCCGATTTCACTGCTGCTGTCTTCTTGAAGCAGAAGGGAACAGTAATGCTCACACTGCTCCATCTCTCCTTGCTTCAAATGCAGGCGAGCTAATTCTAGCACTACCTGGAAATACAAAGGAAGCACAGTTAGCAATGGAATATCGACGGTCGTCATTTGGGGGCAAGTGCAGAGAATCCCGGGCTTTTCCATATTCTCATTTCCCTTGCTTGTGCATTGTTACTGTGTCTGTTCTGCCTGTGTTTTGCTCTCTCTAATAGTCAATTCAATATTGCTTTATATCCGGCATAAAAACCTGCAGGGAGATAGGTTGGACGTCATGTCATATTGAACTGACCACCAGAGGGAGCAAAACAGAGACAGAGCAGGAACACCCCAGCAAGGAAAATGAGAATGCGGAAAAGCCCACTGCCTGGGATTTTCAGTCCCTCTCGACAGAAACCTTCCTTCCATCTTTCTAGTTGACAGCTAGGGAAGTCAAATTGGTGCAGGTTCATTGCACAAACTACTCTAACTTATTTGGGTAATAAAAATGTGACACATAAATATAAGATGGCGGATTCCTGGGTTGATATGAATGGGACTTAGGAGTTATGGTGGACAACAAACTGAACATGAGCCAACAGTGTGATATGGCAGCTAAGAAGGCTAATGTGATATTTGCCTGTTTTGCTAGGAACATACAATCTAGAGCTGGTTTAGTCAAACTACGGCCCTCCAGATGTCCATGGACTACAATTCCCATGAGACCCTGCTGGCAGGGGCTCATGGGTATTGTAGTCCATGGACATCTGGAGGGCCGCAGTTTGACTGCCCCTGATCTAGAGCAAGGGAAGTTATAATGCTACTCT
Organism: Paroedura picta; assembly: GCF_049243985.1. NCBI lineage: Eukaryota > Metazoa > Chordata > Lepidosauria > Squamata > Gekkonidae > Paroedura > Paroedura picta. The sequence goes on from NC_135379.1 coordinate 4,362,130, forward strand.
ATCCTACATTGGCTAGACTGCATTTGGAATACTGTGTCCAGTTTTGGGTGCTGCTGTACAAGAAAGATACAGACAACTTGGAATGTGTTCAGAGAAGGGCTACTAGGGCGCTTGAGATCCTGGAATCCACACGTTATGAGGAAAGGTTGGGAGAGTTGAGGGGGGAGTGAAGCTGAAGGAGGGCAATGGGTGATAGGATTGCTGTGTTTAATTACATGGAAGACAGACAGATTGGAGGGGGGGCAACTAGTTTACTGCACTTTTAGAGACCAGGACTAGGAGTAATGGCTTCAAATTATTGGAAAGGAGGTTCCACAAATGTCATAAAGGCATTTTCTGATGGTGAGGGCTGTTTGTAGACGGAATATGCTGCCTCAGTGGGTGGTGGAATCTCCTTTGTTGGAAGTTTTTAGGAGATTGGATGAGCACCGGTCAGGAATGTATGATTTTTACATCCCTAAGAAGGTAGGGGGCTGGACTGGATGGCCCCTGGTGGCCTCTTCCAGCTCTGTGTGATTCTGAATTCTTGCAGTCTCTGCCTTTTTTGGATGAGACTCCTTACAGTCCACTGATATCTTTGAAATCTGCAAAACGAAAACGTTATATCCAGGATCTTGTATTCCATAAAGCATATTTGAATCTGTGCTTAGTGACACAGAGCTTGCATTCTTGCTTGAGGACATAAGAAATGCTTTTCAGGGTCAAACCAAGAATCCCAGCAGGCTCCCAACAGGCTAGAGGGGTCCAACTACAAACCAGTCAGTGGTCTGTCAGCGGGCTACAGTCTACCTTCCAACTAAACCTCCTATTAGCCCCCTTCTGTCATGTGTCTGGGCAGAGAAAGGCAAGATGACGCTTACTTTACTGTCAGTGGGAATGATGGAGAGGGCATCAAGATAGTACTTCACAGCTTCTTCATACTTCTTCTCCGACTTGAAGAACTCAGCGTACTGTATGTAGATTTCCAGAGCCACCTGTTTCTGAGAAGGGATCAGATCAGGCTGCTCGATCCGGATTCGCTTCAGGATTCTTTGCTGGATGTCAGAGGCCTTAAAAAACATATGAGTGTGGAGCAGAGTTAGGTATGCCCAGGCCAGCATGTGAACATGAGACAAGTAGTGACCAGCCCAAAAGAAGAAAAGAGGAGTACAATGCAACAACGACTGCATCAAGCCAAGCACATTAGACCCCAGCAGCAGAGTTGGTGGAGTTGGAAAGGGCTGCCACATCATAGATGACTTATGGTAGGGGTGGCCAAACTGTGGCTCTCCAGATGTCAGTGGACTACAATCCCCATGAGCCCCTGCCAGCATGATGCAGGCAGGGGCTCTTGGAAATTGTAGTCCATGGGTATCTGGAAAGCCACAGTTTAGCCACCCCTGATATGACGATGTCCCATAGTGTTTTTGAGGCCAGAGAGCATTTAACCAAGGTCCCCCTTGCTTAGTGAGCCAGCTTGGTGGAGTGGTTAAGAGTGTCAGCCTGTAATCTGGAGAACTGGGTTTGAGTCCCCATTCTTCCACATGCAGGCAGCTGGACAACCTTGGCCTAGTCACATTTCTCTTACGGCTGCTCTCGTAGAACAGTTCTGTGAAAGCTCGCCCCCCCCCCCCAGGCCCATCATAAGCCATTTCAGGAAGGGGGGCAGATCACATCACCCAATCGATGCTTAACAAATTTTAAAAATACATTAAACATCAGTTAACTATCACCCATTTGGGAAACCCTTCCAGGGCTGTCAAGAAACCCCAGGACTTCACAGAACCCTGGTTGAGAAAGCCAGGATCGGGGAAACTTGGCTTTGAATCCCCACTTTTGCCATGGCAGCTTGCTGAGTGTCCGTGGGCCAGTCACCCTTTCTCAATCTTGCAGGATTGTTGTCTGAATAAAATGGAGGATGGGAGAACATTATAAACTGGTTTGGGTCCCCACTGGAGAGAATGGAGGGGAAATGAATGAATGAATGAACGAATGAGGTGGTTGTTTCCGCAGTTCAGAAAATCCTGAAGTATATATGTTGGAAACTGACTTGAAACTGCCCCCGGCAGGACATGAAAACTGCATAATGCTAAACATGTTTACCTTGTTCAATGTTTCCACAACGTTCTTTCTGTATATACCATACAACAGATAAACCTTGGCTAATAACTTGAGGTTCTTGACGTCCTTCATCATAGAGGGTACATCATCAACTGGAAGGTCAAAACGAACATCGTTATACAAGCCCATGGGTTTAGACTAAGGATCTCCAACGTGGTGCCCGTGGGGGCCATGGGGCCTTCCCAGATGCCCATATAGTGCGTTTGGAAAGTGGTCACGGCCTTTGCCCAGTAACGCTTCTGATTGGCTGTTCAGATTTTTTAAGATGCTGCCTTGTCAGCAGCTGTCACCGTGGGACAAGGGTCTTCACTGCAAGCAGGCTGCAGCAGCCATTTGGTAGCTGTGCCTGCCATCCTGTGCCCGAATGTAAAAGGGGCCTGCAAGTCCCTAAAGGCTGAAGGCCTCTGGTTTAGAGGCAACAAACCTTAGGTATGGAGCCCATCCACGAAGCATCGTCATGTTTCCTGCCACCCCCTACCTTTTAAAGCAGAACATCTATCTGGATTATCTGGAGAATTTAGAGTTGCCAGCCTCCTGGCAAGGACTGGAGATCTCCTGGAATTACAATTAACTTCCAGTCTATAGAAGAGTAAACGGCAGTTGTGGAGGTGGACTCCATAGCATTACCCCCTTACTGATGTTCCTCCCCAGGCTCTACCTTCAAATCTCCAGGTATTTCCCAAACCAGAGTTGGCAACCCATGGAGCACTCCACATTCCTTGCTCAGGCTTTTGTGATATTAGGGTTAACTTTAATAAAAGGTGTGACACAAATCGGCTTCTTGAAATGCTTTGTAAGGAGAGGGGCCATTCAATGTCTGGTCATGAAAACCAGCCTGCCAGGACTGCCCTTGGGAAGCTGTGCTTGAATCATAGGCTTGGATGGGTCCGCAGAGGCCATCTAGTCCAATCCCCTGCTCAATGCTGGGTCAGCCTACGGCAGGCTTTCTCAATAAGGGTTTGGGGAAATCCTGGGGTTTCTTGATGCCCCTGGCAGGGTTTCTCGAATGGGTGAGAGTTAATTATTTAACTGCTCCAAAGTGGCCAGTGATGGGCCTGGAGGGGGTGGGAAGGGGAGGGGCCCTGTGTGGGTGTGTCCACAGCAATACTTCCCAACAACATTCTGCACAGTGGTGCTATTTCTGGGGTTTCTTGAAGCCTGAAGAATGTTTCAGGGGTCTCTAAACAGTAAAAAATTTGAGACAGGCTGGCCTAGGGCTACCTTACTTAGCAGGCCTCTGCCTTAAGGCAAAGTGAACACTCCTAAGAAAGAATCCGAGAAGCCGGGAGTGTTACCAGGGTCATGATCCAGGGCTTGGTTTAGAACCTTCTCGGCCTTGCCGTACTTCTTCATCTTCATGAGGAGATTAGCCAGATCATAGCACAAGAAGTCCTGCTCACTCATTTTGAGAGCGACGTCATAGTAATTGATGGCCTGCCACAAAACGATACGTTGAAGCAGGTTAGCCAACAAAAGACGCGACGTGCAAGCGGGATTGTGTGGCTGTGTGCTGCTTCATGGCAGTTTTGAACGCACCCCAATATGAAGATAATTCCTGCAGAGAGAGAACTATCAAGCCGGGGAGAAGGCTCAGCTGGAATTTACTTCCTGGCAGGATGTTTTCCAGGGGGGCTCTATGGGGCAGGGATGCCCAACTCTCTTGAACCTTGCACAGCGTGGTGGGTGTGGCTTCAAAATGGTCGATATGGGAGGCGGAGCCATTCACAAAATGGTTGCTGCAGGAGGCAGAGCTGCCCACAAAGAGAAAGTCTAAGTACAGGCATGAAAGGGGTTGGATGGGTCATTCAAACATGCATCTCCAATCTGGAAGATACAGTCCAGGGAAAGATACAGCCTGCAGTCCTGCTGATTGGGGGGTTTCTTAATAATGACACAGACTGGACTGTCTTCCAAGCTGTCTTCCAAGTTGTCCCCAATTGAAAGCTCTCACAGCTCTGGAGGCCAAGCAGATCGTGCCCCTGAACACGGGGCTTTCCTGCAATTTTGTTTTCCTCACACATAAGTTCCTTTTGCTTCAGGGTTTCCCCGCCCGTTTCTTGTTCGTTTTGCTCCCTTTAGTGGACGATTTGATAACATAAAGGTTTATGTCCAGCCTTAGCTCCCTGCTGATTTAAACTGCAGGTAATACCAGACGTAGCCCTGGGCTATATGGAAGTGACCACTAGAGAGAGCCAAACACATAAGGAACAGAAGATGTCCTGTCCCAGTCCTGAAGAAACAGGAAAAACCCATTGACTCAACAGGGCTCTATTCATTGGGGAGATCTAGAAAGGCACTGCATGATTCTGACTAATGCTCAGTGGGGAAAATATTCTATTTCCCAACCTTGGTGTACTGATGGATGTGCACGTAGGCCTGCCCAATTTTCCGTGCCACAGCTGCATCCAAGGGATTTTTCTTCTGAGCTGCTTCATAAACTTCCAAAGCTTTCTCAGGCTAAAAAAAATGACAGAAATATGGCAGTTATTTTTCTATGTAGTTATCATTAGACTTGCATTTTTGGAGTTTTTCTGTTTGCTGTTCATGATTTACAGTGCAGTACAAAAGAGAGCGATGCCTTTCTCGCTGAAGCCAATGGGCCTAGAAGAGTGTAACTCTGCTTAGAACGTTACTGCAAGTCTCCTCCATTATAGTTTATTTTGTGGAAGAGGATCCAGAACTTTTAGAAGATTGGCAGGTAGGCTTCTAAAATCAGGATGCCTTGGCTAGCCTGAGATGATTTTAACTCATCTAGCTGCTTTTGCTGAAGCTGCTAGAAGAACTTTTATTTCTGCTTGATTTCTGATGTGAATTCTAAGCAGAAATTTTCACTGGCATAAAGCAGGGATGGTGAAACTGTGACTCTTGATGTCCATGGGCTACAATTCCCATGAGCCCCTGCCATCACATGCTGGCAGGGACTCATGGGAATTGCAGTCAGTCTAAAGTCCAGTATGTTGGTCACTTGTCCAAAATGGCTTCCCTGGATAAGCTACATGTGACCTATAAAAAAGGTTTTTAACTATATGAAGTTTGCCATAATTCATGGAACCTCAGTAGATTTAAAGCTCTCTATGCCAGGGGAGGCCAGACTGTAGCTCTCCAGAAGTCCATAGACTACAATTGTTTGCATTTTATCCTAAATTATGGCAGTATCATCAGGGGGAAAAGTATCTCTTTACACTAACCTCTTGAATAGTCATATAAGCATCACCTAAGAGAAGGCTTGTATGCGGACTGGGCACATTTTCACACAGCTCACTATACCGAAAGAAGAATGTCATTTAAAAATAGAGAAGGAAACAAAATCCAGCATAAGTCACTCACGTTTACAATTCAAGAAACTATTCAAAAACAAAGAGAGGCAACTGCTTTAGATTAGCATGGCTGCCTTAACGGCGAAGGCTCCTACAATTAATAGAATAATGGGAAAAGACACCCTGAACCTCTTCCAGCAAAGCAGGAACACAAACCTGGTCTAACTGATTATGAATTCAGCATATTCAAGAGCGCAAATACCCAAGAACCCATCATTCAACATCAGTAATACATCTTAATGCCTAGAATATATTTCTGATAGGGTCTCAAGCGATCCTTCATCTAATTTTCTTGATCCCCCTGTCGCAAATGCCAAGATGAACTTTAAAACAGGATTACCAGTAGCATCCAATGTACAGTCTCTTATCCTTTCGGATCTGAAGGTAAATCTGAGCCATCTTTTCCTTCACCTCGATGTAATATGGCTGGCTTGGTGTAATATTCCTCAGCATCATTAATGCTAGATCTACTTCCCCTTTGCTGAGAGCCAAATCTGCGTTAGCAACGATGATCCGGATTTTCTCTGGTGTCCCACTAAATTCGTTGATGGTATCTTGCATAACCTTAGTGGCTTCATGCTGGAATGTAAAAATCCCAAATATTATGGTGTGTGGTCCATCAACCACAAGGGTCTTGCTTCCTATCAAAATCTATGACACTTTGGGTTTCCTGCATGGTTTTCTTCATTGGTTCTGGCTCCGTGCTGCTTCAGTTTATCTCATGACTTTCACATACACTTCTGTAACCTCAGTTTTCCCTCCTCCTTCTCCCCCTGGCTTTTCCTGGTTCTTTAGAGAGTAGTGTTACCCCAACCTTTTTCTTGAAGCTTATTATTATTATGAATAGGCTTTTTCTTAGCATGCAATGTTTCTATAAGTTGTCTTTCTTTCAAACACTGGCAGGGGCTCATGGGAATTGTAGTCCATTAACATCTGGAGGACCACAGGTTGACTACCCCTGATTTAGAGAACCTGTATAAATTGTCTTTACAACAGTACAGCATTGTATTGATATTTTAGGGCCCTTTAAAAAAAAAAGGCCTTGATTTAAAGATTAAGATTATACACAGCTAAAGATAATATCCAGAACTTCTTACCAATTCCCCGTTGAGACGAAGGCCTTCGGCCAGTTCCAGGTATATGGAAACCTTTTCACCAGTCGTTAACAGGGGTCCTGTTCCTTTTTTAGCTTCCCCTTTCATCTGGGGTAAGCTGAGAAGCATTTTCAAGACTTTAATGGCTTCGGGATAGTCCCCAGCTTTGTTCAGTGCTCGAGCCCTGATGAAGTGGTACATTGGATGATCACGAAGCTGGCAAAAATATTGAAGATGAAGCCATGAACACAAACCAGTTACAGGTGCCTTCTGAAAATGGTGGGTTTATAAATGCTTCACGGAAGTTTCTAGTTCAAGTCTTGGGTGTGCTTACAAGGGCTCAACTCTTAGTAGGGGCTTTTCCACATTCTCATTTTCCTTGCTTTTAAGTGCCTGTTTCTGGGGGGCAGGGTCTGTTCCTCATGTGTTTTCTTCCCTCTAGTAATTGATTTGATAGCACACTAGTTTATGTCCAGCATAAAAACTTGCCGTTCATATCTGCAGGGAGATATACCAGTCATAAACTGGTGTAATATCAAATTGACCACTAGAGGGAGCAAAACACATGCGGAACAGGACGTTCACCACACACACGTACACACACACTTGGAAGAAACAGGAACCTACAAGTGAGGAAAATGAGAATGTGGGAAAGCTCTAGGAGAGACAAGGTCGATCAACGTTACTTTTCCTTGTCTTGCTCTTTGCACATGCAACAGTCATATTGCAAAGAGCAATAAGGGAATTACTTGTGAATAAGCCCTTCCGCTGTTTACTTTCAAGTAGATCTGACAGTGAGCAGAAGGAACAAGCCAATGGCTTTCTTATGCGATTTTAAAAATGTTTTATTCAGGGCTTAGCCTCACCTGGAAATTATGGCTGACCCCTGTTTCCAGCGAATGGGCGCACTCTTTAATATTTCTCTGAGAGAGGTGGATCTGGGCCATGAGCAGATTAGCATCTGTTGATGCAGGATCCAGCTCCAAGCAGCGCTGCAGCGTGCCCTGTGCAGTTTCGACTTCTCCTGCAAAATAGGCTAGCATGTCATTTTGCTCTTGATATTCCATTTCCTTACAGAAATCCTAAGCAGAGGTCAAAATGTCTGGTACTCTCTCCACAAGCACAGGAGTTTGCGAATGGAATGGCATTCAGTTCCCTAACTACGTTCTAGTTTTGTTACAGTGAAGGCAGATGTAGTATTTTTAGAACTGTGGAAGCTTCCTCACTGAATTTGTTTCCGCTATACCTTTTCCTCTGTCTGTGTCAGCTCTGTCCTGCGTACTGGCAACATGCATCACTTTTAACCAGGGGGAAAATAATCTCTCACGGAAATCAACGGGACATATGGCAGGTTCAAACTTTCCCTGGCCATTTGTTATCTCGGGTTTTGAATGACAGAGGCATTGGTTCTAAAACTCTTTTTAAAAACGGAAAGTCCAGACCTGTGACAGTCAGCAACAGTCAACAAAAGTGTTTTGCTGACGCCTTGAAACACCAACGCATTTGTTGTTGTGGAAGCTCTTGCGAGCCACTTAGATGTTCTCTGGCTCCTGAAAGCTTATATCAAAACAAAGCTGGCTCTTTGTCGTTGATTTGAAAGATGAATGACTGAATGCCTAGACTGCAGGGTTATACAACCAAACCCATGAAGCTGCCTTATGCTTGATCCATCAACGTCAGTACTGTTTACTCTGACTGGCAATGACACTCCAGGGTCTCATGCTCAGGGCTTTCACAGCACCTACTGCTGGCTTGATCTTAATTCCCTTGGGGGCATATGGGGGGGGGAGGCGGTCCCACAGGTACAATGGTGCCAGACCGTTTAGGGTTTTAAAGTTCATGATCAAAACCTTGAATCTGATTCGGTCTCAAGCCTAGAGCCAGTGCAGCTGGGAGAGCATCACCTACTGCCTGGAGATGCCGGGGATTGAGCCTGGGACCTGCTGCGTGCCAATCAGGTGCTCCATGAGTCATGGACCACAGCTCAAAAACACAATGCATGACACCCCTGCTCACCTTGGAAAGCGGGCACGGCTGATGGTGTTCCCGAGCTTCTGCAAGGCCAGGGAGGATACAGCCAGGCCCAAGCAGTTTGTCGCATCTACCTTGGAAGAGGCCAAGAGAGCAGGCCGAGTTGAAAGTGGACAGTCCAGGGGAAGTGAGGGAGAGGACTGTCGACGTGTGGAAGAAGCAGGTGGTTGCGGCTCCCTCCTTTCTGAGGCCTTGTGGCTCAGCCAGCAGAGGGGTGGAGCCCGGATATTAATTAAAATCAACAAACGTTATGGTAATTTTTCCTTCAAGTGGGTGACCAGCTCACCTGATAAGTATTTCACCTGTGCCATTAGATAAAGTGGTTGTGTCATCCCTGGAGCTGCTTTCACGACTGGATTCAGAATGATGGTTGACTGTTTCAGAATGGATGACAGGACCTGGCCAGGCAATCTGGGCTGCGGAAAGAGAAAAAAAAGAGATGTGGGTGGTAGAACTCTCTGAATATTAAACACGAGTCATGGATTTACTTTTAAAACATGGGAACGGTTAACAGCGATTGGTGATGTAGCTGAAAGTGCTTCTGCTGTCCATCAACTAGGAAACACCTGCTCAAGTTAATGGCTGGAGATTCTCTATGAAGAATCATAGAATCATAGAGTTGGAAGGGGCCATACAGGCCATCTAGTCCAACCCCCTGCTCAATGCAGGGTTAGCCCTAAGCATCCTAAAGCATCCAAGAAAAGTGTGTATCCAACCTTTGCTTGAAGACTGCCAGTGAGGGGGAGCTCACCACCTCCTTAGGCAGCCTATTCCACTGCTGAACTACTCTGACTGTGAAAATTTTTTTCCTGATATCTAGCCTATATCGTTGTACTGAATAAAAATAAATAAGAATAAAATAATAATAAGAATAAAAAGAGCCTCAGAACTGAGGTCGAGTATGGGGGCACCAAGTTTTATTCAAGATCTAAACGTCCGTGCGCTGAGGCCGTATCTCAGAGGGCTTCCAGACAAACTGCTCTTCCTCCCCTCCATTTCTGGGGTGGTTTGGCAGCAAGGCTGAGGCTCTGTCTTCTGTCAGAACAGAGGTGAAGGACTCAGCTTTTCATTTGGGGCTATTTCACCGCACTTTATTCTCTCTCTCTCTCTTTTTAAAAAAATATTTATTGATTTTAATTACTTATTTAAACAAGGCCGCTAATATTTAAAACAGTGGCCCATAATATCGGAATTCTGAGTCATTCGCCTTCCTTCTGAATCTGAGGTGAAATTTCTCTTCAGCTTGCTGAACTGTCCTCTCAGAGGCGGCAGAAAAAGAACTGAGGGGAGAGTGCTGGCCCCTCCCACATCATGTGACTTTGGGCGGGAAAGTCACCCTCTGTGGGGGAGGGGTGAGCACTCTTGGGAGCTTCTAGAATTTTATATGTATAAAAGCTTGCGAGTTCCTCTCCGTGGCAGGCCTGCGATTCCGCAGAACCCATGTGGGACTGCACAGAAGCCACGAAGATGAAGAGTTGGTTCTTATATGCCGCTTTTCTTTTCCCGAGGGAGGCTCAAAGGGGCTTACAGTCGCCTTCCCTTTCCTCTCCCCACAACAGACACCCTGTGAGGGAGGGGAGGCTGAGAGAGCTCTGAGATTACTGAAGAAGAAGAAGAAGAGTTGGTTCTTATATGCCGCTTTTCCCTACCTGAAGGAGGCTCAAAGCGGCTTATACTGGCCTTCCCATTCCTCTCCCCACAACAGACACCCTGTGAGGTGGGTGAGGCTGAGAGAGCCCTGATATCACTGCTCGGTCAGGACAGTTTTATCAGTGCTGTGGTGAGGCCAAGGTCACCCAGCTGGCTGCATGTGGGGGAGCGAGGAATCAAACCCGGCATGCCAGATTAGAAGTCCGCACTCCTAACCACTACACCAAACTTGCTCTCAGGGCCTCAGTTCAGTGTGTCCCGGAGGTAACTTCAGAGGGAAGTCTGGAATAGGTTCAAGACACGCCAGAAGCATTTTAATTGGGAGACAAAGGAATCCCAAGAGAGTGAGCATCAGTGAGGATGACATTCAGGCAAGGCAGAAGGTGAGATGTTATAGGGCTTAGCAGTCAACTAGTTAAGGGTGTGATCTCCCGTTAAGCAGGACAGCTAGATTATGCTAAACAAATGGTAACATTTTGAAAACATATAAAGAGGAGAACTTTGGGATCAAGCACGGTTTCACTTTCTCCCGAGACCAAAGGTCATTTTTCTTGGTCTCAGTAACCTTGTGGGTATGCAGCCCTGAGCTCAGCAAAAAGTTCCATTTCATAAATTCTCTGTGCACTAGTATAAAATGATGCTGGATATTCTTTTAAATTTTATTTAAGTTGAACTTATCCTTTGAAAATTTGTTTACGGTGAAGGTGTTGACATAACAGGCAGGTATGTTACAGAAAAAGCTTTTTCAAAATCTCATACTGGGAAGGATGAGCTATGAAAATCAAGTTATTCTTATTATTATACTTTGAAAACCTTGTAGGTTTCTAAGGCGCTACTGGGATCAAATCTATCTACTGGTTGCCTTCTGAAGCAATCCATGTGAAGATTCTCTGATAGTATCACTGTTGCATTGAAACCCACTATGAACCGGGGGGGGGGGGGGGGTCTTTGGCCAGGAGTTTTGATAGAGGCACAAAGAAATTGGAGCTTTTGATTTCCCAAGAGTAAACTTGCCGTTTTCCTGACCTCACTCCCCCCAGCAGCCATTTCCCCTTTCCAGCAGAGGGCTTTCTTCAGAGGTCCGTAATGGCTACATCACTTCCCTGTAGCATTATAACATAATGCTCTATTGCGACAATGACCAATGAACAGCGTCCTACTGTTCTTGGGAAGAGAGGCGAGTGACACAGCATTTCCCACCTGCTTGGGACAAAAGGCCAAAAACTCTTCCACAATTTCAGCCACAAACACGGGACTGAGCTTCTCGTAGTAGTCCATGCTCATGGGGGCTTCGTTCAACACAGCAAAGTGAAGGTCGGCGGCTTCACTGAGCAAGATGCGGGCAGCTTGCTCGTCCTTGTTCTGCCGCAAAGCAATCACGGCCTGGAGGTAAGCCAGGACCTGGAAGACAGAGAAGGCTGCCCTTGACACAGCTGGAGATGTCTTTTAGGATGCGCTCGAGCCCAGGCCCTGTGTGAGAGGGAGTCGAAACGGTATAAAGACATCTCCACGAATCTATGGTCAGACAAACAAAATATTTTCTGTTTGGCGCAAAATTACTGCAGCCCAGTGCATTCAGAAAATTAGTGCGAGAAGGGAACCTCGAGTGCCATCTAGTCTAACCCGCTGCACAGTGTAGGGAATTCACAAAACATCTCTTAACCTGAAATGAGGATTATCAAGCCTGGTAGCCTTTCCTAGGTGGAGTCATTACAGTGTCCGTCACCTGTTGACCTTTCTGAAGCTTTTCAGAGACTCAGAAGCCTTGTTGGGTTGGACACTACTGTGGAAGAGGCAGTGGGGAAAACTCCCTCATGAACTATGCAGTGACACGGATTTGGGGGGCCTTCCCCTGCATCACCAGTTGCCAGTTCTTAGCAGTCACAGAAAATCAAAGGAATCTCACAGCAGATTTTCCAGTGGATTGCTGAACTTCCTTTAGGAACTCCAACTGTTGCTCTGCTTCTTCGAGCTTTCCTTCCAGCACCAGGCACCGGATAATACCTGCAAAGTGACAATGTTTTCATAAATACAGCCAAAGCATCTTTTGCATTATAACCACACATTTTGAGAGCACAGAGCTCAATAGTATTACAGATTACAGCACTGCAGAATGGACAGTCACTCCACCGGGTGCCCATCAGTTACAAGGCTCATTTTAAGAAGAATTAGTTTTATACTCCACTTCTCACTACTCAAAGAAGCTTCAAAGATGGCTTCCAATTGCCTACCCTTCTTCTTCCCACAACAGGCCCCTTGTGAGGTAGGTGGGGCTGAGAGAGTCCTGAGAGAACCATGGCCGGCCCCAGGTCCCCCAGCAGGCCTCATGGGTCTCAAAGTGGTTCACAATTTCCTTCCTGTCCTCTCTTCACAACAGGCACGTTGTGAGGCAGGTGAGGCTGAGCGAGAGAACTTGGACTGGCCCAAGGTCACCCAGCTGGCTGCATGCAGAGGAGGAGTGGGTAATCAAACCCAGTTCTCCAGAATAGCGTCAGCCACTCTTAACCGCTACACCACAGAGGCTTTCAGGATAGCTCTCGGTATTGGCTACCACATGCAAAGCCATTCATAGTGTTGGACCCTCATGTCTGCAAGACCAGCCTTCCCCCGTGCTCCCCCATGACAGCTTCCATCGTCTGAGCAAGGGTTTCCACAAGTGCCAACCTAACGGGCAAAAATGAAAAACTGCCTGAACACAAGCCTGCTCAGTTGTGTCCCCCCCAATTGTGGAATAGCCTGCTTGGGGAGGTCAGAGGGGCTCCTGCTCTCCACAAGCTATGCAACACTGAGCTGCAAATGACTCCTCCCCTCTCCCCTTTGTATATGTATGGCGTATTGTCTGATACGAGGTTTCTCCATGTAGGGTCACGTATACAAGGCAGGATTGTCAGATGTAGTTTCCCCTGGTTTTTTTTTAAGGAAAGAAACAAACAAATCAGGACACTGAGGCCAAATCAGCCTCGAGGTTCCCTTCAGTGTACAGCCTAAAACATTTCTCTTTACCAGGGCTTTTAACTGAACAGTTCCACCTTCTTAAGCTGTTTTTATGATCTCCTTCTAGCCCAAGAGCTGTTTTATGGATATCGATTTAGGCTGCCAGATGTTGTTTTTATGCTATCGTGATGCCTCCCCACAGACTCTTGGCTTGTTTTGAAGGCTTCTTCTCATATTTATCATTTTTATGGTGGTTGCTTTTATGGTTTTATTGTAAGGTTTTACTTCGTCAAGCACCTCGAGGAGGTCTTCGAAGAGGGAGCGCGTTCGTTCTCGAAATAAACAATAATTAAGGCTGGGTGGTACGGATAGCTGTGAGCATGGGACGCTCCCATCAGATCCGAGTTTGAGTCCAGTGGCACTCTGAAGACCAACCAAGCTTAATTCTGGGTATAAGCTTGTGTGTGCAGGCAAACTTCTTCAGATGCAGTGAACCAAAGCTTCCTCAACAATTTCTTTTTGGGGGGCGGGGGGGGGGAGGGAAAAATCATTAGCTAGGAAAGGCTAGTTAAGAGTCAAGAGGCATAAGTAGCTGAATTATTATAGTTCAGATTCGGGGAATGGTAGAATATAAATATAAAAATACATAAATCTAATTATATATATATATATATATATATATATATATATATATATATATATATATATATATATATATATATATATATATATATATATATATATATATATATATAATGGTTGGTAAAATCTGTGAACAGCAATAAATTAGCATACAAATACAAGAGTTAACAAATGGACATGAGAACTAGTTTGAGTCCCATCAGATGTGATTTTAAGTGCACCATAGGAGGATACCCAGCTGCAGCATATTCAGATGAGCCATAGCCCAGGATGAGGATTCGAATTGAAGATGGTTAAATGGTTGAAGACAAGAACTAGGTTAAATGAAGACCAGTTCAGGCAGGTAGCCATGCTGGTCTGAAGCAACAGGACAAAGTTTGAGTCCAGTGGGTATTGTCCCATTCCTGGTCGACTTCTCAAATAAGCAGGCTCAGCAGCAAAAGCGATTTATTGAAAATAAATGAACTAAGCTCATGATACTTTTGGTAAAGACTAACTTGCAACATCTATACAAATTGATATACTCCCCATCGGCTCATGTCAAATCATGCTGTCCCGCTTTGGAAAGTAAACTCCCCACTTTCCCAGGTGCATTTGTTACACCCAGGTGTGAACCCTAACCACCAGACTCTGGCTCCAAGGACAGCACTATGTAGATAGCAAGGTTCCTCTCTTCCCAATAGCCTACATAGAGATCAAAGTGAAACTATAAAAAATCCCATACTCCCAGACATTCCCAAGCTCACGAAGCAATTCCTCCATCCTGTCTCCCACAGAAAACATAAGAATACAAAGAAGGCTTACAGTAAAAACCATGGCAGGATGCTGATGCCAATGAAGATCATGACAGGTGTAAGCATTCGTGTGTATACATACTGTGTTTGCACACAAAAGCTTCTACTTAAAATTAAAACGTTGTAGGTTTTAGAGGCACCCCCAGACTCAAACTTTGTTCTGGTTTCAAGGAAAGAGATTATCCATCACTTACCGGTCAGTGATTCTGCAGAGCTCTCATCTAATTCAGCAGCTTGTCTGAACCACACAGAAGCTTCCTTCAATTTCCCTTGAAGGCTCAGTTGATATCCCATTTCATTCATGACCCGGGCATCCGTGTGCATTAGCCTGCTACAGGAGCTCTTCAAAAACATTTGTGCTTCCTGCAGAATTTCTTGATTCTTCCCAGACTAAATGAAACACAGTCAAAAGAAACATATAAGGCACGCACTGGAGGAGTTGGGCTGCACAGCAGAGCATAAATTTCAAAACATGGAATAACAAACAACAAAAACAAACTAGAAATTACATGGGTGGGATAAGCTTGGAAAGGTCCCAAGTTACAAATTTCTGATCCCAACTTACAAATTTCTTTTGAAGAAGAGTTGCTTCTTATATGCCACTTTTCTCTACCCGAAGGAGTCTCACATTTGCCTTCCCTTTCCCCCTCCCCCCAACAGACACCCTGTGAGGCTGAGAGAGCCCTGATATTCCTGCTCAGTCAGAATAACTTTATCAACGCTGTGCTGAGCCCAAGGTCACCCAGCTGGCTGCGTGTGGGGGAGTGGGGAATCAAACCGGGCTTGCCAGGTTAGAAGTCCACGCTCCTAACCACTATACCAAGCTGGCTCTTGGGTGTGGGAAGCATAACGTTTAAGGGGAGAAGACCTCAAGGACGGAAAGAAGAATACCACAAGTAATTTAAAGATGAGCCGTATTAACCCCTAAGCTTAATATGCCCTTACCAGCCGACTGACCATGAGGATTTTTTTAAAGTGAAGTTCTCCTCTCTGAGGTTCTTTCATCTCCAAGGCACTGGTGAATTCTTTAAGTTGTTGTAAGGCCTGCGTTGAAAGCACACGTATGATTTCAGACTCGGAAGGATTGCCGCTCTTTCTCAGATCTGATTTCTCGGAAGGGCATTTCACAACATGACTGAGTTAGCAGTGGGAGGCGCAACCAAGTTGCAGCCAACTTGGAGTTTCCAAAGCAAGAGGCGTTCAGAGGTGCTTTGCCATTGGCTGCCTCTTCATCATGACTCTGACATTCCTTGGAGGTCTCCCATCCAAAAATTCATCCATCCATCCATCCATCCATTCCAGTTCAGACTGTGTTCAGCAATTGCTCAAGCTCAAGGCTGCTCTTCTGAACCAGCACTGCTGCTGAGGCAGCAGCATGCCAGATCTATCTGGCCAGCACATTATCTGAGCTAGGCTTAAAGCGTTCCTTCCTAAGCATAAGTGTTCTCAACATTTTTGTTTGTATCTGACATACATAATGACTCCTGAACTAGACTCACTACTTTTTCATGACCCCGTTATGGGTTGGTTCCGATTAGCGTTTCTGTTTCATCTCATCTAATCCCCCCTCCCCACTGCCACCGGTGTTTCGGGCTTTTTTGTCTGCCCTTCCTGGCATAGCCTCTTTGGTTCTCCAAAGGAGCCATTTCACCCTCTTTCTCAGCAGGAAAGCTGGTCAGATCCACTCTGGAATATTCGAGTACAGAGAAGCCAGCATTTCTAGAGAGCTGAAAGCTTGGAAGAATGTTAGCAAATGTATTAGTACTCACCAGCTCTGCATTCCCAGTCACACAGAGATGATATACCATACTATGCTGGAGGGCATCAAGATCATTGGCATCTTTGGCCAGGATTCTTAAAAATAGCGTACAAAAATATTACAGAGCAAAATCAATCACATATTAAGAAGATATCCCCTGCTGTAGCTGCTGAAGTCTTTAGAGGCTGTGTGATGTAGTAGTTATAACACCAGCCTAGGACCAGGGCTACTTGGGTTAGTACCCCGAACCTCATTGGGTGACCTTGGGTGATCACTTTTCCTCTGCTTGGCTGAACTCACAGGCTTACTGGAAGCAGTTTGTGTGTGTGAGGGACAGATCATGTATGGCACTCTGAGATCACGGTGGGGAAGGGGATATTAAAATGTAATACTCGCTGTTTCTAAAAATAGAAAAGTGGCTGAACTGTCTGTAGATGACAAAAATTACAAAAGGGGGCCATCCTCAGATTCCCAGCAAAGAAGAAAGAAATGCCTGGTACATGAAGCAAAAGAGGAAAAACAAACTGGATGAGGACTAAATATCTCCAGAAAAGATGGAATGTTGAGACCTACTACCCATTAAAACAGGGGCAGGATCAGCCCACCCAGGCATTCAAAAGCGTAGAATGTGGAATCCCCTGCCCCCCACACCCCTCTTTTCTACTGATGCCCTGATTGGCAGCAGAAAAAAAAAGGCAGTTGATATAACATTATGACACCACAGCTGTCTAGGAGTCTCCATAAACTCTATGGTAAAATCTGGACATGGCATCAGTTTTCTCCAGGAAGTGATGTCAATCCTTTCTAGGAATCAATGCAAACTCTAAGCTTTTACCAGAGCATTTTTGGCCATTCCTAGAGAGGTTTCCCCAGAAGTGATTTCCCACCATCATTGTCACCTGTCCTTATGCTCCTCCACCACTCTCCTGTTAGTTGCCAGGCAACCATAGTTCAGAAAGTCTTAGAGGGAGAACATTTGGGGCAGTAGGGTGGGATTTTTAGATCGTATCATTATATTTTAAGTACCCACTTCACAGGGACATATTTCCTCTTTCTTTATAACTTAAAACGACTCCCTACCTTTTACTTTCTTCGATACTTTGCTCCCAGTCTTGTAATGCTAAATGCAGATTCATCTTGGTGATAAGGGCTGGTGTAAAGAAAGGAAAAGTAACCACTAGCTGGCTAATTATTTCCAGAGCACCTGAATAATTTTGTTGCACAGTGAAATATTTTGCCTATGGAGAAAGAAGGGAGAGGGAAGAAAGATGAATATGGCATTTGCAAAAGATTATCTGATGGCAACATTCCACAGCCTGTCCTGTCTGTGGGGGCCATCAACACAAGAAGAGCCACACTGGATCAAGTCCAGTATCCTGTTTTCACACAATGGCCAACCAGTTCCTTGGGGGGGGGGGGGTTCAACGTCATGGCAGAGAGGCTAAAGACTTCCCATGATAAGAACATCAGAAGAGCCTTGCTTGGATCACACCAGTGGTCCCTCCAGTCCAGCATCCTGTCACACACAGGCCAACCAGTTTCCCTGGAGGGCCAACAATAGGACAGAGAGGCTGAGGCCTTCCCCTGATCAGAATACCAGAAGAGACATGCAGAGGTGGTTTGCCACTGGTCTCCTTCTTGACTTTCTCTATGGCCTCCCATCCAAATGCTAACTAGGGGTGACTCTACTTAGCTTCCAAGATCTGACTAGCTTGGGCTGACAAGCGTAGATCATCACATCTCTAGAATGAGCATCACACACTTTCCTAAGGAAACCAAAAGGCAAGTAATCCATCTACCTTTCCCATCATCCCAAAGATATCTGCATTGTCTTGAATCCCTTCGTCCAAATATTTGATAGACTTCTTCACTGAGAATTGGTCATCAGAGGTAACGTAGATCCAGCCTTTCAAAATAAGGCCCTGCAATGATTTTTAAAAACTCAAACATGTGGGCAACATAAAGAAATTGCATGAGTGTATGAGGTCGTCTTAGCTTCAGGTTTCACACACAGGCAGAACGTTAGGACTTGAGTCATTTAAAATATTTTAATAAAATCAGGTCAGTGGAACAAGGATAATTTCTCAGTAGGATTGCCTGGTCCCTCCCCCCGCACCAACCACCAATGGGGGATGAGGGGGGTTAGAGTTGTCAGATCCAGGTTGGGAAACTCCTGGAGATTTGGGGATGGAGCCTGGGGAGGTCAGGAACCTCAGTGGGTGCAATGCCATGGAGTCAACCCTCCAAAGCAGTCATTTTCTCCAGGTAATCTGATCTCTGTAGTTTGGAGATAAGCTGTAACTCCAGGGAATCTCAAGATCCCACCTGGAGGCTGGCATCCCAATTTTCCAGCCATATACTCGATTCACTTTAGAAGGCTGTGTGGATGCACACAAACACAAACATAAGCACACACACACACACACACACACACTCACTCCTTCCTCTCTAGGCCAAACAGATGGTCCACATTCTCAGTGTTGCCAGCACTGACTGGCTGTTGCAGAGGCAGGGGTAACAGGAGTTGCCTGGAATCACTCCCCTTCTATAAACAAACAGGTGATTAGTCCTGTCAGAATTCACAATGTTGACCATCTGTTTGGTGAGGCATAAGCACAACAGAGGCGCAGTGCACACACCCTTAAGATCTGGCATGCACAAACTTTTTTGTGGCTTGAGTCCCGATCTACGGAATTATGTGTTTATGAAAGGTTCTGTCCGCCTGTGGATCTTGAGGGTTGCCAACTCTGGGTTGGGAAACATCTGGAGATTTTGGGGGTAGAGCCTGAGGAGGGAAGGACTTTGATAGGGGTTTAATGCCTCAGAGTCCACCTTCCAAAGTGGCCATTTTTTCCCCAGGGGGACTTATCTCTCTCACTTGGATATCAGTTGCGATCCCAGGAGATCTCCAGCTACCACTTGGGGGTGAATAAGTCATTGAAAAAAACACCAGAGAAAATAAAGATGAAAAAATTGCTCAATCTTGATTTTTTAGTATTGTTCTTAATAAGTCAAGATGTGCAAATCAATGAAATAAAATGCATATTAATGAAATAGAGCGATATTATTTGTGATTTATTGTCGATATATGATAATGAAGGCTCTGACAAAGACTTTTTTTGTTGAAATCAGGCAATTGCCAGATGCCTATTGGCATTATGTTTGACTTATTCAGAACAATGTTTAAAAAATCAAAATTGAGCCCTTTTCAGTTTTTACATAACTTTACCTCCTCTTACGTTTTTGTTTTGTTTTTTTGCACCATTTGCCCGCACCATTTGCCTCAATATGTTTTTGCTTTACCACCTTGAGGCTGGCAATCCTGTTGTCCTTTCTGAATCACAGTGATGGTGCTCTGTTGCCTACCCTACCACTGGTTACCCACCGAGACATAGAGCAGATTTGAATCACAGCTCAAAGTTCAAGACTCTACCTCTCTTGACGTGTTAGTGAGTTGCATCATTCTGTCAACGTACTCCTTGGCCGCCTCATTCTGATTTACCAGCCACTGAAACAAGGTTGCGTAATACCAGGCATTACTTCCTGCAGCTTTCTGCAGGTCTTGGGATTTGCTCTCTAACTCCAAAACAGCAGAGGAATCTGAAAGCAGAGGGGAGAGATGGTTGTGCACATTACCTTTGTTTCTCGCCAGCTGTATTTACGCATCTTGAAAGTCAGTCCAACAAGGAAGACCCCAGGACTGTGTTTGAGCTCTACAAATAGTAGCTCAAAGGCAGGGGAGCGGAGGGCTAGGGAAAATGGGCAGAGGGACTCTGTGCCAGTCAGATATGTCAGTGGCAGGGGTAGTCAAACTGTGGCCCTCCAGATGTCCATGGACTACAATTCCCATGAGCCCCTGCCAGTTCCTCTGGAAGGCGGATAACAGGGCATAGAAGCTATCTTACCCTGATAAAAACATCCAAAGAACCCTGCTAGATCACACCAAAGATCATCTAGTCTTGCATCCTGGCTCACAGGGTGGCCACCTAGCTTCTTTGGATGACTAACAACAAAGCATAGAGACTTTCCCTGATAAGAACATAAAAAGAGTCTTGCTGGATCAGATCAGTGGTCCATCCAGTCCAGCATCCTGGCTCACACAGTGGCTGATCAATTCCTCTGGACTGCCAACAATAGGACACAGAAGCTGAAGCCTTCCCCTGATGTTTTCTCCTGACTCTGGGACTCAGAGGATTGGTGCCTCTGAATGTGGAGGCTCCCATCAGTCACCATGGCTAATAGCTATTGATATCCTCCATGAGTCTATCTAACCCACTTAAAAACTTTATTCTTGTGACCATCTCTACATCCTCTGGTAGCAAATCCCATACTTTAATCACTCTCTGTGTAAAGTAGTATTTACTTTTGTAAAGTACTATTTCATTTTAAGAACATATTTTGTTCACTCCAAATGGATAGCATTCCATTTTTCTCACTGAGGACATTTTTACATTAGAAAAATTGGAAAACATGTAGGGGTTGCCAGCGGCAGGTTGAGCAATTCCTGTTGGTGTAGCCTGGCAGGGGCAGGACCTCAGGGGTATGATGCCATAGAGTCCGCCCTCCACGTAGTGGTGGCTGTATTTTGCAATCTCACTTGTAGAACATGAAGGTACCTACCCTGTTAAATCCAATGCAGATTAATCCAATTAATATTAATTCATATTAACAAATACAGTGTTATATGCTAACTAAATTAAAAATGAAGCATTTTAGGTTCATGAAGAAACAAAACAAACTTCAGTCTGATAGGGAAGTATCTACTGCATGCATTACACTTTCCCCCCAACTAATAATTTTTCAGGTGGGGGGGATGGACACATGCAGAAAGTTATTTATCCAGCTTTAAAATTTCTGAAGTTTCCTTCTCTAATAATAATGGAATAACTCACCAACAATTTCACATTTTTTGTGTGCGTGAATGAGGCCCAAGACACAGCCTAATGAGACATCAATGTGGCGTTTCTGGGCATTCTCCAGTAGAGAGATGCTTTCTTGGATCCGGCCTGTAAAGATGTAACATTGTTGATGAGCTTTTTGCCATCACCAATAAGCAGAGGTCCATGCTGCTCACTGGCTGAGCTTGGGAGCCAATCATCATTTTGTATCAGTCAGGGGGTGAAAACTGATCACTCTGCAGCAGCGATGAAAGCACAGCAACACATTTTTTCTGTGTGCAAACCCAGGGTGGCCAACCAAGCAGTGGCTGGACAAATACTTATCCTGGATGCTTGAGGCTAATCCTACATCAAGTAGGAAATTGGACTAGATAGCCTGTAGGACCCCTTCCAACTCTGATTCTAGAGCCTGGGGAGGGCAGGATTTGGGGAAATACATCAGAAGCGTGCAATGTCATAAAGCCCACCCTCCAAAGCAGCCATGTTCTCCATTCGAGAGAAGATCATTCTGTGTCATAGCAACACATTCGACACAATGCTGCTAAATTTTACGATACGTATCTATGACTAACTAGAGGATGGATTCTATGCAAGACAGCAGTTCATGTCCCACAGATGTTTGACAAAGGCTATTCCTTTCCACTCTTTACCAAGAAATAAGGTGCCGATCGCCTTGTAGAAAAGCAGCACTGGATCATAAGCGTGCTTTGACAGTTCTATATTGGTCAAGTGAATGATGTGATTGAAGTATTTCTGTTGAACATAGTAGACAATCTTAGCCTGGGCAGGGCGAGACAAGAAGAAAACACTTTTTGTTCAAGTCATTTGACACATGGTTTAGTGTAACGAGGGAAACAAAGAGAAAGGGGGCCAATTTTTCAACCGGACTCTACAGCACAGGGGTCTTCTATGTGGTGCCCATGGGTGCCATGGCACCCACCAACACCTTTCCCTGGGCCTGCCGCATGTTTTTAGAAGGTGGACAGGCATAGCGATTCCAGCCTGCAGGTGGGGCCTGGGGATCCTCTGGAATTACAGCTCATCTCCAGACTCTATTGATCAGTTCCCTTTATTGATCAGTTCTCAACTTTTTTACTGTTGAGAAACCCTTGAATTGTAGCATCAGAAGGAAATAAGAAAACAAAAAGAGCCTTGCTGGATCAGACCAGTGGTCCATCTAGTCCTGCCTCCTGTTTCACACAAAGGCCAATCAGTCCCTCTGGAAGTCCAACAACAGAGCAACAAGGCTGAGGCCTTCCCCTGATAAGAACATCAAAACAGTCCTGCTGGATCAGATCAGTGGTCCACCTAGTTCAGCATTCTATCTCTGGGTGACCAGTAACGGACCATTCATGTTGCCTTCTGGCTTTGGGATACGGAGGCTTGCCTATTGGTTGCCCCTTAGTGACGACGCTCAATTGAAAGCATCACCAATCACATACAAAGCCTTTCATGGCCTTGATCACTCATATGTGCAGGTCTACCTTGCGTCCCAGTGAGAAGGGAAGAGTATAAATGTGGTCAGGGTCATGAAGCAAAGACTTCAGTCAGCAAGGGGAGGGGTTAGGATTGCTAACTCTGGAAATTTGGGGGGTGGCACCTTGAAAGGGACAATTTTGGGAGGAATTTAACTCAGAATCTATGGCATACTGCCATTTGCCCTCCAAAGCTGCCCTTTTTCTCCACGGAAACTGATCTCTGTAGCCTGGAGGCGGGCAGGGACCTCCAC
This sequence comes from Paroedura picta, assembly GCF_049243985.1. Lineage (NCBI taxonomy): Eukaryota > Metazoa > Chordata > Lepidosauria > Squamata > Gekkonidae > Paroedura > Paroedura picta. The sequence goes on from NC_135379.1 coordinate 4,385,078, forward strand.
AGGGCATATTGCAATACAGAGTTCGCCCTCCATCGCAGCCATGTCCCTGAGGGGAACTGACTCCTCCCGCCTGGAGATCCGCTGTAATTGCGGGACGTCTCCAGGCCACACCTGGAGGTTGGCAACTTGTAAAAGCCTGTCAGCTAAAACCCCCCACACAAACCAGACAGAAACACAAAGTGTTGCCCCAAGTACCAAGACCTGAGGGTCGGTGTCCGCCATGGGGCTCCTAAATTTACGACGGGGGGTGGGGACGTGGGAGGAGGGAGGGCGGCGTTCAAACGGCCAACCGCCTAACGGCCGACGCACACGCAACCCGGCCTTCCAGAGCCACACGCCGCCTGCCCAATCGGAGGCCGCGATTCCCGAGGGCACGCCCCCTCTCCTTCCCCGTTGGCCGGGCGGCCAATCGGATCCCGCCTTCGGGAGCGCGAGAAGCCCGCCCGCGGAAGAGCTCTCGTTGGCTTCCCTCTCGTCGCCGAGCAACCGCCTCGGCGTGGGGCTCCACGCGCGAGGACGACGCCTCTCCGCCAATGGAGTCTCGCCGCGCGCACATGCGCGGTAGCCGCTGCAACGTTGGAGCTTGGCAGGCGTCGTCGGGGGGGGGGGCGGTGTCGAGGATGGCGGCGGCGGCGGCGGCGGCGGGTGGGCGCTCCTGAGGCGGCCGCCTGCTCCCCCTCAGGCCTGCAGCCATGGGGCTGGTCTCCAGTTCCGAGGCTCGTGACGGCGGCTCCGAGGGCTATCACGTGCATGGGGTAAGGCCGGGGAAGGGGCGCGAAGGAGGCGTCCGTCTCGGGCCGCTCTTTCTCAGTAGGGCCGCCAGGCTGGAAAAGTGCGGATCTGGAAGGCTGGCTGCCCAAGTGGAGCCTCCAGGGACAGGAGCAGTCTGCCTCACGGCAGACTGCTCCTGTCCCCGGAGGCTCCACTTGGGCAGCCAGCCTTCCACAGAGCTGGAAGGGCACCTCCGAGGCCATCTAGTCTAACCCCCTGCAACAAGGCAGGGGCTTTGCAACTCCTCCCCACTCCGTTCTCCTTGCTCTGTGCTGACTAGCTTGGCAGACCTAGCAGCGAACGGCTCCTCCACGGCTGGGAAGGAGCAGCAGCGGTTGCCACTCTGAGCCCACCGACTGTGTTGCATCTCGGGCGGAGAAGCGTGGAGTCACTATTTTGGGGAGAGGTGGAGGGAGGGGACAGAGATAATCTCTTTAGCTGCAAACTCTTAGTCCTCGAAGGATATGAATCATGGAATCAAAGAGAGCCTCCAGGGACAGGAGCAGGCTGACCTGAATTGGTTGACTCAGCAGCAAAGAGCTCCTTCTCATTTGAACTCACTGGCCCAGGGAAGAAGCAGCTGCCATTCTGAGTCCACCAGCTGTGTTGCATCTTAGGCAGACAAGCATGGGGGTTGGTACTTTGGGGAATGGTGGGGACAAGATTATCTTTTTGCATGTAAGCCGCTGGGGGTGGATGGCTGTCATCTGCTTGCGAGTTGGTTTCCCAGCAGAGGCACCTGGTTGACCATTTTTTCTCCGCAAAGTATATGAAACAGAAACATAGAGCTGGAAGGGACCTCTGGGATCATCTAGTTCAAGCCCTGTACAAGACAATGAATTCACAATTCCTCCCCCATCCCAGCGACCCCTTCTCTGTGTCTAGAGAAAGGCAGAACACCTTTAGGATCCCTGGCCTATATGGTTGAAAAGCAATTTAGAGAGTAACCTCATGTAAATTAAACATGTTTGAGGGTCTGCCTTTGTGGGAGAGCTCCAGAGAACTTGTAAGCCACTCGGATTTCAAGAAAAGAATCGTAACCAAATAAACAAGATAGGCTTTAGTCTGAACCAGAAAGATATGTTCTAGATTTAAGAAAAAGAACTGTTTTTTTAGGCCCTGCTTTTCACTTGTGGGTCCCAAAGTGGCCTACAATCACCTTCCCTTCCTGCAACAGACACTCTGTGAGGTAGGTGTTTGTGGACTCAAGCCTTGCTCTTCTACTGTAGACCAAAACAGCTACCCACCCTAAAGAAAAGTCCTACGCTCCTAAATATTGAATATTGTTCTTCTGAACATTCAAACATGTCACTCAACTTCATCCTCAAAATTTGAATGTTAATATTTGAAATGTATTTTGTGGGGAAGGGCTAACCCCCTTGTCCTGCTTGTGTGTGAATGCATATATGAAACTGAGTAGGGAGGTGCATGTATTCTACTGCATTTTTCACCTTCAGCCTCTGTCAGCTATGCAGTATGTGTCCGGGGGTGAGAACAGCACCGTCTTGGGACGTGATCTTCATTTCAGGCATGAGATCAGGTTGTTCTCATTTGCCCTGGCATATCACTATTACTTAATCCCAAAATGTTAATTGAGCTAAATCAACATATAACCAATGCTCAAAATGTGTCTAATAGACTCCATAGTGAAAGAAACTACAAATATACAAGAAGCAAAGTTGATGCACGAAGGCTTGATAGTGAATGCCAGAATGTGAAAACCCAACTACATGCTCTGCAGCTGTTCAGTTGCATAGTGATGCAACTATCCTTCCTGTAAGCTTTTACAAGTGACCCCCCCTCCAGCCCACTATTGCATTTAAAAGTGAATGCCACTCAACAGTGGCATTCACTAATTAATGCTTCTCTGGAGCCAGCATGGTTGTTAAGAGTGGCAGGCATGCAGCCAGCTGGGGGACCTTGCGTTAGTCGCTTTCGGCCCCACCTACCACACAGGATGTTGGTTGTGGGAAGAGGAAGGGAAAGGTAATCATAAGCAAGGTTTGGGACTCCCTCGGGTAGTGCAAAGCAGGGTATTAAAAATCAGCTCTAATAATAGTAGTAAGGCTTTAGTTACTGATGCACTCTCTGATAAGAGTTGCTCCCTTGTTTGTTTAGATCCAGCTTAGGTATGGATGGAGCATTTTTTTCAAAAGTTTTCATCTTGGATTCTTCAGTTGTGCAGGAGCTACAAGCCAGAAGTGCAGAAATAAGTCTGTGTTAAGTGCCTGCTTTTAACATGAACTCTGCAGAAGATGGCTTTGTACAGCTTGTATTGGCCGGAAACCTGATAGTGGATCAGAATCGAGTACCCATGGAATATAAACTTTTAAGAACTAAGCACTTGTCTGTTGTGGTTGTGAAGAGAATATTGACAACATAGGATGGATGCTAAAGAGGTCAGATGTTAATTGAGGACAGGGAAGGCATGAGACAGTACAATTTCTCTGCAAAGCCCTTCTTACATAGTTTCTTTTTCTCCTCTTCATGGTGCCACTGAGTGTGTCATTTGCCTCCGACCAGTTTCTTTGCCCTCCCTGCCATCTGTTCTTGTCAACAGATGCCCGGTTTCTTTCATAACCAGAATCTTTGGAATGGAATCAGTCAGTCAGAATGCATCTAGATTAGCTTTGCATGATTCTCCTAGTGGAATTTGGGTTGGGGTGGAGTGGAGCATGCTGCACTTTGCACCAGAGCCATGTACAGCTGTGCATTCCTTTTATAACCCATTGGTGTGCTTAAATATTTTAGTAAATGTTGACTTTACGTATCCAGAGAATGGCTTCAGGAAACATGAATAATGCCATTGCATTGTTAAAGCCTAAGTAGGTTTTAGCCTGATCAGTTCCTGGATGAGGAACCTGCTTGAACCAGTGGATGGTATTCTAGGCTAGAAACAGGGAGAAGAGGCAGAGAAGCACCTGACATATCTGAGAGAATCCTGCTGCTGTAGGATTACGAAGCCTTTAGGAAAGGCTGCACTTTATTGCTTATCTGCTTTGGTACCTGAAAGGATTTCGGTTGTTTTCTTGTGAATGTCAAGGGACAGGTCCTTCCACCACTTGGTGGTTCCTCCTTTGCCTACAGTTCTTCAAAGCAGAGGCAGGTGCGGAACAGTATTTGGTAGCTGGTGCTTTGTAAGCCTGGGGGATTCAGCTTGACCCATCAGCATGTACCTTGCGCGCAATGTACTCCCTCTGCACTGGGTATCAGGGTCTTTTCAACAGGCCTTATGCCATGTCCAACCTGTTGGCCCACCTAGCTCTGTATAGACTTTCTGAAGAAAAGGTCTTTTCATATCACCGGCCAGGGATCAAACCTGAATGGGAGAGAAGGATACTGGGAGACAAATCTCTTGTTTGTCAGGATCGGTGCCTGTGGTGTTTTTGTCTTAGGCCAGAATAGCCTCTTTTAGTGGCTGCTTTTGGTGTTGGCTCATGAGCATGCATGGTATGGCTCCTTTTAAATTTACTTCAGTACACACACACCCCTGAATCATTTTAGTCCATTTGTATAATCTCTAAATGTTGCCGTTTTGCAGATTCAGGAAAACTCTCCTGCTCAGCAGGCTGGATTGGAACCGTTCTTTGATTTCATCCTGACAATAGGACACACTAGACTGGTAAGTCACTAGAGATGCATCTCTTTTTCTAATCTGCCATAATTGGGACAGGGGCGGGATCAGCCAGTGGGACTCCCTTGGCCAAATCTGTTCTCTGTTCCAAGTGGTCCCCCAGGGAAACCTGACAGTGACAAGGTGGGCTCCCAAGAGCATCTTCCCCACTGTTGGCTTTGAGGTTGAAAGGAGCCCATGAACCCAGTCTGCCATGGCTGGCTGTGAGAGCCCCACACAATGAAAACATTCTGATTGCAGGCTTTGCTTGCTTTGTTCCCTGGCCTCCTACAGGGGATTTTATTAAATTTTATCATTAATCTTTTAATGTATTTTAGTTTAGATGTCCATGGACTACAATTACCATGAGCACCATGCTGGCAGAGGCTCATGGTAACTAGTCCATGGATATCCGGAGAGGCACTGTTTGGCCACCCATGTTCAAGAGAAACTGAAGGTAGGAGAGGGCGTTCACCCTGACACTTGTTCCAACAAGCTAGTGCAAATATGACCCCGTCAATAATTAACATTTTGAGAGCCGCAATGAAAACAGGCTCGTACTTTAGGACCAGCAGTTTGTTTCTTATAGGAATTGCAGACATGAAAGACTCCATCGTTTCTTTACCCATCTCCGTCGAGATCATGGACCATCAGCTGTGAAAATCACTTTGTTGCTTTGGGTGCCTGAACCAGCCTTCTTAAACCGCAGATTAATTTTAGTCATATTGTTGATGGTGTGTATCGGCTGTTAGCAAAACCTTGGGGAGCAAAGCAATATCAAAGAGTGCCCCCCTCTTCCCACCTCCTGTATAAGTTAAATGCAAATGTGGTGGACCCCAAGGGCTGGAGTCCTGAAGCAAGCTATGAAATCAAAAACTGAAACTGAGTTGACCCATCTTTTAACTCTTCCTCTAGGTTTTGGGGCCTTGCATGCTCTCTGCAATTAGAACTGCATAACAATTACATACTGGCTACAAATGTTTCCATTTTACTGGTTGTTGCAGATTTTTATGGCGTCTATCAACTCCTCAATAATTCTCCCTATCCCTTTGAGTATTTGTTTTAATACATCCAATGCAGCTGCAGGGTCTGAGAGTATCAGACTAAGCCAAGGATGTCCAGTTTCAAATCCCAATTCTGAAGCTCACGTTTTAATCTTGGGCCAGATGCCTCACAGGGTTGTTGCAAAATGGATTAAGGATAAAACAGAGGAAAAGAGAACCATGCCACTCTCAACTTAAAGAACGAAAGGTTGATGTCTTCAGGAGGCCTTGCCCAAATGCACGAACAGGTCATGGCAGAACATAGGAGAGAGGGATGACATTTTGTTTGATACCAGTTGCTAGATAAAAGCCTTCCTGTTTGCCATTCAGACTATTGATATGTGGTTAAATTAAAACAAAAATTAAAAAAAGACCGGTGGTTCTGCAATGCTTCCTCTGAAAAACAAAGCTGGACAGGAAGAGGTCAGAAGAACAGCATTCCAGACCAAGGGAGTGGCTGGGTGGAACTGCACTGACCGAGTTAGTGATGTAACTGCAGCTGCCTAAACAGTTGTGAATAGTTTATGGGCCCAAGAACCAAGGAGCCCTTCTGAATCCGTGACTTTATCTAGCCTAGGGATTTTCAACCAGGCGTCCGTGGCCTTTCCCCTCCTGCTTTAATGGATTTGGCCACAAACTAGGGAATAGGCCACCTCTGACCGGGAGGCTCAGTGGGTAGGCCATGGATGTAAGGATCAAAGGGGGAGTTGGTTGAGGTGTGGTATTGGGGGGGGGGGGTTCAGGCAGCCTTCTCGGCTCCTGCCCTTCTTTCTGGTCTACATGAGGCAAAGTCACTAGCAGTGGGAGTGTGGCAGGGACACGTAGCCAGCTGACATTGCTTCCGGGGGTCCTTGACACCTGAAAATTTATTTCAGGGGTTCCTCCAGTCAGAAGGTTGAAAAAGGCCAATCTAGTCCAACGTCCTGGTTCCAACAGTAGTTAAGCAGAACATGAGGGCAACAATTCCATGCTGCTTGTACTGAGTATCGAGTAATCAGAGGTACACTGCCTCTGTATAAGGAGGTTCTGCCCACAGCTCTTGACAGAACTATCCTTCACTAGTTTGTCTGTTCCTTTTAAGAAACAAGCGAAGCTGTTGGCTGCATCAGTCTTTGGAGGCAGCAGATTCCTCCAGTTCATGGAAAGGGGTAGGATGGGAAGAAGTCTGTTGTGGCAGATGCAAGTTGCTTTCCCGCAGAGCCTCTCTAGGCAAGCAGCTCGTGTTGTTTTGCCTGGCAGCTCCAGCCATCTTCCGGCTGCTGCTTCCCAGAGGGAAAGAACTCCTTTGTTTCCTCTTCTCTTCAGAATAAAGAAAGCGACACTCTCAAGGACCTCCTGAAAGCCAACGTCGAGAAGGCCGTGAAGTTGGAGGTCTACAACATCAAGACGATGAAAGTGCGGGAGGTGGAGGTGACCCCCAGCAACATGTGGGGCGGGCAGGGCCTCCTGGGAGCCAGCGTGAGGTTCTGCAGCTTCCAAGGAGCCAACGAACACGTCTGGCACGTGCTGGTGAGCAGGAGAAACCGCCATGTGCTGCAGCTGCTCGGCATTGCAGTATCTTTCGTTTTGACCAGCTGCCTCCTCGCGTAAGGTCTCTGAGATGGCAGTCTTCATTTTCACACACGCACACCCATTCTGCCTGGCAGTGCCTCCTTGAATCAAGGTAGCAGCCTCCCCTATTTCCTGATTTCCCCTCGAGCCTCAGCAGCACATTCCCAGCCACTGTAATATGTGCTCAGTTCATGCATGATGATGATTGTATGAGGATACGAGTAGCTACCTAAGCTAAGTGGCAATTTCATAGGGAAGCGTGCTCCCCCTCTCTCTTGGAAGCTCATCTGCCCCTAAATAAGTGTATTAAGGGGTCCCCGATAAGCTTCTGGGGAAGGGCAGGATGTTTTGCTGCTTGATTGGGTGTATACCTTTAGGAAACTTGACCAATGTCTCTCTAGGACGTGGAACCGGCTTCCCCAGCAGCACTGGCTGGCCTGCAGCCTCACACAGACTACATCGTTGGATCCGACCAAATACTCCAGGAAGTAAGGGCGGGCTCTGGGCATTAGCAGTGACTCTGACTGGGTATGTGTGTGTAGCTGGGGTGGAAGCTTCAGTGACTGAACTGCATGTAGGGCTGCCAGCCTCCAGGTGGTACCTGAAGATATCCTGCTATTACAGTTATCTCCACCATGACTGAGATCGGTTCCTCTAGGGAAAAATGGCTGTCTGGAGGGTGAGCTCTATGGCTGTATGTGCCTTGCTGAGGTCCCTCTCCAGGCTCCACCCCCAGGTATTTCCCAGCCCAGAGCTGGCAGCCCTAAAAGCATAGCAAAGAATCCTGTGGGTTTAATAATAAAAGATTATTTTTTCCTGCTCTTCCTGATAGTTTGGTGCAGGTCATGGAATGTTAAAACAATCCATTCCTAAAAAACAGTATAAATATTAAGTATTAAAAACATCTATATTTACATTCAGCCTCTTTTCAGTAAAACTTAGGGGAATTCCAGCTCTTTGCTCTAATTTTCGGAAGTGCCTCCAGACGCTTGGCCAGGCAGTCCAGTGGTGCCACTGGATGACTGTCCACTAACAGTTTGGTGTCATTAGTATACTGAGGGCAACCCAGCCCACCCACCCCCATTCAGCCAGGCGATAGGGGTGCATGTAGATGCTGAATAACTTGCTTTCTTTCCTGCTAATATTCTTACCTCGATAATGATAACAAACTTAAGTACGAAAATATTCTTTGAAGAATTTTTTTTGTCCCCAAGACTTGGGAATGCCATTGTGAATATTTCCAGTTTACACGCAATACCCCCCCTCTCCCCGAGGGATCTGTACGGTTTCACCTGAACAGCTCCTTCATACAAGCATGATGGGGGGGGGGGGGTTGACAGCCAACCGTCTGCTGTGGCAGTCTGGCTGTTCCTCTTTATTTTCATCCATGGGAATCTCTTTCTCTCTGCCCCTTGCTTCCCTCGGCAGTCCTCCCAGCATCATGAGGCATGGCAAGTCCAAAGGATGGCTCCCTCGATGGCTCCCTTGCTTGGGGTGGAAGCATAAGCCCACTCCTCTGAGTCTCCAGTGGCTGTGGCACGATAGTAAAGCATGGCTTCGGCTGTTAACATCACTTATGCAAACGTCTCTTCTAGTCAGAAGATTTCTTCGCGCTGATCGAATCCCACGAAGGGAAGCCCTTGAAGCTGATGGTTTATAACACAGAGACGGATTGTTGTCGGGAGGTGTTTGTGACCCCCAATGGAGCCTGGGGTGGAGAAGGAAGGTATGGATCTGCAAGGAAAGGGATGCATTCCGTCAATAAGGTCATTATTCTTAAGCTAGCCACGGTTGGGGTCAGGCCATGTGCAATTATCACCCGGTATAAAGTCCGTGGAAATGTTAAGATCATTGGGGCGGGGGGAGACTTGACTCAAAGCTTTGCTTTCCGGTGAAATTCCTGAGACAGGCTTAGCCCTCTGTGCTGTACAACCCGAGTGCCCAGCCTGAAACGCACTGAGACTCTCTTGAAACCATTCCAGGGTATGGATACTGCACCGCTTAGACTGTCTGAGGTACAAAACCCAACTCTTTAAGACCAACACAATTTAATATGCGTAAACGCTTTTGTGTGCATGCACGCTGCTTCAGATACATGCGCACCCACATGAAAGCAATCTTGCAGATGTACGGGCAGATCTCCGAAACCACAGTACGGCTGAACAGGAGAGGGGAGCAGAAGAAGTGTGCATGCCCATGAAAGCTTCTACCCAGAATTAAACTTTGCTGGTCTTCAAGGTGCCCCTGGACTTTGTTCTGTTGCTTCAGAACAACACGGCGACCCACTTGAATCTAACATAAAACTAGATACTCTTAGTACTCAATCACAATTCTAGCGATTGGATGAATTTTAAGTGACAGTAAGCCTCAGTTTAATTAATGTATTGTTTTGGTCAAGTTTAATTGTGAAAGTATAATTTCCTGTTGAAGGAGTCTTAAATCTTTTCCACCTCTTGCACAGTTTAGGGTGCGGAATCGGCTACGGCTACCTGCATCGGATTCCGACGCTGCTTGCTGTCCCAAAGAGAAACTCCGAAGCTGGTTCCCCTTCTCCTTTGCCGGCCGGAGATGTGCCTCCTGAGCCACCTACTAATGGCTACACGGAGGTAAGTATTTCAAAGCCAAAGGCTTTTTCTGGGTTTGAAAGGGTTCATAGTTTAATGGTCATAAAAAAGAGTCCAGAAGCCCCCTTGAAGACTTTCAAGATTTGAGGAAGGGGTTGAGCTTTGGGGAGACCAATGAGATTTTCGGGGTGCAAGCTTTTAGGCATCAGGGCTCCTTTAGTCAGATATCGTGGACACCACTGAGTCCTATAGCACAGGGGTAGTCAACCTGTGGTCCTCCAGATGTCCATGGACTACAATTCCCATGAGCCCCTGCCAGCAAATGCTGGCAGGGGGCTCCTGGGAATTGTAGTCCATGGACATCTGGAGGACCACAGGTTGACTACCCCTGCTATAGCAGGCCAGCACAGATGAACCAGAGGCTAGATGCCTGCGGCTCTGGTTGCTTAGAAGCTTTTCTCCAGTCTAGGAAGCTGGCAGGTCTGCTTACTGCAGAGAGTACTTCCTCAAGGACGGGAGGATAAGTCTTTCAGTGGCTACTAGCCATGGTGATGGAGGGGAACCTCCACATTCAGGGGCACTAAGCTGTTGAATCTCAGAGCCAGGAGGCAACAGCAGGGAAAGACCTCCAAGAAGAAGTGCTTTTATACAGCATTCTGTTCAATTTTACTGTTTTATTGCTGTATTATGGATAAGCCAACGGTATGGTTTTAGAAGTCATGAGTCACCCCAAGCCGGCTATGCCCAGGAGGGGTGGTGAAAGGAATCCTCAAATAATAAATAAATGTAACAAATAGTAAAAAAAAGATAGAAAAAGAAATGGCCATTATCCAGCAGCGTTCAGAGGACGGTGTGAAGGAAGCTGCTGTTCAAATATAGCCAAAAGCCCAAGTGAACGAAAGAAATCTTACCTGGTTCTGAAAGGCAGAGGGAAACCTACAGTTGGGATGCCCCCTTTTCACAACAGTGGCGGCCTTGTCTGAAAATCAAGATGTTCCGGCAGCTTCATAAGGGAGGCCATTTTTGCAGGAAGAATCTGCTAACCAGTTCAGTGGGTAAATAACTGCCCTCCATGCAGTAGCGCAGCGTTACATCTTTTCTGGAAAACATGTTTCTCCTTGCGTTGCATAGTTAGAGTCTAGTAGCATCTTAGAGACAAACAAGATTGGGGGGGGGAAGATAAGCTTTTGAGAGTCCCCTTCTAAACTGGTTGTGTTTATTTCAGACTCCATTACTGGCACCCAACGTCCAAAGTGAAGATTCCAGCACCGATCAAACTGGGCACACGTATTCCGCAGAAAACTCTCTTCACCCTCCTCCTCCTGTCCAAAGAGTCATGGATCCAGGTAATGAGCTCCCCTGTAGGGTATCAAGGTCAGTTGATCAGAAGCTGCCAGGCAGGCTATGGGGTGTTCAGACTGAGCCATTTGCATATTCTCCTTTGGCTCATGGGGAGGCAGGGCAACAAACAGTGATGTGCCTGGGGGCTGTGGCCACCTACAATCCTGTTGTGCAGGATTCCAGCAGGCATCAAGACGACAACATTCTTCCCTCCCCAGGAATCTCGTGCCACAAACTCTTGAAGGCGAGACTGTCACAGTTCCTAAAACTTACAAGTCATTGTAGAAGGATTCAGGCACAAAGGAGCTGCTCCAGCTTTCTCGTCAGCCAAGGGTAACTCATCCTGTAAGTTCTTGGCTGTCTCATCTCTTCCCTGCTCTTTCAGATTTCATAGATATGTCTGGAGCTTCCTTTCCCGAATTAATTGACTTGGTGAAAACCATCAACGTGCCTTCCTCCACATCTTTCAGTACGTCAGCTGACTCCACAGCAGCCGCAGAAGACTTGCTAATGAGCAGTGCAGCTGAGTCACCCTTCAGTAAGTTCTTTAGATATGCAGACTGATTGGACTAGAATCTCCCCCTGTGCAAAAGGAAGGCGCCCTGGCTCATTTAGATAGAGCAGCCTTTCTCAACTTTTCTACTCGAGAAACCCCTGAAACATCTTTGGTTAATGTGTGTCTCTTGTCGTTGAGAATGTGGCACTGAATAATCACTTCCTGCCAGAGAGTCTATGAACTGGTAGAGAGTAAGCTGAGGTGCTTCGACACCCCAAGTGGGCACACGCACATGGACCCTTCCACAGCAGGTCTTAGGAAGCTGTCCCTGGGTCACACAGGTGGACAGGCAAGGGAGAAAGAGCTTGCTCAGTTGACCCAGGTTGACTTCTTGCTTTAACAAGTTTTAATCTCTTTCAACCAGCTCAGAAATTAAGCAGGGCACCTGTTTAGTAATGTGTTGCTTTTATCAAAGTCCTCATTAGATGATCATGAAGGTGATATTTTAAAGCAGGCATTGGCCGCGAGACTAAATAGACTTTTTTTCGCTGTTTCTTTCAGACCAAGCTACGCTTCCTATCTCAGAGGATCCAACACTTTCTCCAGAGAGCTCGGGTCCTCAGCCAGCATTGGATATACAAATGCCCTCACCTTCTCCCTTGCCGTCTCTTCCCATGGATGTTTCTGTAAGTGCGACATCCACAGCAGACTCTGATGCTCAAGAAATTGCTCCGTGCTCCGATGAAATGGAGGGACCTCCCTTGTCCTCCATGTTACATGCAGGCGATGAAGAGGCTGACGAACTCTAAAACTATATGGAGCTAGCCCTTGAAGGGGGGTGGGGAGAGGAGATTCCTCCTTCCTGCTATTTTGCCTCCTGCACTGTGCTTGGACTATTATCGCCGCACCATAGGAATTCAAGCGCCTTCTTCACTTTCGTTGATCTGTCGCTTGTTGGCTAGAAAATCCAGACATATGAGTGGCTACTGCTCCGTGATAATACCGTGCAGCTTGTTCACAAGCCCCACCCCGTCCCACTGCCAGCTCTTCTAAAAGCCTGCTGCAAGCACAGAAACATGACTTCAGAGGGCAGAATTCACTAGCCATCTAATACAGCTGCCAGTTTAATGGCTTCTCCCCCCTCCCCCCCACAAAGGCATCACTAGTGCCTGAAGCATAGATGAATCAAACGCTTTTCAATAACTTAAAAGAATCCTCGAAGATCCAAGGCTGTCCAAATATCTTCTATGGAACGGTAGAAAATACAACTCCGTACGCTATTTTTAATTCACTATTTTTATTACATTTGAAGATTTTAATGCTAGGATCCAGGCTCCTGGAGAGATTTGTCCAAGTTAACTTGGCACAAGTTCCTGAACTTGTATCTCAGCAAAAGGAAGACTAATATGCTTGTTTAATGGGCATATTTTTTAAAGAATACAGTAGCCAAAGTGTTGACTATATGTATGGTTGTGAACATGGCTTTAAGGCAACAGGAGTGCTATGGCTGAAGCAGTCTGAATCGGGCTCTCCGCTAGAATCCTTTTTTAAAACCCTCAGTGGCTATTTTTCCCTTCAACTGCCCACAAATTCCTCCTTCACACTGAGGGAAACTTCCCTGGAAGTGCAGTTCAGAGGTGAAATTTGGTATTCTGTATCTGGCTGTCTTTTTAATTGGGATTTAATTTTGGGAAACAAACTGTTCTGGGTCTGTACAACTGCTTAAGGTTAAGACTGCAGATCGTGTTCATTGTCAAGTTAAAATTCTCTTGCTTTTAAACAAACAGGTGCTGGCTTCCTTTGAGTGAACTGGTGAGCGATTTACATATGGACTGTTAGTAGGGCTATTTGAGGGAGTCCCTCAAATTATTTTTTAAATTCTGCCCTACACAAATTAATTGCAAATATTGGAAATGAAAGTGATAACTTTAGCTAGTTTCAAGTGGCATTTCTTGAAAGTCTTTTTTTTTTAATGAACTGTTTTATTCTTCTGGTAGGTTTCTTCAACACTGGAAATAAACCTTTTTAAACAGTCATGCTTGAAAACTGAGAAACCATTGCATTCTCATTTGAACAAATACATATAAGTGAAGCTGAACTGCATGGCAGGGATTTGAATTGTGGACACCTGCTGGTGAACACAGATTACTGGAAGGCAGGCCTAGGCAGTAACATCAAAGGAGGGAGGGGGGGGGGTTCAGCCTCCATGCGCAAAGCAGCTGATTGTGATCTAGAAAACTTCTTATACTCTAATAACAGGGATCTCCAATGTAGGGCCTAGAAAATGGATGGCATGTTTGTCCAAAAGGCATCTGATCGGCTCTGTAAATGTTTTTAAAGAAAAACATTGATTTTGCAGCAGTAACTGCTGCAGCACAAGGTTCTTTGCCATATAACCATTTTGTGGCTGTCTCTACCATACTTATCAGAATTCTAAGCCCACGACAGACTCAAAGGTTCAGGACACCTAATACAACTATAACGTTAATGTGCCCATTTCTTCTGTAGTAAAATAGTATTATGAGTCGTTCCTATGTTGACCTACCTAATGCCAGCTTTAGAACAATTTCAGTGTTGTATTGGCCATTTATTGCTGCAGAGGCATGTGATGGTGGCACAAAGTCACTCCTACATACTCCTGCTTAGAGTTTTCAGGTCCGCTTTTCTGCCATAGAACTTGACCGGAATGCCTCACATTCTGAGTGGCCGACAGCCTAGGAAAGATCTATTTTCATCCACTCTGCAGTTGGAGACACACCAGCGTGGCTGTGGGTGAGCGGTCAGGAACACATTTCTTATTGAAGCAACATTTTAAGACCAGATAAAGGACGGAAGCTAATAAGAAATGTTAGCTAAAGATTTTTTTTTTTATTCTATACAATTGTGAAATACATAGTCATCCTTTTGGCATTACAGATCCTCTTGTCAATCTTTCCAGAAACTACACAACTGGGATTGTAGAAACGAGTTTAGAACCTTGGCTGTTTTTTTAAAAACCAAAGTGGGAAAATGGGTAGGGAGGAAAAGCGGGAGAGTTACTTTCGATGAATATGTAAGGAGTGTAAGGAATCCAGAACTGGTATCTCTAAGAACAAAGCACATACTTCCCCTCCCCCTCTATTAATAAAGACAACCGAGAACAATGTACAGCTGGATTAGGCCAATGAATGCACACGCTTTGTTCAAGGGTGTGAGGCAGCGTAAGCGTGGCAAACTAGATCATTGTACACACAAAACGGGATTTACAAGTGGAATTGGGTTCAAGGTGGAATCGAGGCATACCGGCCGCCTTCAAGCCCAGACGTCTGAGCGCTGTGGTCAGTGATGGAGGGCGAAATCCATGCTGCATCTCTGCAGCCATATTAATATCCTCTGGAAACACAAGTGAGAAGGGTAGGCAAGGGCAGAAGGGGCTGTAGGCGCTCAGGCTGGTGGGGGAGGGGTCAGCTCTCAAAAAACAACAAAAAACAAAAACAAAGCGTCTTTGAATGATAAGAGAGTTAAAAGGCATCTGTTATTTTTAAAACCATCCCGTCTTCTGCAAACCTTTGGATATGTGTTTTTGATCTTGGTTTAGAGTTGGCTCTCGGTTCTGGACAACTCGCGCTGGCGCTGCCAGCTTCCAGGGCAGGGCACAGGCCCGTGCAAGAGACCAGGCCGTTCCTTCGACCTGATGCTCGGTTTCAACAATAACCGGAGCTGATCCTGTTCTGCGAAGCTAGCCTTGGAAATGGGGGCCTTGGTTATCTTTCAAACACTTGGCCCGAAACTACAAGGGTTAAATTGGACTCAGGACTGTTGCTTACATCTTGGGTGCTATACAAGAAAGGAAAGGATACTAAGCTCAGGGGTGGGGTGGAGACCTTCCCTAGACTGCCCCCCAAAGGCACTTGTGCTTCTGGTTCAGATAAAGGACCATTTCATGGAATTTTGTCGGATCAGGAAAACTGTGTTCCAATCAAGCCGCACCCCCCCCCCCCTTGGGACTGACGGTCTTTTGCCCCAACACCAAAAATGTCCCTCTTCCAAAACGAGTTAAATTCGCTATAATCTATACTGAGTGTGTGAAAAAAAAAGAAAAAGCTGTAAAATGTCTTAGAAACGGTGGGAAAGAAACGCTAAACAACAATGAAAATATCCCAAAAGGCATATTAAAAATAATGGGAGGGGCGGGGGGAAATCCTACAAATTGTTTTTGCTATCAAACCTATATTTATCGTCAAGTTCCTAGAGATGGTTGCCAAGTTGTCAGAAATGCAGAGTACAAGTTATTTGGAACTGGAATTAGCAAAGTCACCGTCCAGGGGAGAGGAGAAAACAAAAAGGACTGTATTGAAGCTACATTTACTTAAAAATAATTAATAAATCTACTGAAAGGTGTCGAAATATTCTATCATGATGCACCGCACCATTGTACTGACCCTGTTATCACGCCAACTACTTTGTTAAACTTTGAACACCAGACGGTTTCTCACGAGCTCACAGTACTGACAAGGCAAAAGGGCATCCGTAAGACCTTCTGCTTGTACCGTGAAGGTTGCCCTGCTCCGCTGTACAACAGATCTAGAGTAAGGGCCCATTTCTGCTGGGATGAGGATGGTCAGGTTACATGGAATGTATGGATGAGGTCCAGCGCATGCAGTGGTTTTACACTGTGAACGAATGAACAGCAGGGCTGGGGGAAGTGAGGTTTTTTTTTTTTTTTCATATCAAGCTTGAGCGGACGAAAATACGGATCCTGGAAATAAAAACGGAAGCCAACAGCCCCACAAAAAGATGGAAGCAAACGTCTGCACCGGATCACCTGGTCTCTGTACACCTCGTGACGCCAACTGCTGATGGGCTGTCGCGTGACCCTCTCACTTGAACCTTGATCGGGACAGAACTTTTTAGTTTAGGTCATAGAGATTTGTCTATATTACAGATTTATTAGTCACTTCAGTTCAACGTAGACTCTGTCCGCACCGAGGCAATTAGAAGTGTCAGGTCTACCTTAGGGCTTTCAGTGGGCTTCTAGAGCGCTACAGCTGGATCCGGAACAGGAAGGTCAGAGAGGTTCGACACCGGTTGGGGCCCCGTCGCTCAGCTCTCACGTTGACTTCTGGCGGTAGTGGAGGGTCAAGTCGCCGCCGCTCTTCCATATGAAGTGCTTGACGGTTCGAAGGTCCATGTTTGGATCCAAAACCTGCAGGAGGAAAGTAAAAATCGGGCTAATTGCAAGAGGAAACATATCGGAAGGCTGTCATTCCCCTGCTATAAAGGCACACGGTCTAAGGAGGGGTTCCAATCCAGAGGGTCACCTTCCATGCCGATTCACACTTCCCCATGCTTGTTACGCAAGTGAGAGCCAATACGGTACAGTGGTTAGAGCAGGGTTGCCCAATCCATGCTCCGTGGGACCTCCCCATGGTTACCACCCTTAAGGAGGTGGAGCCAGGACACCTATGCCTGCCTCAAGCGACCGCATTTCTCAACCCCCAGTCTCCTCGGGCATCACAGGGAGGCATGGCCAGCTGGTATAACTTCCTGTCTGGTTCTGGGGCACCTTGAAACCTGAAAAATATTTCAGGGGCTCCCTCCATGGCAAAAAAAAAAAATTTTTTTTTTTGAAAAAGGCTGTTAGAATGTCTGACTAGGATCTGGGGGATCCAGGTTCGAATCCCCACTTTGCCAGGGAAGCTTGCTGGGTGACTTTGAACCACACACACAGTGCCAAACCTACCTCACAGGGCTGTGTGTGAGGATAAAGTGAAGGAAAGATGTCAACCACCTTGTGTCCCACTGTGGAGAGGTGGAGGTATGAACGAAGAAATAAATGGTTCTAATCTTGGGGTTTGTTATATTTGTATTCCGAATTGTAAGTTGCCACGAGGCAGCCTTGGCTGAGAGCGGCGACTAGTGAATTAAGGAATGAGTGAATGAATGACTAAATAACACAACCCCCCTAAATAACATGGATCATGTAGCTTCTCTTTCCAGTATGGGAGATGGGCCACCTTGGCCAAGGGACCAAATTTACCTTGACATGTGGGCAGGAAAGGGAAGGCTGAAGAGAGAGCCAAAGAGGCCACTCAGGTGGTGAGGTTACCTGGTCCTGGCACAAGAGTTCTATTTTCTCTTCTGCTAAAACAGCAATGTCCTCCTCTTTCTCTTGCTCCCCGGCTTTCTCGTTGTTGGAAGAGCTGGTGGTCTGCGATTCGTTGTCTAGGTTGATGATCTTCTCGTAGACGTGCTCCATCACCTTCCTGACTTGCAGCATGTCGCTGGCCGACAGTCGATCCCTGCGGAGACAGATTGGCAGGGGCTTGAGAGGCCTGGACAGTCTTGCCTCGTCTTTCCATGAGCCTGGAAACCAAGAGGAGGGATTTCTTTCCCCAAAAAGAAAACGGATAGAGCTTAAAAGGACTCACTTCTTTAATGTTTTTGCTCCGGAGGATGAATGAGGTTGGAGGTAGAAGGGAATCTTATTGAATTTTGGCATATTTTTCTGCAAAAACAAACAAAAACAAAGCTAAGAGATAGTCAAAACTTACATTTTGCTTTCCAACTTGTCTTCTCTCTTTAAGCAGGGCAATCTCATATGCAGTTTAAGAAGTATACATTTTCTAGAGCCTGTCTTCCAGCTCTGCTTTAGCCTAGTGATTTTGCACCTGCTTAGGCAGAAGTCACAGAACTCTGCCTTGCCATCCAAATAGCTCCATGGGCTCCTCAAAAAGACTGCTTGGTGTAGTGGTGGACTCTAATCCAGGGAACAGGGTTTGGTTTCCCCACTCCTCCAACATGCAGCCAGCTTGTGCCAGTCAGACTGTTGTTGGGCCAGGCACAGTTCTCTCACTGCTCTCTTGGCCCCACCTAACCACACAGGATACCAGTTGTGGGGAGAGGAAGGGAAACGTATGCAGAAGCTGCTTTGGGACTCCTTTCGGTAGTGAAAAGTGTGGTATAGAAAAACCAGCTCTCTTCTTCTCTTCCCTATTTTCCTCCTGTCTCAGCTTCCTCTTCGTACCTGCAGACAAGGCTGCTCCAAGTGGGGGGGGGAGGGGAGGGGAGGGAATTCTGTGGGATTCTTATATGCTTTGAGTTAACACCATTTCCAATACGGCTCTAGTACAGAGGTGTCCAACACACACACAGATTTATGCTTTGCTGCAATTAACTGAAAAATGACAGGGGGGGGGAAATGCTATTCCTTGCTTTCCTCAGCACAGTGAAACACTTACATCCACCGTGATATCGATTACCCATTGTGGCACAGTTTCATTAAGGAGCATGGATTCGGTTTCACCGCCAGAGTCCCGACATAATAACCTGAGTGGAAAGAAATAGTTGCTTGAGTGGCTTGGCCGAAGACGGAAGGAAACGCCGGTGCATTACTGAACTCGCAATAACAAGGAATTAATATGCGCCATCAGCCATGCGACAGGAAGCAGGGAGGCCTCCTGTTTGGCTAGCCTCAGAGGCTAATGCGTTTAAGACATCGCAGAAGGCACTTTACGGCCCCGCCTAGCGCCGCATGTCCGGCAGCGTTCTGGAATGCGCTGGCAACAAAGACATGATGGCGCTGGCTTAAGAAACACAATCACCAGCGGGACCAAACTGACCATCTTACTACCAGCACTGGTAGGTGGAGGTACGGAATGAAAGCAAAAAGGGAGGGTTTGCCATGGATTTCCTTCATGTCCGATCAGCAGAAGTTTAGCCAGGAACGGCCTGATGTCTAGAACTAGCTGATCCCACTGATATCTCCAGCTTCTTAATATTCATGAAACTTGGCATTGGGAACTTGCCCAAAAAGGCACCATTTAAGGTCATAAGAACCTAAGAAGAGCCCTACTGGATTGGACCAACAGTCCATCTAGTCCAGCCTCCTGTCTCACTCAATGGCTAGCCAGTTCCTCTGGAGAGCCAGCAATTGGGCACAGAGGCCAAACCCTTTCCCTAATAAGAACAGGAGAGCCCTGCTTGATCAGACCACTGTTCCATCTAGTCCAGCATCCTGTCCCACACACTGGCCAACCAGTTCCTCTGGAGAGCCAACATTTGGGTATAGAGGCTGAAGCTTTTCCCTGATGTTTCCTCCTGGCTCTGGGATTCAGAGGACTAGTGCCTTTGAATGAGAAGTTTCTCCTCAGTTACCATGGCTCATACCCTCCATTAATCAATTTATTCCCCTTTAAAGAGTAACACTAATACAGAGAAGAAAAACACATTTGTGAAGGGTAAAAGAACAATCCAGGGGACTCGGAAGCTCTCAGTATATACTGCACGGCACAATTAATGAGGTTGGAACATCTCATCTCATAAGAACATAAGAGAAGCCATGTTGGATCAGGACAATGGCCCCTCCAGCCCAACACTTTGTGTCACACAGTGGCGAAAACCCAGGTGCCGTCAGGAGGCCCACCAGTGGGGCCAGAATTCCAGAAGCCACCAAGAACACAGAGCATCTCTGCCCCAGACAGAGCAGTCCATCTACACCTTGGGGATCGTTGTACCTGAACAAAGTGCGTCCTCCAGCTTCACCAAAGATCACAGGGGTGTGTGGTGGCACTTGGAAGTATCCGTTTCCTTTCTGCACTCTGTTCTCTGGCTCGCCATTCACTTTGGGGCAGGGGGAGGGAAACGAGACACAATATTAAGTCCTTACAGGATGAGTACCAAGCAGTCTCGTTCAAACAAACCTGTCCTGTGTTCAGCACAGTCACTTTCTGAAAACATTTTTGGGCACCAAGAATGGTGCCAGCAGGGTACAATGGCACCCTGATGTAGATTCTCCCCTACGTGTGCATATCAAGGCTTCCTGCATACATGGGAAGTTTTCGCCACAGGGCTGAATTGGCCAAAGCTCCATCAGAAGCCTCTTATTTCCACCCTCAAATAATCTCTCAAATAATCTCACCGTGGTTCATTTCGTTTTCTTCCTCGTCCATGGGATTGATGTGTGTTCTGGGCCAATATTCTAAGAGCGCCTGTAGCAAAAGCCCTCCGAGGTTCACTGTGGTTTGTAAGGCAGAGAAGAAGAGGAGGAGAAAACAAAACAAGGCATAGTTGCTTTCATTCATGAAGTGCGGATCCAAAGAACAGTGCCGTTCATCCCAAACACTTTTGAGTCTGTGCTTCTCAAATTGCTACTGTGAGAGGAGGAGGGAGCTGCAAACACCTCTTGAAACCAGCAAGACTTTCAAAAGCAGGACAACAGTATGGCACTGGGTTTGGGGGGAGGGGGGCATATGCATTGTCCAAAGAAAACAGAAAGCCAGCACAGCTGGATGATTGTTAGCTTCAATAACCGTCTGCCTTTCTCACTGGGATTCAAGGCTGATTCCAGCTATGGCAAGCACTGTAATTTAGTCAGCCAGCAAATGTACAGAAAACAGCAAGAGTTCAGGAGCACTTTTTGTGCACAAACAAAATTGGTTGGCAGGATAGGGGCTTTTGTGAGTCACTGCTCACTTCTTCAGATACAGCTAGTCCCTCAATCCTATATCTTGGAAAGGGGAGTGATTTCAGATGCCGACTGACGTTAGTAGGTGGACGACAATAACAAATTTCAACTGAGAGTGAAGCTCAGGACGATACTTCCACTAGGACTGAACGGAGACCTGGGTTTCCTGCGTTTCCTGTCTCATTACCAACGCTGATTCCTCCACACCTACCCCTTCTGCATACTACGCCTAACCCAGTCACATCTGCTGTTTTCATCCCCCTGCTAATGTCCTTGAACATCTGAAACCACTTTCCAATATGTAGGGCAGAAGGACTCACATTGGTGCTATAGCTGAAAAAATGAGCAGTGACTCAGGAAAGTTCCACCTCTGCCCATTGCTCTTTTCTACTGCTACAGACTAAGCCCGATTCTGTCAGTTCTTGGAAGCTAAACCCTGGCTAGCACTTGGAAGGGTAATCTCCAGGGAATACCGGGTTTGTGACGCAGGAGGCAGGCAATGGCAAACCAGGCAGGAGCTTCTTCAGGCTATTGCCTGGCAACCAGACTATCTTAGGATCTCCTGGTCACTCTACGCCAGGGGTGGCCAAACTGTGGCTTCTCCAGATTTCCATTAACTACAATTCCCATGAGCCCCTGCCAGCATGGCTTATGGGAACTGTAGTCCATGGACACCTGGAGAGCCCTAGCTTGGCCACCCCAACTCCACACACGCTATACAATTATATAATTAAATCGTGATCCAGTTCAGTTGCTGGGCAATTTGTATCCAGCAAGAGTTACGCTCCTGAACGCTGTTGGGGATGAACTTTAACAGAGAGTGGTCGATTTAAGCTCATTAAAGAATCGGCAAAGACGGGCGTAACATCTCCACCTTCCAGAATTTTACGGAGGACGTGCCACTGTCTTATGAAGTAAAGATACTGATGAACACTCACATTTCGGATCCGATCCATCCGGACTGCTAAACCCGGCATCTTTTGCCGAGACCCAAGCTGCAAAGCAGTCGCTTTCATCTAAGGTGATCGTCAGCATCTGTCAAGGGAAGATGGGGGGGGGCAGTATGAAGATGATGTTCAGAGAAGAACCTCAGCGCTTCCAGCACCACAAAGCTCCAGCATAGTACACCAGCAAACAAGGCTTAGATGAAGGAGACAGCACCCATCATCTTATCACCATGTTTAATATCTGTGCATGAGTTTTCACAGGTGTACAACAAAAGCCTCTGAACAGCCCAGTTATGTTTCCAGAAGTTACTTATTTGCCAGCAGTCTGCATCGAGAGATTCTCAACCACAAGGAAGGGTTTCTTCAGCTTAAAACAGTGAGTTTATGTAAACACAGTTAAAATTATACAAAAGTTTTAAAATAGCAGTTACATACAAGTCTGCTGTAGTTTATTCTGGCTTTGAGATGGCGTAGGGAAGGGAAACTCCATGAAAAACAAAGATAAGGTAAAACTTTTGTAGGCAACTGATATTTTACGACTTGGATTTTAACCTTTAATACAATATCTTTTGTATAATGTTAACTGTAGTTATGTAAACTCAGTGTTATATATTACAGATTCCCTTGACCTATTGGCAAAACACTTAAGGAATCTTGTGGCTATTTAACTGAATAATAATAATATATATATATTTTTAACCTGACTTTGCACCATCAGCCTTAGACTTTTTTTATTACCACGAGTTATTTGAACAAACAAGAATGTGGCTTGAGAACCAGTGTACAGTGGCGGTTAAGAGCAGCGGGTCAAGTCTGGAGAACCGGGCTTGACTCCCTATTCCTCCCCTGAATGCAGCTTGCTGTGAGACCTTGGGCAGTCCCAGTCGCCTTAGAGCTGTTCTTGCAGAGCAGTTCTCTCAGAGCTTTCTCTCAGCCCCACCCACATCATAGGGTTGTGGGAAGGGTAAAATGGAGGAGGAAGGAATCCTTAAAAGGACGAAGGGATAAAAGACACTGAAATATGAAGAGGTAAAATCTGTTTAAGGTGCTTTTCAATTTGGTAAAAATGGCACGGGTACCGTTGTTGCAGCAATTGGAACCTGGTTGTCAGGGGTGCTGCATTGGGGCGGGGGGAGGGGGGTCTCATCCCCTGATATCAAACCAGTAAATGGCTTTTCCCCAAATGAGGGAGAGTTAACTACCCATAACCGTCCACTGTAAAAAGCAAGCCTTACCCCGGTTTTTAGGTCGACGGAAAACCAGTTTGGCACGTACACCATTTTAAACCGTTTTTTAATCTCTTCTTCAAAGTCCACTTTTCCAAGGTCCTCTACTTTGCACGCCTGCATGTGGAAACAATTAGACAGCTGCTATTCCGCACAGACAGGCCGTAAATAGATGTTGCACTTAATTCTGGATGCCCTTTTCAAAAATTTATTTTTCTTTATTAAATTTCTATACTGTCCACTAGCTGCTCAAACTAAACACCCCGGAGAGGTTGCTTAGAACGCTCACTGACGGAAAGCCAGATACACCCCTGTCTGGCCTCATTAGCTACTTGACTGGTGGGAAGGATACCTGACTTGGAGAGCCCAGGCAAGCCTGACTCTGACCGATCTCAGAAGCTAAGCCGGGTTTGGCCCTGAGGAACTCCAGGGTCACTATGCAGAGGGAGGGGATGGCAAACCACCTCTGAGCGTCTCTTGCCTTGAAAGCCCAGTGGGGTTGACATCAACTGGCGGCAACTTGGCAGCACCTTCCCCCACAACATTCAGCTCCAGCACAAGGCAGGCAGCCAGAGTACAAGTAGTCCAATGGGGCATCAATCCCCCCCCCCCCACACACACACCTTTAACACGTCCCAGTACGCCACGTTGTTGTTGGTATCTTTGGTTAATATGTGTCTCTTGTCGTTGAGAATGTGGCACTGAATAATACTAGCACCCCCTAGGAAGAAGGGTGGAGGGAAAAAGAAAGCGTTAGAGACTCTGCCTATCTATCTCTTTCGTTTATTACGACTCTCTAGCCCTTTTTCAACATTTTTACCATTGAGAGATCCCTGAAATATTCTTCAGGAAACCCCAGAAGGGGCATGAAGATGAAGAGGGGAGTCGACATCACTATATACAGTCATATCACCTGAAAACTGTGCAACAAATTTTTAAAAATATACAGAAATTAATAAACTCCCACCCATTTGGGAAACCCAGGGCCATCAAGAAGCCCTGTTCAATGAATCCCTGCCCTAGCCAGCATTAAATTTAAAAAATACAATAAAAAATTCTTTATCACTCTATAGATAAGACTGCAAATAATTTCAGCTAATTATAATCCAATTACCAATCGTGAATCAATGGAAAAGAATAGCCCTGCAAATAAATTAAAATAGGACAAACCCTTTAAGCGAATTAATAACAATTATTTAAAAGGAACTTAAAAAATGTACGGATTACCCGACTGGGGAATAATAGTTAATGAAAATTATTAATAAAGTTAATAAAAGCAGTTCAACTTGTTTATTAAGATTTTGTATTTATCTGACGTAGTTTAATTGCTACTGCTCAGAATTTGCAGCCATTCAGTGAGTTGGGGGTTAATCCCAGAGAGAAATGTCCTCAAGCCTCGCTGCTTCTGAATCAAAAACGGACTCTCCCAAAAGTGGACTGACGATCTTCTGGCAGGCAGAGACACAAAAGGAGCACCTGAAGAAAACGGGATTTAATTGTTTCTATCCCCCCCTGACTTGCAGGGATATAGTTTCTCCTCTCTAGGTGTCTTCTTAAATTTTCCCTCTAACTTTGGAGACGGCAAAGTGGAACATCTGGCTGATGTGTAAGCCCACCTGTGACTAGGAACTGCTCAACTACCAAAGACCACACAGGGACTGAAATTCGCTCTTGCATCGTTTGCCCATACTGAAGCCACGGGCTCCGACATTATTCGTACCTTTAATAACTTGGTCAGGCTGTGTGCAAAGGGGTGTAATTGGATTAGTGCAGTCGTTGTCATAGTCCCCTGAAGCCCTGAAGTTGTGGATTCCCTTCAAAGTCTGGGAGGGAGAAAAGCGACAGGAAGGTCGTGAGAGGCCGCTGTGACCCACCCCATTGTCCTCTGCCTCTCTTCCCCACCCCCAGCTTGTGCCTCAGAACTTGAATCAAAGGACAGGATGTCATGGTTTCCTATAAAGGGCCATCAAAGGGTTCAAGAGGCTATGGGAAATTCCCACCAGGCAAGGACATATAACCTGCAAAGACAGAATCTAATGGAGAATGTTAATGCATGGGTGGACTAAGGATTTGGGGGGGGGGTTATTATTGATAGCTGCTAATGTCATGTAATGCAATTTATTAATTACTGTAAGACAGCATTCTTCTACCAGGCACACAGTTGAGGCCATGGCTAACACATTGACATTTGCATGGGTCCCCCCTGCCATCCCCTCTCTTCCTCCATCCAGGCTTGAGTGAAATTCTGACCCATCTGTCCCCAGGTCTTAGCAATGGACTGTTTTACTATTTTGCTTTTTTTAATTGGCTATTTTAAATGTATATGGTTTGATCTTATGTATGAAGCTTTGTGAGCCACCCGGAGACTACTGCTGGAGGGGCGTTCTAGGAAAAAAAAACCCTATAATAATTATTATTATTATACATGTTCTGTGTTTTGAATGAGGGTCTCCACTTTTTGTCCCTCGCATTGCACGTTCCTTTCCCTGGGTGTCTTGTTTTGATGGCAAGTTCAAGGGGAACCACGGGGCAGAAGCACACCTGGACACTGACTGGGCTGACCCCCCAGGGAGACGGGACTTTCTTTCCACCAAGTCATTCTCATGGATCAGGACCCAACAATGCCCACAATGTAGACAGCCCATCTTCAGGTTCCTCTTTGGGAACTGAAGGTCTGAGCAGCTGTTGGGGCGGAGGGGAGTGGGATGGGGAAGAATGGTAGCGTTTCCCTGCTGTGCCCCGACAGCCATGCGCTCTGTGAGTTTAAAGTGATTCCTACCCATTTGTTCACAGAAGATTTTGTTGTGGCAACCCAAAGCGCCGGAGGAGGGTCTGCTGATCGATCGAGTTCCATCTGTTAAAGAGATCAAAACGGAAGAACGTTATTCAGGCACAGGGCAAAGTTACGAGGCAGCAGAGAGCACCTGTCAAAGCAAAACAATGATTATTCCCATTAAATTTGTTCTGTTATAAAAGGACTGAGACAAAAAAATTCAAGGTGTATTAAGTGAATTTAAACACTGGATTATCAGAGCATAGTGCACCATTGTAAGAAGAAGAGTTGGTTTTTATACCCCAATTTTTTTTTATGGAGTTTCAAAATGGCTTACAATTGCCTTCCCTTCCTCTCCCCATAGCAAGCACCCAGTGAGGAAGGCAGGCAGGTTTGAGAGAGCTCTGAGAGAACTGAGAAAAGCCCGTCATCCATGAGGCCTCAGGTGTCCCAAAGCAGCTTCTAAATGCCTTCCCTTTTCCTCAACAGGCACCATGTGAGGTAGGTGGGGTTGAGAGAACAATGACTGGCCCAAGGTCACCCAGCAGGCTTCAATTGTCTCATAACGGCTTACTGTCCTCTTCCTTTCCTCTCCCCATGACAGTCACCTTGTGAGGCAGGTGGAGATCAGAGTGCTGAGACAACTGTGACCAGCTCAAGGTCACGCAGCAGGCTTCATGTGGAAAAGTGGGGAGATGAATCCCAGTTCTTCAGATTCAAGTCCACTGCTCCTAACCACTACACCACACTGGCTCTCAAGAGAGGCAGATGTCTAACTGCACATACTCTGCAAACCTCCTCTGAACCATATTACATTACTCCTTCAGGGCAGCTGACAGAAGCAAGGGACTAGAAGAAAGTGAGCCAAGATGTATTGTCCAAGACCAGCCTGTTACCTTAAGAACTGGTGCCTTTTCTTCACAGATCAGCACCCGGATATCAGGATTCCGTAGATCTGTGCAATAGATCTTCCTGTCTCTCCCGCCCGAATAAACGTGAGTGAAGGCTTCGTTGACCTGCAGGGCCCACACCCCTTCATCGTGGACTCTGTACGTGGCTATGCAACGCTGCTGACCGAGAGACCAGAGTCGGATGGTCCCGTCAGAGCTGCCAGAAAGACACTGGGACAGAAAGAGTCAATGCACTTAACTCCATCATAATAACAGTAACTTGATTTTTGTAGCCTGGGCAACAACAGGATTTAAAGCAATCCAATCACAAAAACAATATAAATCAATAAAAACATTATTATGTGACAGCAGCAACTACGGAGGAGGGTCTGTGGAGGTCTGTGGAGAGCTGATCTCTCCATTGTAGCAGTAAGGCCAATGCTTCTTGGTGGTCTATTCTGGCCTCAACCTCAGGCCTGGTGGGACAGCTCTGTCCTACAGGCCCTGTGGAATGGGCTCCAGAGTGTCCCACCAGGCTGGGGCCAAGGCCAAGAATGGCCCTAGTTGAGGCTAATCTCACTTGTTTTGGGCTAGGGATCCTGAGCAAGTTCTGGTCTGATGACATTAGGGCTCAGTGGAAGAGGTGATTCCGTAGATTTACCTGTTCCTGCCCATTTAGGGCTTTAAAAGTTAGTACCAAAACCTTGAGCCTGATCTGGCCTCCAATCTGGAGCCAAGGCAGCTGTGAGTACACTGGGTCACAGGTGCCCTCCATCGAGTCCCCATAAACGCATATCCAACAGAACAAAGTGAATGGACAGCTCTGAAGACATTGGAGACTTTTTTCTTCACAAATATTGTCTTAGTTATCCAATTCACATCAACAGGGAGGGGCTGTGGGTTCAGTGGCAGAGCATCTGCTGGGCATGCAGAAAGACCCAGGTTCAATCTCCAGCATCTTCAGTTGAAAGGATACAGGTGATGCAATGGACCTCTTACCTGAGACCCTAGTAAGCCATTACCAGTCTGAGCAGACAATACTGATTGATAGCTCAATGGGCTGATTCGGAGAAGGCAGCCGCACGCATTCACTTTCTACACTTGACAACAAGCCATTTAAGAGGTGAGTTTACTGGAGAGGCCCAGGACACAAGAGGGGAAAATACTTTTGGACGGCTGTACTTATTTTAACTCTGGAAGTCTATTTTCACAAATTTAGGATTTGTGTATTGTTTAATTTTTTTTTTAAGATTCAGAAACGAATATTTTGGAGGAAAAATCCAGGGGACAATATTTCCTCAGGACAGAGCAGATGTGCAACTAGCTAGGCTTTGTTGAAACATGCCGGCCGACACATACCTGTGTGCCGTCTCTGTTCAAGAGCAAAGCTTTCACGTTGTCTGTGTGCCCTTTAAGTTTCATAAGCTTTGCGCAGGTTCTGGGATCCCAAACCCTTAAAACCTGCAGAGGGGAGAAAAAATTCACCTGGAATCAACCTCACTTTTGAAAGAAAGGCGATCTTGAAGCTAAGTCCTTCAAGAAAACCATTTGTAAGCCCTTCCGCCTACCATGTCCTCTTTTAAGACTTCTTAGCTAGCACAACACACTATTCATTTTTGTTGAAGTGGCACCGAGTACACCAAAGGAGGTCTACCCAGGGGTAGGGTAATTCGGGCACTTCCAACGGTATCACCAGAAGGAGCCTGCGAGCGCTGAACGGTTTCCAAGCCAGACTTTTAAAGGTTTTTTACCGCTGAGAAACTCCTGGCCGTCTTTGGAGAGGGGTGGATCAGAATGACCACGTACAGTCCTATCACCCGATAAATGTTTAACAAATTTTAAAACTATATTAAAAATTTAACTTCCACCCCTTTGTGAAACTCTTCGAGGGCCATCAAGAAACCCCAGGGTTTCACAAAATCCTGGTTGAGGAAGCCTGTTCTAAGCAATGCCATCCTACCCAATATGCAAGTGGGGCCCATTCTGCACACACGGGATAATGCAACTTCACTGTGCTTTTGCAGCTGGATTTTCCTGTGCAGAACAGGAAAATCTACTTCTGAAGTGCACTGCCGTTGGTTTCAGTTAGGCTTGGGGTGGGGGAAAGAAGACTTGCTTACCTTTTCAGTGGACCCTGATACAATTACTGTTCCCATCTGATTCATGGCAAGGCTGTAGATAGAATCTTTGTTCCCGCTGAGAGATGAAGCTATTGTAAAGAGAGGCAACTACGTTTTGGCATAAAGTATTTGAAAACGCTTCAAAACGAGCAAGTGAAAGTGGATACATTTTCAGCAGAACTCCACTACCAGCATTTATTTACCAAGTTATATATACTGTCTAAATAAATTAAAATATAACTTGCTGATAGCACTTTAGTTAGAGCTGGAAAGCTAACATGTAGCTTCCATTAGATGGCACTCTTTGTTTACCATTAACATTCTGTCCTAAGCAACAGATTGCATTTGACAGAGGGGGATAAAGTCTCAATGGATTTAGGATGGACCAAACGCCAATAGGACATGTTTTTGCATGAAGAAACTCATACCCCACCTCTGACCCAGTTTGTAGGACACAAGGAATCTGCGCTTGCCTGTGTACCTTTTATTACAGGCATTCTCCTCGTTTCAAAAACATCATAGTGTGGTTCATTGGCTGCCAGTTTCAAAACTGCTTTAAAAAAATCTTTAAGTTCTAGTTCATCTAGTTCAATGCTCTGCCATGCAGGGGCCAAAACCCAGGTGCCATCAGGAGGTCCACTAGCAGGCCCAGAACTCCAGAAGTGTTCCATCTTATCGAGGGGTGGTCAGAATGCGGCTCTCCAGATGTCCATGGACTACAATGTGCTGGCAAGGGCTCAAGGGAATTTTAGTCCATGGACATCCAGAGAGTCACAGTCTACCCACCCCTCATAATCTATGACTTGTGTATAATCTCCATTGATGGACCTCTGTTTATCCAAATCCCCTCTTGCAACTCTGTGCTTGTAGCCACCACCACTTCTTGCAGTGAATCCCACATCTTAATTACTCTGAAAAGAACTAAAGAGAAACTATGTTGAATGAGGTCAGTGGCCCATCCAGTCCCACACTCCGTGTCACACAGTGAACAAAATCCAGGTGCCATCAGGAGGTCCACCAGTGGGGTCAGACGCCCCCCCCCCCAAGCACGAAGAAGAAAAGCATCATTACCCCATAGGAAGTGTTCCATTTATACCTTGTTGCTTAGAGCCACTAATGGGCTATTAGCCAGGTGTTTACCCAATCCCCTCTTGAAACTCTGTGTTTGTAGCCAACACTTCCTGTAGCAGCGAATTCCGTGTCTTAATTACTCTTATAAGAACATTAGAGAAGCTATGTTGGATCAGGTCAAGGGTCCATCCCTTTGCACACTCTGTGTTACATGGGGCCTAGAATACACGTGCCAACAGGAGTCCCCCCCCCCACCCCAATATCTTGCACAGATTATGGTGCTTACTTGTGACAGTGTTATTTGAGGCAGTCAGTGCTGTTAATGTATTTACATCCCAGAGGAATATCTGTCTGTCCAGCCCAGCAGACGCAACCAATTCCTTATCTTTCGCGTACGCCAAGGCCTTCACGTAATCCTAAAGGAAAACACGCAAACCAATGTGACAACATGGAACTCAGAAGCAAGATATAAACAATTTTGTTTGGTAATGTTATTTATCTTTATAACTGAATTTATAGTGGTATAGTGATCCTGCGTTGAGCAGGGGGTTGGACTAGATGGCCTGTATGGCCCCTTCCAACTCTATGATTCTATGATTCTATGATTCTATGGTATAATTCATAATTATAATACATTTACCACCAATAAAGCCCTTTGTGCACAAAAATACAACTGGCTCCAGAAAACTCTTGTTGGTAAGGGCTGGCCAGAGCCCACTGCCCAGGTGGGCAGCAGCAATGGCTGCCCCTCAGCACAACGCAGACAGACTTGTTCCTTGTCTCAGTCAGTTGCTGTTAGAGGCTTCCTTCACAGCAGGCTTGAAGGGAAGGGGGAGTGCAGAATCCAGAGCAAGAGCTGCCACTGGCCCTGGGTGGGGATATCCCACCAATGGGAAAAAGGCAGCGTAATATGCCCAGCGTAATGCTCATCAGTACTATGGGGTAAGTAAAGAATTGTCCTCCAGGCCTCATTGGCCCAGGGATCCAGTCAGCTTCTTGCCTTCCTTCAGCGTACAGCAGAGGTCACTGAGGGACCGGGGAAGTAGCTTGGAATTCCCTGCATAGTACAAGGGGCTGGACTAGATGGCCTTTGGGACCCTTCCAAGTCAATGTTTCTAACGGCAGTTTTTACTTGGAATGGTACTTTTATTCCATTTGTTGTTACCTTATGCGTCCTTAGTGTGGACATGCAAAATCCCTTGTGTGCGTTCCATACTTTAACAGTAGTATCGGAAGAGGCAGATATTACTATAAGGAAAAAAAGCAACAGGTTAACTTTATGTTGTAAGAAAAGATGGTTTCTTTTTCAAATCAGAAGTCTTTACAAATATTGTTTAATTAGGCAGACTCAATAAGGGGTGGTTTGCCAGTGCCTTCCCCAGGCATTACCATTTATCCCCCAGCAAGCTGGGTACTCATTTGACCGACCTCGGAAGGATGGAAGGCTGAGTCAAACCTTGAGCCGGCTGCATATCTGCTGCCTTACCACTCTGCGCCACAAGAGGCTCATTTTTTTAGTTTAAAATTATTTTATGAAGCATTATATATGCACCAGCTAAAACCAAATGTTTGCCTATCAATTACATTTTTGTCTCTAAAAATTAGGAATAAATGTGTTACTGGGAAGCATTGCTCAGGAAAGCCTGCAAAAAAAGATATAAGAACAAGAGGAATGAGATTGCTATCTAACAGCACCGTGTAGTGGTTAGCAGCAGTGAGTGCCTATTGTGGGAGAGGAAGGGAAAGGTATTTGTACGCTGCTTTGGGATTCCATCAGGCAGTGAGAAGCGGAGAATAAAACCTGCACTTCTTTTATATGGGTTTTTTAAAGAACAGGACCCTGTTATGGAGATAATCTGTTGAGACAGAAAGCCCTAACAGAAAGGAGTTATTGGGCCAAGCTTAGCGGAATGGAGTCATTGGATACAACCCATAATATTTGGCAAACTGCTTGTCAAGCTTATGTGAAATATGTGTCTCCAGAAAAAGAGGTCTATTTTACGGCATCACTGTTAAGCACTGCAAGCTGTTTAAGAACCTAAGGAACTTATGACTGTTACATTCTCGACCCTATGTTACTTGCCCCCCTCCCCCAAAAGAGGGGCAACCCCCCCCCAAAAAAACATGTACTTACAAGTTTTGCCATTGCAACAGAGTACAATATCATTCACCCAGTCTGTATGATGTTCCATGGA
Organism: Paroedura picta; assembly: GCF_049243985.1. Classification (NCBI taxonomy): domain Eukaryota; kingdom Metazoa; phylum Chordata; class Lepidosauria; order Squamata; family Gekkonidae; genus Paroedura; species Paroedura picta. Next base: position 4,417,124 of record NC_135379.1, read on the forward strand.
TGCTATATAAGGGTCTTGCTGAAATTAAAAACGGTATTATGAGATATTGTGTGTGGTTTGTTGAGAACCCTCTTAAGATCATTTGTGACCTCTGACAATCTTGGCTGGGATTCAGTGCAATCCCACCAAATCTCCCTCAGCAATCAAGAAGCCAGAATCTACCTCTTATTACTGCTACAAAGCTATAGGAACAAGCAGTACTTCTTCACACCCAATTATGTAAAACACAGCATAATTATTCTAAGCCTAGCGTTTATATTCAGAGGCTTAAAATCAGGGAAGAGGCCAAGCCGAACCATAGTCAGACAGGACAAAAACATGACGGCAGCTGTGAGGGCAATAAGAACATGATCTTCTAACCCTACAGAGATTACGTCGGCTGGCTGGACAGCTGCCAGCCTCCCGAGCACACCTTTGAGAAATGAACACGAATGGGTAGGCTTGCTTCACCTTGTGCTGGTTGACGCTCCATATCCTGATGATGGAGTCACGGCCTGCTGTGAAGAGTCTGTTTAATGCTGGGTCCAGCTGCAGTGCATTAACTCCGTTCCGATTGTACTTCTCCACTTCATCTCTAATTACATAGGAGACCTGAAATGTGTTGACACGTTTCCAGATGAAGCATTAAGAATCCACAGATGGGAGCATCTCACCCGAGCCATTTGTCTTCAGCAAGGCTTCCGTTACAATGTGATATTTTTTTTAAAGACCAGAGTCAGGAATGCCTCTAAGAGACATATGCATCACGTCCAATTAATACAATGATTGAGACTGAGATTAGAGAATAAAACCTGGGTATCAAGTCACAAAAATGCTTCCAGCAGGGGAAGGGAAGACTCTCACTTCCTTTGTCTGCATCTTACACAAACAGAACACTGTCTTGTTCCTACAAAAAAAAAAAGAGGGGCGGGAGCCCTAAAAAACAGACAGCAATTTCAAAAACATATATAGGGATTCCTGTGATTTACAGAAAAGACCAAAATGAAGCAAGAGCTGAGCTCATTTTGGTGTGCAATGAACTGTGTACTCAGCACATTGCTTTTGAGGGAACAAGTGGCATGCGCTGCCTCATGAAACATTCCCCTTTATGCAACGGGAGGTTAAGGGACTGTTTGCAATGGCTGATTGAAATATTAAATGATTTCTCTTTGGATCAATTGATGCAGATGGACAGATTTGCAGTGTAACCCTATACAGCATTACCCCACTGGCTTAGTTCACAGTTAAGTCTGCATGGGATTGCCCTGTTAAAAGCGTATAAAAACAACTTTTCTTTGGCCTCATGCTACTGTTGAGAGGCTGCAAACTGTGAACTCCACTTACAGAAAGTATCGTGGGGAACAGAGGCAAGAACGTACACATGCGGCACTGGGGGGGGGCACCCAATTATCTTGTTTCCTAATTTCCGTCCGCATGTTCCTTCACTTACTTTCATAAAGGAACAGGATGTACATATGTATAAGTGTTCCCAGAATTAGCACAACTTTGCAAATGGTACTTTCCAAATCCCACAGAATCAAGCAGTTAAACTTCCTGTTTGTTCAATAATTATTATAAAGGGCAAGGAAAGCAAATCTGGAGCCAATGGTCACCTAAGGCACCATGTTTTGAAGTATAAAGTGAAACAGGATGCATCCTGTGAGGGTGTTTTTCATTGGCAGGGACAGGATTGAAGGAAAGATGGACAGCACTAAACACAGGGCAGTTCTGGAGGAAAACCTGTTTCACATATGGCTAAAGCTACACTGGCATGGTTTAAAGCAGTGGTTCTCAGACGCGACCCTTTAATACAGTTCTTCATGTTGTCGTAACCCCCAACCATAAAATTATGGTTCTTGCACAGAAATTAAACTGAAACTGACCAATGGCGGAAAGATCCATTGTTCAGGACTGTATATAAATTGTTTTTTTTTTTTCCTGGGGTTTCTCAGTTCAGTTCTGCTTCTTGTCCCACCATGCCAATCTCACTCTTTTCCACTGCTTCAGACAGACGAACACTCTATCTCAATTTACCATGCAAGGCTGTTGCATCGCTCTCCCCCCCCCACCCGCCAGGCTGCTTGCCCTGCCTCGACCCCTGTGAAAGTGTTGATCAATCCCCAAAGGGGTCACGACCCCCAGGGTTGAGAACCACTGGTTTAAAGGAAAGAGTGTTAATGTCCTCAAATGGCCTAGTCAAAACCCAGGTCTCAATTGAGAATCTGGGGCATTACTTGAAAGTTGGACACCAGCGCTACTGATATAACTTGGGAGTTGGAGCAGTTTTGCTTTGAGGAATGGGCAAAAATCCAAGTGGCTAGATGTGCTAAGCGGACAGATGCATACCCCAAGAGACTTGCAGCTGTAAGTCCAGCAACTTACAAAGTATTGACTTTGGGGAATGAATACTTAGGCACATTCATGATTTCTGATTTTCTCGTCTTGAGTGCTTATCTGTGTCACAATTAAAAAAGGTTTTGCACTTCCCATGTGGTTGTGAGAATCAAATGGTGCTGAAGACTCCCTCCCCCTCCCCAACTTAGTTGTAATGTGAGAAAACAATCAATCACTCTCCAAGCAATTTAAAGGGGCTCTCCATTTCTGGTGTAATCACTTTCTTACACTTCCCAGTGTGGTGTAGTGCAGGGATAGTCAACCTGTGGTCCTTCAGATGTTCATGGACTACAATTCCCATGAGCCCCTGCCAGCAAATGCTGGCAGGGGCTCATGGGAATTGTAGTCCATGAACATCTGGAGGACCACAGGTTGACTACTCCTGCTGTAGTGGTTAAAAGCAGTGACATGTTACTTCTGGCAGAGAGGTGTGGTTGGCTGACATAACTTCTGGGGCTCCTAAAAGCCTGAAAAATTATTTCAGGGGCACCTCCCTGGTCAAAAGGTTGAAAAAGGCTGTCCTAGGAGAACATTATTTCTTACGAGGGACCACCAATCCATGTTGCACAACTTGCCATGCCTAATTAGCGGAAATCAGCATGTATGAAGTCGCCTTATACTCAAATCACACTTGGTATATCAAGGCTTCTCAGTATTGTCTACTTAGACTAGCAATGGCCAGGGTTTCAGGAGAAGGCCTTTCACACTGCTACTGGACTCTTAACTGGAAAGGATGGGGATTAAACCTGAGACTTCCTGCATACAAAGCAGAGGCTCCTTCACTGACCCACAGCCCCTGAATTTTAAGTATTGTTGTTTGTTATTATGTAAACCGCCCTGAGCCTCTGGGGAGGGTGGTATATAAATATAATAAATAAATTTTCTACAGTGTTAACAGATGAGTTTCATCTCTGAAAACAGACTCGTTTAACAGCCAACTCTGCTAAGTTGCTACCTGGCAGCCATTTCAAATTATGCTATAATAGTATATTAATACACATTGCATTTTAATTCTGTCCTCCTTCCAAGTAACTCAAAACAGAGCTCTCTCCCCTCTTTCTATCCTTAAGAACTTGTGAGGTTGGTTAGGCCAACAAGGCTCATCCTTCTCCCATCCTAGGCTTTAGGGGGGGGGGGGGATTTGAACCTTGGCCCAGTTAAGAGCTGGATCCAACCAGCTTCAGCTGGTATAAAGGGGAGGAGTCTTCTCTGAGAACTAGAAGGTTATACAGAGAATTGGGGAACTCCACATACAAAAGTCCCAGGGGTTAGTGGCTGTATAAGGAAAGGGAATTGAAAAGAAACTGGGACGGAATCAACCCTCATTCTGACACACTAACTCAGCTTTTTTCAACCTTCTGACCATGTAGGACTTCCTGAAATAATTTTTCAGGCTCCAAGGAGTCCCAGATATCAGCTGGCCATGTCTCCCTGCCCCCCCTCCCCAAATGCCCTCACCTCATTCACAACTTCAGAACAATGGACTGCACCAGGGCTGGAACATAAAAGTCTGATATCAGGGCATATGTTAATTTTCTGCCCCTAAGGATTTCTCTCTATTCTAACCAAGCTGATTACATTTTGTGCTGTACCTTTGCATCCTGATTCCCTTCTCTACAACCCCCTCCCCCCAAAAAATCTTCTAGGAGAGATAAGGACTCAGGGATCTTCATTCCAGCTTACATCTGGCCAAGGGAGTTTATACTCCAACTATCTTCTTTTTCTCTAAGCTGGTATTGAACTTGAACTGAGCTCCTCTGAGGTAGATTCAGGTGGTAGCCGTGTTGGTCTGAAGGAGCACACAGACTATTGAGTCCAGTGACACCTTTAAGACCAATGAACTTTAATTTTGGATATCGTTTTTTGTGTGCATGCACACTTTTTAAGATACATGCGCATGAAAGCTTATACCTGGAATTAAACTTTGTGGGTCTTAAAGGTGCCACTAAACTCAAACTTTGTTCGTCTTAGGTAGGTTATGCTAAGAGTATGTGACTGGCCCGAGGTTACCCAGCAGGTTTCCAGTCCAGCAGTCTAACTGTAGCACCTTGCTGGCGAAGCGTCCAAGATAAAGAAATTCAAGAAAGGATCAAAGAACGGGGAGGGGAGGGATGTAAAAAGTGATAAGGGAAAGAGCAGCAAACAAAAGGAGATAAGGAAGGGGTCACGAATCAGGTGCTAAGGCTCCCACATGTTGGAGATTGATGGTGCAGATAATGAAGTTTCACACAATTTCCGAAGTCCTGCAAACTCTGCTGATGGGTTTGGTCATTTTACCGGACAGATAACATTCCAAGAGCAACAGAGCATTGCATAATATGGAGAGAGGCCATTAGCCCCATTTACTCCGACATAAATGTCTGAGAATTGCAATAAATTGCTGCCTAACGAATACAATTTGCAATTTTGCTATTACCACGAAGACCCAAGAGACCTGAAGCCACATGCTCATCTAAGCATTATTAGTATAGTGGCTATGGCACACTGTCTAAGGGAATGAGCTATGATTCAAGAGGACCCTGGTTCTAATCTATCCTTTGCTACAAAATCATTGGAGGCGAGTCCTTTCACCACTTACATTACCTGGCTAACAATACTGGTCTGCCTGTAAAGATCACAAGAGAACGTGCAGAAAGCGTTTGGGAGACGAAAGCACTATCTAAATGCTATCTCCAGTAGCTGGGCTTTAAACTAAACCACTGGATTGTAATTGTTGGCTCCAGTGGGGTCATTCTAATAACATAAGCAGTGTTCACTAGAACTATTCATATTTATTTAGACAACCTATGCAGCGCCCTGGTTTTGGTGCAAGAACGCCTTCCATGGACTTGTCCATGGAAAAAGAAAGAAGCCATCACCGTCAGCAATACCTCAAACATGTTCAACATCCTTGTAAAAAGCAGTGCTTTCGCATCTTTGGCTGGGCTTCAAAATGCTATGCTTTACATAGTGTTCTGCAAAACCCACAAGAACTACTCACTTCCCGGAGTGGCAAATGCCCAAAAGGTGCTAAAAAAAAAAGGAAAGGAAAGCAATCCACTTGTATAAGTGCAAGCACTTCATATCATATTATTTTATGCCCAACAGCCTGATGACGCATACTCTGCCAGTTCAATGGCCACTGACTGCCCAACAAATATGCTTTTGAGAAAATAAATCCTTTGTACTGCTGCCCTAAAGAAGTGAAAGCTTTCTGGTACCTTCTGGAGATTTTCCTATTGTTTTTTAACTGGAAGGCCAACACTGATGCTTTTTGTTTTTTTAGACTTTTCAAAACTTTCAAAACTCCATGGATATGTCGGGTCAGCATCACCCACACCCTTGGTGAAGCCAAAAATCCACTGCTCCTGGCAAATGATTAGAACCAGTTAAGTTACCTGTTCAAAAAAATGCTTCTCGCACTCTACTAGCATCAAATAACCAGTAAAGAAATTTGCTCTTGAAAAATACAGGTAAGAAATACACTGTCTTACTGACTCTGAAGAAGTGTGTATGCACATGAAAGCTTATACCCAAAATAAAAATTTGTTAAATTTTAACAGTGCCACCAAAGTAAAACTTTGTTCTGCTGCTTCAGACCAACATGGCAGCCCACTTGAATCTGACTTACACTTTGTTATAAATAAAACATCAGCAAATGTTTAGTAAAAAAAATAATAAAATTTATTTATCACCCACTCTTCCCAATAAAACACAATTATTATGCAGTAATTATAAATATTAAAATCACAAATTAATTAATATTACAATTAAAATCAATTCAGTCTAAAAGACACATCTTTGTCTCTCCAGTGAAAGGGTGATGTACATATAAATTTAACAATCAAAGCTTGGCCTGGCAACACAGTTCTCCTTTACAGGCCCTGTGGAACTTTCCCAAGATGTTAAACTATGGGGAGAAAACAACCCCCTTAAAAAGCCTGCATATCCGGGTATGCTGCTGGGAAGTTCTCTCCCCTAGTGTCACCCTCTGTCTTTGGCCCTGGAGGAAAGATTGCAGCCATTTAAGCGCTGTACCTTGTAACTCCAGGTTGGCTGCACAGCATCTGCAAATCTCTATGTTAGCTACAGAAGTACAGCATAGAGTAACTCTGTACCTGGATACTTTAAAAGGAACTTCTGCACCATGAAATGATAAAATCTTAAATCAATGGATAGTATTGCCTATTAACAGATCAGTGAAAGGTAGGGGATTTTACACATGTTCACTTTCAACAGAGGTTTAAGAAATGGCTACAAATGGGATTGCATGTCTGGAAACAAGATTTGAACAGATGAAGGTGCTTTCTACTGGATCACACTGACAGTGGTTTTCTAAGGTTATTTTTACTGGTTTTACAAGGGACTGAACCTGCATGTAAAGCATATGCAACCACTGAGCCACAGTTCTTCCCCTAAGGAAAAGACTGGATGAGAGCATATCCAAAGAGTTCTATACACAACTACTTTACTATCAACAGGTATTCCATCATGTTGTATGATTGACAATCTCTACAATCACAATGACCAATCAAGAAGTACAACACATGCTATATTCTCATTCACTCTACAACCTGTAGCAATGTTCTCACAGAACACAGAAAAACTTGCATGGTATGAATATCATGATTGCTATCCATGATATTGTTATATGTTCTATGTAAATGTTTTATGTAAACCGCCCAGAGCTGTATGGAAAGATGGTAAAAAAAAAATCTGGCCACAGAGGCTAAGGCAAGCAGTTAATTGGCAGTAGCTGTGGCTGCTTAACCCTTTCTTTGGCTGCTATGGTTGAACAAAATCATCTCTCCTCCCCCATTCTTACCAAGGCATAGTAGAGGATTGAGTTCAAGTGATAGATAAGAGGGAAGTTACTGACCTCCCCCATTTCCCACTTAGCTCTCAAGCTACTCTTACTTAGCATAAGAAAATAGCTTAAGTGGCTCTAAAACACTGGATCACTGAACAAACAAATTAAAGATTTAAACTTATTTTGCCAATCCTATTTTATCTCTTTAATATTTATTAATTATTATATTTATGCATTGCCCCACCCCTCAAGCACACTCAGGGTGCTTTACATCAACAGATAAAAGACATTCACAGAGATTAAAAATATCCTAAAATTAAAAACAAACAAACTACCAAACAAAGTCCCATTCCCAATCCTAGCTGGCTTCAGTCTGGCCTGGAGGAATTGGCTAAAGGCCAGGGGCATATGCCTAGCCTCAAAGAAGGGAGGGACCCACGAGAGGAGCGGCGGGAAACCCTCATGATATTAGACCAACATGGGTTAATGAACAGAGTACAGCTGATCTGCTTCTCTCGTTACTTCTCTACTTAGTAACTGGCTTTTCCTAACAGTTACCACTGACTACAGAGCTGAGGCAAAACACACAGTAGAGAAAGACAGCAGCAGCTCCTCTTTCGCAGCTCTATGTGACTTACGGCCGTCCCCGGAATCAGGCACAGAGGAAAGGCCACCAGGACTAGAAATACGTCCCAGGGAGGAGCTCCCTTCCGAGGCGCAACGGGGACACCCCCCCCCCCCCCCAGCATGCCTTCCAGAGTGGGGGCCAGAGGCTGTGCCCTCTGCCTGCAGAGCCCCTTGGCTGCGCACCGCGTTAAGCGAGACCCTGGACGAGAGAGCCGGCTCAAGGCGGCCGTTCGAACGTCCTTTTCTCAGGAGTCGGTGGGCGGGGGAGGCTTAAGGGACGGCGGGATCCACGCGGGGGTTTGCCCGTTGCCTGGAGACGCGCCGAAGAAAGAGGCCACCCCGCCCTCGCCCCCCCCCGCTCCCTCCAGCCCGCCTCCTTCCCCCCGGCGCCCCCGCCTCCCTCCTGCCGGCCGCCCACCACCTCGCCCTCCCCGCCCGCGGCCGCCCCGGCACCGCCGCCTCCCGGCCCCCTCGCGCTCCCCGCACCTGCACTTTCCGCCGCCCCGCCGTGTTCTGTCGGTGATGCACCGCCATCTTGCATGTTGACACTCTGTCGTCATGTCCGGGGGAACGGCTGCCACCGGCCCGGAAGTTCCGCCCCTTTCCCTCGCCTCCTCTCCTCCTGGTCAAAGCTCAGGCCGGCCAAGGCGCGCGTTGGGTAGGGAAAGGAGGGGGCGTCGCTCACGCGGTTGCCACGGTAGCGGCTGCGGCGCGAGGCGACGGCGGCGTGACGCGAGAAAGGGGCGGGGTGTTTGCCTCGCGAGAGCTGGCGCGAGGAGAATTGCGTGCGTGAGGGCGGGCGGGGGAAAGGTGACCGTTAACGGCGGTTGGAGCCCGTGCGGCGCGCGCCGTTGTGCTAACCGACAGCGGAAGGGAAGGAGTTCGCGCGTGCGCGCCTCCCTCAGGATTTTTCACCTTCGTTCATTTTCCCGCCATTGGTGTTTGTTCAATGCCCTCTGTTAGCCCATTTGAGAAAGTTGTATGTTTTCCTCGCTTGGTAGCCTGGGCCCCAGTATATTGGCCCCAACACATTCGATTTCTTGGTGATGTGCTCCTTGATGTGTTTCCTCCATTTTTTTTAAGGGACAGGGTGCTGCAATACTTTTGTTTTTGTCACTGTGACCTTGACAGGGATGGCCCAAACTCGCTGGATCTCCTGAGAGCTTAGAAACTGAGCAGGTCAAAAAATAAAATAAAATAATGGTGTAGTGGTTAAGGGCAGTAGCTTCTAATCTGGCAAACCAGGTTTGATCCCCCTCTCTTCTACATACACCCAGCGGGATGACATTGAACTCACCACAGTCCTGACAGAGCAGTTATCTCAGCTGTCTCAGTCCCACCTACCTCACAAGGTGCCTATTATGGGGAGAGGAAGACTGCTTTGAGGCCCACATTGGGCAGTGAAAATTGGGGTATAAAAAACAACACTTCTAACTTTGGAGAAACTATCTGGGAAGCCCAGCTGGCTGCATGAGGAGGAGTGGGGAATCAAACCGAGTTCTCTGGATTAGAGGCTGTTGCTCTTAACTATGACACCATCACAGAGAAAATATTGCTAAAGACGTCTCATGGGGTTTTACAGGAACATACACCCTTAACCAATTTAGAGTCTGGTGGCACCTTTAAGACCAACAAAGGTGCCACTAGATTCTAAATTTGTTCTGCTTTAGACCAACACCTGTAGCCCCCACTCCTTTCATGAGGTTTGCCCACTAAAAGGCAGTGTTATCTAAACTACAAAGTAAAATCAAATGTCTTAACAACCAGATGCAAAGAGCCAGGCAGGGTCATTTACATTCCTTAGAGTACCTTTCACAAAAGATAACAGCAATTTCAGAGGGCAGAAAGAACAAAGGATAGAGAATGGAGATTGGGAGATTCCCCCTCCCCAGCAAGATCCCTTTGACTGAAGACATGGACTCCAGCTGTGAATATACAAATGTTTATTTGTTATTTATTGTATTTTTAGGCTGCTCTTCCCCTGGGGAATTCAATTACAAGGATTTAAAATATAAACAATTGATGGTGGAGATTGAATGCTTTAAAGAATTCATTTTTCTTGGATTACAAATTTTAATCAGAGTAGTGTTTGCAGTATGGTATGAAAACATCAAATTGCTCTGTGTTGCTCAGCAATGATGAACTTGAACCAAACGTGGATAAGCAAAGACAAGCCTGGTGACTGTAGATTATTTTCATCTATCATGTCCAGTAGCCACTTATGGCTGTGAAAGTTGGACAACAAAACAATTGGACAAGAGGAGAATGAATTCGTTTGAACTTTGGTGTTGGAGAAGGCTCCATGGACATAAAACCCAATGTATCACTGGTAGGCAAAATCACAAAACTCTGGCTTTAGCCATATCTTGCCTGACATCCCCCATACATGACTAAATATGACCTACCTAAGAGTTCCATTAAAGTTGCTACATGTTCTGTTGAACAATGTTCTGTTGAAATATCCTAGTTGATATGTTATGATGACTCTTGTTGTGATGTTCCATGTAATTACCTCATAAAAATCTAAATTAAAATTAAATGCGATCCAACTAAATAGAGAAAGCAATTAGGCTAGGACTGGTCCATGAAAAAAGGAAACCAGGCTGACAAAGAACAATGTTTAGATATAATCACAATGGAACTGGTCAGAACATTACCAAGCTAAAAGAAGTGGTCCAGGATTGAAAATCGTGGCGACAGTTTCTTTGGAAACACAACAGCGTCTCTTCCTTGAACCAATGAGCTGATCCTGGCTTTTCCTTCACCTTATTGGTACAGGAGATTCTGTATAAGAGCCCACCTTTGCATCTACATGAGCCTTTTTGGGGAACAAAAGACTTATTGCAGTCTTCAAGAAAGCTGCTGTTATCTTCAAGACTGTAAATGTTGCAGATCTATGAATGTGAATATATGAAGAAGTACCATTTGGGGAACATTCTCAAGGAGATTGCTCAACCACAGAATTTTAGCACCTCAGAACAATACCAAATCCATGCCAGCCTTGCTGGGACAGAGATCTGTATTTCAGCCCTTCTGATGTGATCTCCCTATTATGTGCATATAGTGAAATGATGGCTTCAATTCTTGGTTTTGTAAAACTTTGATTCGGGCCTGTGGGTTTTCTAGTAGGCCACAAAAGAAGGTATTTGCTTTTTTGTGCAAGTATGTGCTGGCCAATTATCTACCTGAGTCCTTGGAGAAGCTAACACTGTCAGAGAGTTACTCTGATAAGGTAATTAGTTGCAGATGTTCCCAATTAACTTGTTTTGATAAATAGGCCTCTAGCTAGATGAAGTTAGCATTGCATCTCCTGACCTAGGACTGGCTCTTCTTATGTCTCCTGCCCTGACATCAGTAATTCTATTGACTTATTATTAAATTGCAAGTAGACTAGATTGTTTTTGTGTCTAGAATCCCATGTGGGAAAAAGCCATAAAGAGACTTAAATTGCCTCTCCATTTTGTCAGAACTTTGTCCAACTTCTGTACCTGCAACCTGCATGTGGTTTGACCATTCTGTGCCTATGAAGGCACATTCTGTGCCATTCTGTGCCTCCGGGGAGGGCGGTATATAAGTATGATAAATAAATAAATAAAATAAATAAATAAAATGAACTCTGGGCTTTTGAAACTGCCCTTGCTAACACAGTATACTGTGTTAGCAAGGGATATTTCACGATGTTTTATTTTTCACTGCTTAATATAACCATGTATCTATGTGCACTTTAATACATGAAAAATAATTTTTTAAACCTTTTATCTGATTCTTGAACAAGCTAAATGGTAAGCTGGGCCTTGCTTTATGTTACTTTATCAATTCTGTATTGTGGTTTCTTGGCTCTGAACTGAGTCAAGACTCCTGTTAATTCTTTGATAGGCTTTGACAGCCTCTGAATCCCTCTAATTCTTTCGATTATTGGTTCTGCTGAATCTTGCCCACACCTTGGTCTTCTGTTAGACCCATTATGCACGGGGGTTTTAGCGCGCATTCGGGGTGGAATGGCGGCAACTAAAATCACCGATAACGCACGGAGCCGGCTGCAACCGGCCACAGCTTCGGTGCATGCCGCCGAAAAAGCCGCGTCAGTGAAACGTGGAAGAAAGCGCAGCTTCCGGGTGTCCGGGGCGCAACCAGAAGCGGTGCCCGGATCGCCGCGTGCATAATCGGTTACTCTGGGTTTTGCCGCCGTCGCGCCCCGCCCCGTACATAACCAGTATGCGTCGCATCTTCCCCCTCCGCGTTTTCCATGTGACCCGAAATCGCCGTTTCGGCGGCCGTGCATAATGGGCCCCACAGAAGAAGAATGCATGGTCTGGGACATTTTCTGGTGGTTCTCTCCCATGTGTGGCAGCCATTTTGCGCTGTTTCCCACCATCCCTTATCAAAATTCAAAAAGGGCTTGCATGGTCAACATGATTGGGAGCCCCTTCACTACATTTTTAATATATCGGATGCATTCATAAAACCCAGAAACAAATGTTCTTCCACTAGAGTTGCCAAACTCCAGGTGAGGCCTGGATACCGAGAATTACAACTGGTCTCCAGAACTGAGTCCAATAGCATCTTAGAGACCAACAGTGTCTGAAAGGTCCCTGATCCCTCCCTCCCAGAAGTCCATCAGTGTGCTCTGGACCTGTTTGCACTGTTACAATTATCAGTTATTTGTATTATTGTTACGGTTATTTATGTTATGGATTGTTTCATGTATTGTTTATACGTTTTATGTAAACTGCCCTGAGCCTCCGGAGAGGGTGGTATATAAATATAATAAATAAATAATAAATAAACAAGTTTGAGAGGAGGGGAATATGCTTTCAAGATTCAAACTGCCATCAAATTACAGAGATCAGTTCAGAGAAAATGGCTGCTTTGGAGGATGGGCTGTGGTATTATACCTAACTGGGGTTCCTCCTCAAACCTCCTGCTCCATCCATAAACCTCTTTTACAAAGTACTGTACTTATCATCCTTTCCTCCTCGTGCCCTCAAATCTAATTCCCTTCTCAGTTGGCTGCCCAATTTTACTGCCGATTAGTTCACACTATCCTCAATTCAGCAGGCTCCTAAAACAGTGTCCGCCTTCTTTTGGTAGACAGCTACATCTGTTCTTCTGCCCTTAAGAAGTGACCTGAAGGCAGTCATGAGTATGTGAACATCTATTAAAAGTATGTGAACAGGCAAGCTTTGGAAACTGAATTCAGCAAGATTTACAATATGGGCACAAAACTAGGCTGTTGTTTTTTAAACAGAAGCAGGGTATAAATAAAAATAATTTAGAATAATCAAGAGTGCTCTGGGTAGCAATGGCTTTAATCTATTCTGTTCTTAAAAGTTCTAAAGATTTTAATGTTATTTTATGATATAATGGAATGAAACAGGACCCTAGTTTTTTTACTTTGAAATTGAAGAAAAATAATTACTCTCAATTAAAATATTGGTCAATCCAAAAGAATACTTTCAGCTAGAGTTCCTGGTCCCAACTTTGCAGCCAAAAATTGTTAAGGAAAACAACCGCTGGAGGATAAGGAACATGGCTTATTCCAGATGTGTTTCATGATCGCTTCTTACCTCATTATTGATGGCATATGATACTGGAACTAGATTGGAAGTAACTAATGGAACAATTGACTTAATAGTATGCTGTACTAAGCATTACTTGCAAATATCATGACAATGAACATCATCATCCTTAGAAAATGCAATACTGCTCCCTCCATCAATCTGTAGGAACAGCAATTAGAACAACAAATGTAGCTGTAATCTCCCTCTTGTGGAAAAAAAGAACAAATTCCCCAAATTATATGAAAGAAGATTCTTTAATGGACGGAAGAGGATTTCTGAGGTCAGATAAAATCTTAGTTTCTTTTGCAATTTATCTGTTCTTTATAACCAGTAGTCATGTAGAATGTTGTTTTAATAAGAATATACAGGCGTTACTTATTAACACATTACTTTTATTAATATTGTGCTACTTGTTTGCTTGGAGCTACTAAGTGGTTTACCGTGCAATCCAGTCTAAGCCTACTGATTTCAGTGAGGTTAGACCGTAGTCAGTTCGCATAGGATTGCACTGTTAATGTTATTTTGGCAGGAAAAAGCTGTCATTTATGACATTGGCTTGTTTGCTTCTGTGTTTTCCTTTTCCCATTTGTGTGTAAGCTTGGTGAAACAACATAATTCTCAGAAATAGACAGTTCCCTATTAAATGCCACACAACCTTGCTGTTGCTGATCAGAAAAAGCTACTAAATGGAAAAATTGCTCTGTGCAGTCATGGTTATTGTTTGAATCAAGTTACTTAGCAAAACAGAAACTGTACTACATTCTTTTTGTTACCAAAGATAAGAGAGGACCCCAAATTAGTAAAGGGTATTATTTATATAATACATATTTTGATATCTATAAATCATAGCACAGTGTATTTATTTACAGAAATAGATCTAATTAATCACTTGTTATTTATGTTAAATATATGGCCAGCTCTTAGAATTTAATCATGGTGCTAAGAGTATGGAAAATTTTCTTGTGAAGTAGGGTCTCCTCGAGACATCAGCATGCATCTTAGCCTTCATCGTTTAATGATAATATAAGATTTCAAACCTTCCATTTGAGGGCAATATTTATCCGTACTGCACCGCATACTGTGGCCGCAAAAAATACTTGTGTACAAGGTTTGGGGAAATCTCTTGCTGTCTAATGGCTAAGTGCATGGTATCCAGCCCATGGGAGAAAAGGTCTCTAGGCTCTTATGGGGATCTCTTGACATGAGAACCGATCTCAAGAGAGGGGATAGATCCTGTCCATATTTTAAAACTATTACGTTACTCTATAGCAGTTTTCAAAATCATTATGCATGCACTGAAAAGGTGCTAAAAAGAGCGGAAGTGAATGAATATTCAATTCACATCAAATTAGTTGTACTGGCACTGAAAAGAAATACTGTATAATTATGTTGGCTTGCTGAGTGCATATTTAAAAGTTTGCAAGGTAGAATACTGTCTAATCGTTCTTCCTTTTTGTTTTGTCAAGAAAAACCTTTTTGTGTTATTAGCTTCACTAATTCATCTCTTTTTAAAAGTTGATAATGTAGGATTATCACCATCTCAATTTTCTCATATTGTTTTGTTTCCTGTAATACCTCCAGGAATCTCCCTGATTCCTTTAAAGCTAGAAACATACTCCTCCCTCTTCTTCACTGCCCATACCACTATATTTTCTGCAACAAGTGGTAATGAGGAAGACAAGACTTCCTAAGAACAATGGGGGCTTTTGATGAAAGCAGATGATTTTGTTTGTTTTTCCTGTCTTTGAAACCATCAGCTTGAAGGAAAATCTCCTACATTCTGCTGAGATGCTGTGTTCCCGGAGACCTTCACTGAAAAACTGGTAAGTTTGATCAGGATGGTAAAACAATGGTGTGGTAGGAAGTGTGGGGAACTAGTATGGAACAGCGGGGCAAATGTGGGTTCATTTATTTTTAAGCCAACATGTGGTTCATAAGAAATATATGCAATTATTATACGAGTTCAAGAGTGCTGCTGCTTACAAATAAGGCAGTATGAATTATATATTTATATGCAATTATAAATTGATACAAAATTATTTTTACACTGTGTTTTCAAAAAAAAAAAAGCATTAGGCTGATGCTATATGAGGGGTGCTATATGTTGTGGCTTCAGATTTTGGATATTAGAATTCCAACAAAATTGTGCAGATTTAACTGACTCTTAAGTGTTAAATGGTGCATTGTTATTAGGTTTGAAAAACAATTATGTTACTACTGCCTTGTCAGTAGGCACTCCTGCTTAATTTAGGGTTGTCAACTCTGTCTTGTGAAATTCCTGGATAATTGGGGTAGATGAGTTTGCATGCTTACTGGGCATACAAACTGGGTGAATAGTTTGAGAAAGCCCAATAACATAAAAAATATGGATGAAGGGAACAGTGAGGGGTGGAGAGGAGGGGAAAACAGCTCTGGATAAAGACATCCCCCCCCTCCCAATGAAGGAAATGGAAGAGGCAACCTCCGGAATGCTCAGAGCTTATGACGGCAGGCATTGTCTCTCCTCGACTGCATGAAGCTTAGACGGGCTTTAGTGAATGCGAGGAGTGGCTCATATGTGGAGTTATTGTCAACATAAAGCCTAGGGCAGACTGAAGGATTGGCTATTGATGCTAATGCTAATAAATGACAATGACATTGGACGCTTCCTCTCTTGCAATATGCATTGTTCAGGTGGGTCAGGTGCTACCTCCCTTGGGCTGCATGAAGTTTGGACAGGCCAGGTGCTGCCTCCTTCCCTTTATGTGAGGTTTGGGCTGGTCACATGCCACGTCCTGGGCTGCATGGAACTTGGCTGGCTGGGACACCTCACACCCTGCTCCACATGTCGCTTAGGCCAGCCATGTGCCACCTCCCTTTCTCTGTTATGGGTTCAGGTAAACTGGTTGCTGCCTCTGTACTGCATGGATTTTAAGAGGGCTGGATGCGGTCTCCCCCAGGCGACACAGAGTTTCTTCATTCCATGTGGAGCTCAAAGAGGCAGGGCACAGCCCTTCACCACTGGGCTGGTATAGACCAGGTGGAAGTAAAGCTACCAGCTGACTGGGAGTTGTCCTGCTGCCTGTAATGGGCGGTCAACCTTGCTAACTGCTATCTTGCTAACTGCTAACTCATTGTGTGAAATTTTGTGTAAAAGAAAACCCGTTTCCCCATAAACCTCTATGTAAAATTACTCCACAGTGAGAAAAGGTGAGCCTGAGACCAGTTGGTGATCACTGCCTATTTATTTTTATTTTATTTTATTTATTTAGAGTTTTATACCGCCCTTCCCTACGGCTCTGGGCAGTTTACAGAAAACATTTCGGAACATTTACATGGAACAGTATCAGTATCAATATAACAATATAACAACAATAACATTCCAACTAAAACAGTATTTTGACAACAATAACTTTGACACTGTCTTGGTAGGTTTGACCTCTCAGCCTGGACACTATGTGAATAGTTTGAGAAAGCCCACTAACATAAAAATGTTATAAACTATAAAAACTATGTGACCAGACTCGAGTGCTTTCTCTCCCTTTCCCCCCTTAGGTTGTATTACTTGCCCTACTGCTGGCCTCTTTCTCCAGTTTGCAATCTAGAAGGATTTGGGAAATGCGTGGGGAGATAAGTAGGCAGTTTTTTACTATCAGCTTTCTTGTTCCTTTAATCAGTTTTTATTTGTTCTGTTCTTATTTGCAGATATAGTGGGAAAGATGCCGAACTTTTCATTTTCAACAGCAAGTAATTTCCTCCGTTTCACCCCTGAAAGCTTAGATGGTATTAGAAAGAGACTTGCTGAGAAGAAAGAAAAGAAGAGATGTGGTGAAAAAATTGAGGAAGAAAATATTTGTCCACAGCTTGATCTAAAAGCTTGCAAAAAGGTGCCTGCTCTGTATGGAAAGCCCCCTCCATGGCTTGTTGGAGAACCATTGGAAGATCTGGACCCCTATTACAAAACTCATGAGGTTAATAGCTTTTTTGAGAACAAATAAACAGTATTTTGACATAAAATAATTCTGTGCGACTGAAACTGAAGGGCTGCAGCCTTACTGTGGAAACCCAAACAGAACTTTCATAGGTTTCAGATTTTACACTACGTATCATTGACATAGAGGATGGTGAAAAGATTCTGAGATCATTAAAATCCAGATAGTGACCCCCATAGTAACTGGAGTGTTATTTTTAGAGTTTAACACCTGAATTTCCCCGGGGATATATATTCCTCCCCTTGTAAAGAAGCACCCATTTAAATGAATGGCTATTCCAGAAGTTTGTGTTTTAGATACTTGTATTTGTTAAAATATATTATTTTAGATGAAATGGCCTGTCAGAGGGCCACAATTTTATGTGGTATGGTGAAAAGAGCCTTTCTATGGCACCTGAAAGTCCAGATTCTATCAGCCTCCTTTAAATTTGTGAATTTATTTTATATTTATATGTTTAATTAACTGGACATGTGCTTGTCAGTGCAATTGGTACACAGATGATCAGTGCATTAACTCATTAAAAGTTGGCACTGTTTATTAAAATTTGTTTTATTTTGAAGATATATATTTAGTCGTGTAAGCATGTATTGGTACCTTCTAAAATTATCTACATTATGTGATATTAAAAATCTTTTACTATATATTTTATAGACATTTATGGTTCTAACATCCAGAAGGAGAATCTTTCGATTTACTGCCAACAAAGCCTTGTTTTTATTTAGCCCTTTCAATCCATTACGAAGGCTAGCCATTAAAATTTCGACACACACATATCCTTTTAGTGGGTCCTCCCCACTCTGTCTTATACTGATGTTATGAAAACTGATATTTATAATATATAGTTATTGGACCAATTTCCAACAAAAAATGACTAAGACATCAAGGAATCCCAGTTAAGAGAGAGGATGTTAGCTGAAGAGATGTATACTAGTAAACACATCCCTGGGTACTATATATGGTGACTATATTTTTGTTTATGTTCAGGCCTGAGTACCTTGTTTAGATATGGAAATACATTTTCTGCCAGATTTGCTTGAGATTTCCCCTTCTCTCTGCAATATTTGGTATGATTTATATATTTGATTAATTTAAAATAGCTTCCTTTGGGACAGTGCACCTTGTTTCTGTGTGTGCTTTGCTTCTGACATGTTTTAATTTCAATTTGTTGGTCTGGATTTTTTTGGTCTGGATTTATAGAAGTGACTTCCCTAGGTCTTCAGGGCCCATTATGCACGGCCGCCGAAACTATGATTTCGGGTCACATGGAAAACGCGGAGGGGGAAGACGCGACACACACCGGTTATGCACGGGGCGGGGCACGACGGCGGCAAAACCCAGAGTAACCGATTACGAACGCGGAGATCCGGGCGCCGCTTCTAGTTGCGCTTTCTTCCGTGTTTCGCGAATGCGGCTTTTTTGGTGGCATGCACCGAAGCTGCGGCCGGTTGCAGCCGGCACCATGCGTTATCGGTGATTTTAGTCGCCGCCATTCCACCCCGAATGTGTGCTAAAACCCCCGTGCATAATGGGTCCAGGTGAGGGCTTTGGTTCTGTGATATAAATTTCAATCCTAATGTACAATTTCAGCATTATTAACTTCAGTGTCTTCAATGGTTAACAAAGAGAAAGAATACAGTTTTTTGTTAGGGATTGGCAAGAAATGGGGCAGGATGCAAATAGGATCAGGATCAGTCAAAATGTACAGGTTTTTTGTTGTTTGTTTTTTTTTGCAAAACTGACCATCTGCATTCTCTAGTAGGTCCCTGAGAAAAGGGGTCAGAGGACAGCTTGCATTGTTAGCTTCCTACAGACAAAATTGTGTAATTACATATGAATTGTTACATTTTTACTAAATGATCAAAACAGAGGGAAGAGAAGTCGAGAATGTCATGGGGGGAGGATTATCCATACGGTTCTTAGGAATGCAG
Source organism: Paroedura picta (assembly GCF_049243985.1). Classification (NCBI taxonomy): domain Eukaryota; kingdom Metazoa; phylum Chordata; class Lepidosauria; order Squamata; family Gekkonidae; genus Paroedura; species Paroedura picta. The sequence continues at coordinate 4,436,373 of NC_135379.1, forward strand.
TTGTATGATAGAAATTGCTTGATTTTTGTTTAATTGGGAAATCTTATCACATTCTTACCCTATTCTTAATAAATGTATTGACTGATTCTGCAACTGGACGAAGGACAAAGTATTGGGTATTTTTCTGGCTAGTCACTGAGATAACTAAGTAATATTGGGACATGACTTACAGAGGCAGTCACTGGTTTTCTAAAATTAATAGCGCTCTAGTAGTTCCTTCTAAGACAAGATTTCCATCATACAGTTTCACAGACTAGAGGTGCTACTCTAGATTCTAGGCCTGGATGTGGTTATCCAGGGCCACCCAATAGTCCTGGAAGCTACCTGGTACCAATCTTGGTGCTGACTAGAACTAAAGCCAGATTTAGGTCATACAAATGTGTAATTGTTAGAACATGGAGCATTATGCTAATTATTGGTTAAAGGTAAAGGTAAAGGTATCCCCTGTGCAAGCACCGAGTCATGTCTGACCCTTGGGGTGACGCCCTCTAGCGTTTTCATGGCAGACTCAATACGGGGTGGTTTGCCAATGCCTTCCCCAGTCATGACCGTTTACCCCCCAGCAAGCTGGGTACTCATTTTACCGACCTCGGAAGGATGGAAGGCTGAGTCAACCTTGAGCCGGCTGCTGGGATTGAACTCCCAGCCTTATGGGCAAAGCTTTCAGACGGCTGCCTTACCTCTCTGCGCCACAAGAGGCTCTTATTGGTTAGTCACAGTTTAATACATATATTGATAAATGTTGAATGTGGTAGTACTTTTGTTTCTTAAAAGGGTGCAATTTCCTTAGCTAATTATTCACATGGTTCATTGGGTTCATAACATGCGTTGTCATTGTCAATTCAATGCTCATGACTATGCCAAATTTGATACCAAGTTCTACAAACAACGGTGACAATTTTGAGTAAGTATCACTTTTATCGTTTTTATATACTTTCCCTTAGCTGCCATATACTGATCCAGCAGTGCAATCCTAAACAGAATCACATGATTTCAAGTTCTCTGACGGGTATAACTGTACATTTAGCAATGTAATTGGCTGAATTAGTACAGTGAGGGAAGGCAGCATGGTAAATCTGAACGCATTAGATCTCAGTAGCCAGGTGGGGTCAGCACTTTGGTGGGAAACTACGAAGGCAAACTCTGTCAAGGAAGGCGATGGCAAACCACCTCTGCTTCTCATGTGCCCTGAAAGCCCCTCACTGGGGTTGCTATAAGTCAATTGTGACTGAATGCGATGTACATATGCAATGGGCTAAATTAGATTGTTCTGTGGTCTTGTACAGACACTCCACGTGTTCATTTACCATGTTGGGAGGTACTGCAGCCATGATTGCACCAGATCCACTCCTACTTCCATGTAGTCCCTAAGTTGTTTGTATAAGGCCAATGCATGGAGGAAGCAACTGTGCATATTAGAGGTGTGCAATATTTTTTTTAGTCAGTATTTTTCTGTTTGGTCCTATTAGACATGAAAAAATTAGGAGCTCCAAAAAAATCCTGGATCCTGGTGCTGCGGTATTCCAATCTGTGATTTTTTTTGGAAATCCTGATTTTTTTCTTCCAGAGTAGACTCAAGAATAAAAATAGTGATTTTGTAAACAAACAAACCAACAGCAAGGAACAATCTGTTTCTCGTAGGTCTAGCTGATCCTGGCTGGGCTTACTTCTCCTACAATCAGGTTTAAACTGAACTGTAGGAGAAGCCACAGGAGGTCCTGTACTGCACAGATCGCATTGCTATGTTTAGCACAGCCAGTCCTCGTGATAGCTTCTAGTGCATTCTAGGTTAAATCAAACTGCAAGAGTAGCCAGCACAAATCCCAGGACCCATTCAATACACATTGCTGGATAACGTGTTTTCAATTTGCTTTTACAGCTGGGTTTTCCTGTGTGGGACCAGAAAATCTGCTTCTAAAGTACATTGAAAGTGCATTATCTACCGTGTGTGGATTGGGGCCAAGTTGCAGGGATCAATCTGTTCCCAGATGGGGGGGGGAGGTCTGGGTAGATGTTCAGTGAGTTTTTCCATTGGCCTCAACAATATGTTTGGAGGAAGAACTCCATCTTGCAGACCCTGCAGAACTCTGGGAGTTCCAACAGGGTCTTGATCTTGCCTGGGAGCTCATTCCTGTTGGTGCTTTCTGTTCTGGTTTGCAAAACTAAGGGGACTTGTTAAGCATTATATGTAAGTGGCATCTGGTTTGCTGGATTAGCAATCACCCAGGGATGGTCTAACATCTGACTCAGCCTTAGCTAAATAATAGTATGAAAGATACCTCCCCCAAGACTCCTTGGTTTTCTTTGGCTTTCATTTGATGAGAAAAAGCAGGTTGTTGTGTACTCTCTCCTAACGGTTTTACTCTTCTTTACACTTTTTAAAAGGATTTTTTTTGCAGCCACTTATGCCACCGAATTTGCCATAAAAGTAGTGTCGAGAGGATTTATTTGGGATGAATTCACCTACCTACGAGACCCATGGAACTGCCTGGATCTTTTTGTTTTAATCATGACGTATGTTTCAGTTTTCCTTCTTTGCAACTTAGTCACCCTTGAGGTAGAAGGGTAAGCTGGAGTTCAGGGAGCTTCTGAACTGCTGAGCATTTAAATAAGTAGTCTCTTAATTTCCTAAGAGGCCTTGTCTTCTTTTAGAGTACTGATCCCCAACCCCCAGTCCAGAGACCGGTACTGGTCTGTGGATCAGTCAGTACTGGGCCGCGGCTCCTCCTCATCTTCCTCCCCAGCTGCTGCCTCGGGGGCTGCCCTGCCATTCTGCCACCGGCTCACCTTTGGTGCTCTCTAGTGTTCGCCATGGCTGGCAGCTGCTGCTGGCAGCGCCCCCCAGCAGGCGGCGGGAAGTTAGGGGCGCCGGCAGGAAAGCAAGTGGAGCAGGGGCTCAAGCAGCGACAATGTCCCTCGGCAAAAGACTACCCCTCTGCACCTCAGTAAAATTGTCAAGCGTTGACCAGTCCCTGGTGATAAAAAGGTTGGGGACCACTGTTTTAGAGTACTAGCAGCTTTTAGGAAAGAAACTTCAAGTGAAATCCCAAGGACACTTTCTTGGAGGTAAGCTGCACTGAATAATATGGGACCTACTTCTGAGTAAACCTACTTAGGATTTCTCCTTTCATGGCATGCCTATGAGATGTAAAAATGTGGGATGTTTTAAACTTGTCTAGCATTCAGGGAGCCTCATGTGACATGTGTAAAACAGCTTTGATTTATATCAACAGTTTATCCCTGGTTAGAGTACCCTAACCATTTTTATATCCTCCATGAATCAAACCAAATAAATTTTAGATAATCAGTCTGTCTGAAATAAATCCATGTGCCAGAACAGTTTCAGTTCAGACTCCCTGGGGAACAGGAATTTTCCAGAGCAGGCAAGAGCTTATGTATACAAATAGACCATTAGCTGTAAAATAATTTAGCATTCTAGTTCTATGCTGAATCTTTGTTCTTTTTGTTCATTTTTAGATTTGTAGCCTTGTGTAACAGTAAACTTGGTAGCATTTCAGCTCTTCGCATTTTCAAGGTTTTGAGAACTTTTAAAGCTGTTTCTGTACTGCCAGGTGAGAAACTAGCTGTAGGTGTTTGTTTTGCTTATTTATCAGAAGCAAGCAACCAGAGCTGCTTCTCAGATCAAACTTTTTCATTTCCTTTGTTTAAAACTGAATTCCTTGATTTAAAAACAATGCAACTTGTAAGGCTGGACTAACCCAGGTAATAAACAATGCAACCCCTGCAAAATGAAGGGTGTGTCTTACCCAATCAATTGTTATTAGTGGTGAATGTTGTACTAGGTTCTTACATGTATACAGTTCACCTAATTTTCAAACATGCTGTATAAGCTTTTATAACAACGTTGCCTTTCTCGTCCCTGTGACCTCTTTACAATGAGGCTCTGGACAAGAGTGAGTAATACTGAATTAACTGTGTACTTTATTATAGCTCAAGGTGTTTTATTTTTCATTTATTTATGAAGAGTTCTTCCAATAAAGTGTTAGCACCAGCATATGCTGTTTTAAATGTATGGAAATACAAAAGATAAAGGGCAAAAGCATACCATTAGCATTCCAAGAGGTAGGGAGGAACAAATGGAGAATCCTATTTAGGGATACCAGCCTCCAAATGGGACCAGAGGATCTTCCAGAATGACAACTGATCACTAGACGATCCCTGGAGAAAATGGATGCTTTGGAGGGTGTATTCTGTGGCATTGTACCTCACTGAGGTGTCTGTCCTTCCCAGGTTCCATTCCCAAATCATCAGGAGTTTCCCAGTCTTGAAACTGGCAACCTAAACCCCGCCCTCCCCCACCAGCTGATGGCCAGGGAGGAGGTGGGAACCTTAATCCCTTTACAAGTCCCCAATGGAATTGTGATCATGTGGAAATTTTCTGTGAAGGAAACTAGATTAATCAAACAAGTGAAACATTAACAGCTATGAACAGAGTAACCACTGCAAGCTGGGGGGCAAGAATCAGTCACCGTGAATTCAGTGGTCTCAAAATTATCTAACGCTTGTAGGTCAAAAATACTTTAAATACGAGCACTGGGCTAGCGGAAGCTAATTTCAAACATGGGGTGCCTACAAGAAAGTTGTCCCAGTGGAAGAACCTGCGAGAAAGCGAGCCATCATGTGCACCAATTGCACCCTGCACAAGTGGCCCTCTCCTCAACACTTTACAGTGGTCAGGTGTTTGGACTGCTTTATGAACCATGCAGAATATTTTGACTGAGCCTGTAAGTGAGAACCATAATCAGAGTGGGCTATTGCTTTCGTTCTCCAGTAGCAGCCTACTTTTCTTCTTCTTCTTCCTCTTTGTAGGATTGAAAGTCATTGTAGATTCGCTCTTTCAGTCTATCAAGAAACTTTCCAATGTGATGCTCCTGACAGTTTTCTGCTTGAGCATCTTTGCATTGGTTGGCCTCCAACTTTTCATGGGCAACTTAGATAATAGATGTGTGCTAAATACGTCTGAAAAGGCTCAAGGTAAATTGCATGAAACTTCCCCTGCTTTAAATAAAATGTATATTGTTAACAGTGTTTTTATCACATTGTAGCTATTACTGAAAGTTGACATATCAGCCTTTTAGATAAATGGAGTGGACTTGCCATCGTTATCTTAAATAAGACTTTCATTTGAGAAACCACAGCATGATAAATTGTTCTTAATGTTAAAAGTATGTCCAGTTTGTGGGGCTTGGTAAATGTTTATCTGAGAATAAGAGTTTAAGGGAAATTATTTGAAAGACTGTCATTTAGAAGAGGACAGGGAGCTGCTCCTGTTGGCAGAAGAGGGTACTCTCATAATGAGTTTGACAGGGGAAAAGATACTGGCTGGATCTTAGGAAAAATGCTTACAGTAAGAGTAGTTCAGTATTGGCTGCCTAGGGAGGTGGTGAGATCCTTCTCACTGGCAGCCTTGAAGCAGTGGCTAGATGAACACTTGTCAGAGCTGTTCTGAGATCCTGCATTGAGTAGGGGTTGAAGTAGATGCCCTGTGTGGCACCTTCCAAATCTATGATTCAGTTGACAATTGTGATTGACTATCTTAATGTAGAAAGCATTTGAAATGATTTTTTTTCCAGCAGAGTGCACATACTACCCAAAAAGTGACTGTTGTAAGGCACAGTTGTGTTATCTCTCAAATTCCAGGTAAGTCTGATCAACAATACAGTGTGAATGTAAGCCGCCTCGAGCCTTCAGGGGGAGGCGGGGTATAAATACAACAACAACAACAACAATAATAATGAATCTTGATCAGCAGTCATTTCTTGTTTGGCACATTTTTGCTATTTGCCCTTATTACTAGTGGAAGTGGGATTCTAGGTCTCTTCCCAGTGCCCTTGCAGGAAGGACTAGACTAATTATACCGAGGGTCGTCAACCCCCAGTCCGCAGCCTGCTACCGGGCCGCGAAGGCCTCGGTGACGGGCCACGCCTGCCTCTCTCCCCCCCCCCGCAGAGAGAAGGTCACCAGGCCGCCAAAACGGCCGCTTCACTCATGGCCCAGCTAGCTTTTTGCTGAGGGGGGGGAAGAGGCAGGCGTGGCCGTCGGCATGCTGGCGGGCACAAACGTGCATGCGCGGAGCTCCCTCTGGTGGTGAAAACGCGCATGCGTGGCAGCTCCGCGCATGCGCATTTTCACCACCGGGGGCGCTAACGCACATGAGCGGCGCCCGGGCCGCCGGATCTTCGCCACCCCCAGAGGCAGTCCTCAACCTTAAAAAGATTGGGGACCGCTAAATTATACTATATACTGTATGCTTTAAAGTTATGCAAGTAAAATTATGCAAGTGTTCTTTTACAGAAATTAAACCGAAACTGAACAATGACGATTGCTCATGATTATATATAAATTGGTTTTTCCCCTGGGTTTCTGAGTTCAGTTCTGCCTCTTGTCCCTCCGAGCTGCGCCACCACCTGGAGCGTCTGGCGGGAGACTGTGCTGTGCCGTTGGCACTGCTGGAGCAGCTGGCGGCCGAGTGCGGGCGCCTGCAGGAGGAACAGCAACAGTGGCAGCACCCCCTTCCCAGCCAAGCTGCGTGCCCTGCTGTGACCCCTGTGAAAAGGTCGTTTGACCCCCAAAGGGGTCCCGAACCCCAGGCTGAGAACCACTGGCTTATTTAATTCTCTTTGGTCCAGAATAGGATACTTGTTATCGTCCTTTTTGTTGAATTGTTCAAATAGGAACAAGACCTAGCAGTTTAAAAAAATACTTCAGAGTGTTATAGATTGCTTGGATATGAAGAAAGCAATCAGAGAAAACTCTAGCCATCAGTAACATACTTTCTGTTGTATTATTAGTAATAATACCTGTCCAGAATTCCACATCTGCAAGTCAACTGGAGTTAATCCTGACTATGGGTTTACAAGTTTTGATAATTTTGGATGGGCCTTCCTGTCTTTGTTCCGTCTGATGACACAAGATACCTGGGAAGTTCTGTATCGGCAGGTAAAACAAATTATTTTTGTTTTATTTTTTCAGCAGTCTTTTGATGCCAACTTATAAAAGTTGTGAAAGTGAAAACATTTCCTTAAGAGAGCCAGTTTGGTGTAGTGGTTAGGAGTGCGGACTTCTAATCTGGCAAGCCGGGTTCGATTCTGCGCTCCCCCACATGCAGCCAGCTGGGTGACCTTGGGCTCTCCACGGCACTGATAAAACTGTTCTGACTGAGCAGTAATATCAGGGTTCTCTCAGCCTCACCCACCTCACAGGGTGACTGTTGTGAGGAGAGGAAAGAGAAGGCGATAGTAAGCTTTGAGACTCCTTCGGGTAGAGCAAAGTGGCATATAAGAACCAACTCTTCTTCTTCTTATACCGTGGCCTACATTCCTTATCAGTCATTTAATGTTTGGTAATCTGTGAAATCTCAATACTTACTACCTTATTCCTGTTTAATCAGTTCAGATTAATCCCTTATACCATCACTGGGAAGCCGTTATCTAAAAGTCACTCATACTCTCTTACCGTATATACTCTCTTACCGTATATACTCACATATAAGCCAAGTTTTTCAGCCCTTTTTTTAAGCTGAAAAAGTCCCCCTCGTCTTATATGCAAGTATTTTTTAAAAAGCTGCCAGAAAGGAGGATGGGGGTGGGAGACAAGTATACTTGCCAGAAGAACAGAAGCAGGAACAAAGCAGCAAACCCGGGAGGGACAGTGGGAGGGGAGGGAAGATCACTCCCCCTCACTGCCTTAACGAGGCTAGCACGTGTTGCAGGAAACTCTGCAGGAAGCTCTGAAGCCTCTGTCTCAGAGGGAGCGCAGAGAGCAGAAGGAGGAAAGGAATGAAAAGTGGAGGGAACAGAAGGAGCACAGGATTGGATATAAAAAGGCAAGGGGGGTCAGAGGGAAAGAGGGAGGAGGAGGGTGGGAAGAAAAGGAAAAATAATATCCTGCCTAGGAGGGGAGAGGGAAAAGCCACTATCCAAACAACACCCTCGGCATTGTCAATAAGGGTTTCCAGCTTTTTGTGGTGAAATTAGGTGCCTCGGCTTATATGTGGGTCGGCTTATTTGCGAGTATATAGGGTATTTGAGAAGGAAGGACTCCCTGGAGAAGAGCCTAATGCTGGGAGCGATCGAGGGCAAAAGAAGGGGGACGACAGAGAATGAGGTGGCTGGATGGAGTCACTGAAGCAGTCGGTGCAAACTTAAATGGACTCCAGGGAATGGTAGAGGACAGGAAGGCCTGGAGGATCATTGTCCATGGGGTCGCGATGGGTCGGACACGACTTCGCACATAACAACAACAACAACAAGAGTATTTGATTATCTGGTATTTGATTATCTGGTGTTATTATAATGTTCGGGTCTGCTTTATTGAATGTTTGTTGTAGAATGTTTTATTATAAACTACTCTGAGACTGTACCGGAGAGGATGAAGTAGAAAAATGTAAGTAATAAAAATAAATGTAAATAATATAAACCTATGAGGACCTGTCAAACTTGATTATTTGTTCTTACAGGTTATCATAACATCAGGGAGAGGCTTCAGCTTCTTTTTCGTAGTAGTCATCTTTATGTGCTCCTTTTATCTCTTCAATTTAATTCTGGCTGTTGTGATAATGGCATATGAAGAGCAACACAAAGCAACACTTGCGCATACAAAGGCAAGAGAATTGTTACTTCAGGAAGCGAAAGAAATCCTAAAGAAAGAACAGGTCTGTGGAAGGGGTTGTAAACTAAGCACAATTTCTTGTTTTTTGTTTCTGTAAACAATGAAAATGACACGCATGATTGTTATGCTGCCACCAGAGTCCGTAAGAATGCTGAGCTAGGCTCTAGGAGACCCAGATTCAAGTTTGCCACAGGAGATTGCTAGGTAACCTTCTGCTAGTTACACTTTCTTAGCCTAACTTCCCTTACGGGATTGTAAGGAGAAAATTAAGGAGAAGAGAACAATGCAAGCCACTTGGTTCCCCACTGATGATGAAGATAAATGAAGAAAATAATAATAATTAAAACAAAGAACCTTTCCACCTATAAAAGACATGAATTTCAAGTATTCTTGTATGACTGATGTGCTGCCTGAAATGTCCACATATTCTAGCTACAGCTGTAAGGGGGGATGCAGTGGGAAATGTTCACATTTGATATTATTATCATCATCATCATCATTGTGATTCATTACCTGCTACTCTCAGCCAAGGCCAGCTCCCGGTGGTTTACAATTTGAAACCATAAAATCCAATAGAATATTATAAAATCCAATAAGCCCTTAATTTACGATACAGTGGCAGATATTTAGCCATTTAACAGATTCACCTCCCCAACAAACAACCCTAGCTCAACGAACCCTCTCATCACCTGACTCCATGCTTTGATGTGGGTGGGTAGAAGGTGTAGCGATACTAGGCTTCTGATAGAAGTAAGAGCCTCTTGTGGTGCAGAGTGGTAAGGCAGCTGTCTGACAGCTTTGCCCATGAGGCTGGGAGTTCAATCCCAGCAGCCGGCTCAAGGTTGACTCAGCCTTCCATCCTTCCGAGGTCGGTAAAATGAGTACCCAGCTTGCTGGGGGGTAAATGGTAATGACTGGGGAAGGCACTGGCAAACCACCCCGTATTGAGTCTGCCATTAAAACACTAGAGGGTGTCACCCCAAGGGTCAGACATGACCCAGTGCTTGCACAGGGGATACCTTTACCTTTACCCTTAGAAGTAAGAAGCTAGCGTTAGGCTTCTAAGAGGCCAGGGACCATAGAGCCTTGTCTGACACACCAACAAGATCAGAGTCAGAAGGGGTAAGAAGTCAAGGACCCAAGAGGAACAAAGAGGCCACTTTATAAGGGGAATAGTAAAGAACTTTGCTGGGCATAATTTTCACGAGCGACTAGTTTTACAAGGAACAAGTGCTGAGGCTTTAGAGTGCATGATGGCCAAGGTGGGCTCAGTCTCATCTAACCTAGTGCTCTAGGGCAGGGGTAGTCAACAGGTTGACTACCCCTACTCTAGGACTCATTTGCACATTGCAAAGCCTTTATTTTATTGGGGAATAGCATAAGAATTTTGTATCATGTGTGCAGTGAGAGCTTTGTGGCTTCCAGATGTTCACTGGCACTTTTCTGTTGCTGCAGCACAAAAGGAGAACAGTTCTAACCTTCTCATACCCTGCTATGTCTTAGCGATGCAAATGACTTGATTTTCACTTGAATTCAGTTTCATTGTATTGGTTCACATCCACTCCAACCCTACCCAAGCGAGGGAGGGAGAGGAGATTATGGCACTGTCTAGAAAGCAAAAGTGGAGGAAGAGAGGTAAAAACTCAGTTCAACAAGAACAAAAGACTACAATCAAATAGAAATGTTGTAACCCGCCACGAGCCGCAAGGGAGTGGCGGGCAATAAATATAATAATAATAATAATAATAATAATAATAATAATAATAATAATAATAATAATAATAATAATAATAATAATAATAAAGTGCCCCAAGGGCATAGCTTCATAGTATCCTCTTGCACCAAAACCACCCTTTCCAAATAATAATAATCCAGGAATGTTTTCTATATCAAAATATCACCAAAATAAGGATTATTCTTTTGGAAAAAAACAGTTTTTCATAGTGATAGGTTGGCTAATTCTAGAGCAGATTTTAATGCCATGGCCATACCAGAAATTTAACAGTAAAGCTTCCTGAAATTGAAGGGGCAAAAATGTCTTTCATGCCAATTTTGCCAAGAAGCAAAGAAAACTAGTGGAGGAATATGAGCCCTCTTTTTTTTAAGGTTAATTTTATTTCCTCCAAGACTTGTGTCTGTGGTATGTTTGTATATACAGAAGCCATATCCACTGTAGCAAATCGGATATTGTTAGAGAACAGTTTAATATTATTATTATCCTGTGAAATTTTGTTTGAGGTACAAAAGCAGTCAGTACAGCTTTGTCAAGCAGTGCCTAAATCTTATCAGGATTCATATTCTTAAAAGGAAACCAAAGGGGATTCTTGGGATACCCTGTAGCCCAGAACATATTGCTTTAAAAGATTTACATTTTTTTATAAAATCAGAGTCCAGTAGCACTTTTAAGACCAACAAAGATTTATTCAAGGGGTGAGCTTTCGAGTGCAAGTACTCTTTGTCAGATATTATATATGTGTACAATAGCACATTGTTTGTAATAGTTGGAAAATATATGCCACGTCATTTGGGCAAGACTAGCCTTGAAAACTGCCTCTCTCTACTCTGTCTGCCCCTCCTATACCAGAGAACAGGCATTCACAAAATGAAAACAAGATTTCTTCATCTTCCTTTCCAATAAGGTGCTTAGTGCTCCTACATACAGAGTATTTATTTCAGGAAGCAGCTGCCCAAAGGCATGAGCTATCCTCTGGTGACAACATGGAAATACCAGATGTGGAATCTGATAAAAAAGAAAGGAAAAGCAAAAGGAAAAGGAAATTCAGAAAGAAGAAGGCCAAAACTTATGGGGAAGATGAAACCATGTTTTATTCAACCCCTGATAAAACTCAAAAGAGGCTGGTAAGTTTTATGAATGCTTTACATACAGCACTTGGAAGTGCAACGTGGATCAGTATTTCTTACTAAAGATTACCTGGATATAGAAGCTGTTGCCTAAGGCTACAAATGTAATAGATCTCTACTTTTAGAGGTGAAAAAACTAAAAATCCAACATTTATCAGAATTTCACAAAAAGATTTTCAATATATACTTTTAATCACAATTAATTTTTTCTGTTTTTATCATTTGTTTAAAGATACATTGTACTGTTGATTAAATAATGGAGCACAACTTGTATAAAGGCCATCATTTATATGTACATTCAAATGGGTAACCATGTTGGTCTGAAGCAGCAGAATAATGTTTGAGTGTACTAGCACCTTTAAGACCAACAAAGTTTAATTCTAGATATAAGCTTTCCTTTGCATGCACTCATCTTCAGGTGCTTCTTCAGATTTGTAAATACTGCTACTTGACAGTCCTTGAAATCTATATCATACCAACTGTATAACCATTCAGACACTTGGCAGTGCTGTGGCTCCTGTAAGCAGATGTTTGGATCCAGGTCTTGTCTCCTAGCAGTTCTACTGCATTAAAAATATGCTGGAATTCTCTGAATTCTACTGCTAGTTATTTTGAAAGGAATTTTTGACGTGGACCAGTTTTCTTATTAGATATCTACAGGAGGCTCACTTTTTCCCTCTACACTGATATTTACTTGTGTATGTGTGTGCGGGAGGGGTTGTGTAAATAAATTGAGATGTTCTAGTGACACTTCTAGTGAGAGCTAGAAGTGTTCTAGTGAGAGCCTCTTGTGGCGCAGAGTGGTAAGGCAGCCGTCTGAAAGCTTTGCCCATGAGGCTGGGAGTTCAATCCCAGCAGCTGGCTCAAGGTTGACTCAGCCTTCCATCTTTCCGAGGTCGGTAAAATGAGTACCCAGCTTGCTGGGGGGTAAACAGTAATGACTGGGGAAGGCACTGGCAAACCACCCCGTATTGAGTCTGCCATGAAAACGCTGGAGGGTGTCACCCCAAGGGTCAGTCATGACTCGGTGCTTGCACAGGGGATACCTTTACCTTTAGTGACACTTCGAACATTAACCTTTGAATTGTTTTTTTACTTCCAAAGAAAGAAATACTAATGTCATATCAGCTGCCAATCAACTTAACCCATAATCCACTTCAAAGACAAAAGTTAACAAGTGCAACAAATGTCCTTAGCAAAAGTCTGGGTAAGATTTTCAGTTTGTTTCGTTGAGTTTTAAAAAATTAAGAAATTGATCCATCTTATTCTTTTAAAAATTTATATATTAAAAAAGCGAAGTACAGCTGTCTCATCTGGAAAGCCTTGGTCAAGCTGAACTTTTCTGCATTCCACCTCACATGGCAGCTCCAACTGGCCCCTGTTCCTTCTTGGTGGGGAGGGTCCTCTTTCCCCATTAGGAAGGATGCATTTGAGGCTGCTGTGGGGTGGGGAGGAGTGGAAGGTGTTGCCACAGCAGAAACAGTCTAGATCCAGCCATTTACTTGGCTAAAAAAACCTGAGTATGATCTTTAAAATGGCCTATTGTTACTGTTTTATTTCTTAATTTTCAGCATATGCGCGTCTCATCTTCTCAGTTCCAATTTCAGAATTCAGAAGAACTGGCTTTAAAGCACGTGCAAGACATAATGAGTTTTGGTGTTAGTTAATAGCAGTACTCCGGCACAGAGTAAAGAATGCTTAAGTCCATGTGTTTTCTGTGTTGGATTGTATTCTGTTATGAAAAATTCCCACTGTATTTCCATTGCCACTGGCGTTTTACCAGGTTAATTAATTCTCAGTGCTCACCATTTCCTTAACAAAGAGAAAGATTATATGCTTTCAGACTTAAAAACTGAATCACATACTTTAGGGCCTGGATCTGCATTTTAATCAATTTTATAAGGTCCCCCAATAGAGAAATGATGCCACTTCCCTAACTATAAAATGCACCTATAATTGTGTTCCTGTTGTTTAGAATGGGAGGAGTCAACACTTGAATTCCCTCCGGGACTGAAACGGGCAGCGCAAAAGTATCTCATTTGGCAATGCTGCCCATTCTGGTTGCAAATAAAGGAAATGATGAAGAAACTAATACTTAATCCATGGACTGAAGTCTGCATCACACTGTGTATTATAGTCAATACCATAATAATGGCAGTGGAGCATACAGTCCTCTGTACAAACGAGGTTATATCAGCAAACAAAGTAAGTCAATGCCATATTTCATTGCATGCCAAAATTTACCTTGACTGTGGGATGATTTTTAATGCTTTTAAAATGTATTTTGTACCTAGAGATTTTACTTCCTCCCTCTCAATCCTACTTGAAATGAAGCATCCACATAACAAAGTGAATATCAGGTTAAAGGAAAAGAGAAATTTCAGATGAAAATTGCCACGTATGATATGGACATTTTGCATGCCTGGGTTCTAATTCACAGGACTCTGTCGGCAGCTTTTTTGTTTGCTTGATCAGATGTTGACCTGAAACCCTTCTTTCTCCAGTAAAATTAAAGGAGCATATGATATAACGTTTACTATATTTATAACCAGAGCTGCAGGGCATGAGTCACTTCAAAATGTGGCAGGAGAAAGCGTGATTCCCAAATTGCTTTTTGAGGAGAAATGTTTCTCAGGTGGAATATAGTGCTGGGACTAAAGAAGCACAGTTCATATACAAATTTGATGATAGCTCAGAGTAGCAGCACGGGATAGCTAGAATAAATGCGACGTGTAAGGGCCTCTCCCCTGTTAGCTTAGAGCTGGTTTGCACAATGGAAGGTAGAGTTGCCAGCTTCCCCCCCCCCGCTTGCCAGGGAGCACAGGGTTGCCAGCTCCAGGTTGGGAAACACCTGGGGAATTTGGGTGGTACCTAGGGAGGTCAAGGACCTAAATGGGATACAATGCTACAGAGTCCATCCTTCAGAGCATCCATTTTCTCCAGTCAAACTGATCACTGTATTCTGGAGATAAGCTGTAATTCCAGGGGATCCCCAGAACACACTCTCAGGGCAGCACCCCTAATGGAAGAGGAGGCTCCTTTAGGAATCCAGTCCACCCAAGGCTTGTCACTTTAGAAAATAAATGGATGTGCTTTATTGTTAGGGACATGAGGAATAGTCATTCTAGCTTTCTTAGGGTAGGTTGAAGAATAATACTGAGGTCACATTTTGCCCTCATTGAGGTTAGATAAAGAAGCAGAAAGAAGGTTAGCCAGAAGGCAGGAAGAGTGGCAATCTGGCTAAACCAGGTGGTGATGTCACTTCTGGTGACACATCACTGCTGGGGGCATGCCAGGGAGGTGTAGTCAGTTGACATAACTTCCAGGGCTCCTTGAAGCATGAAAAATTATTTCAGGGCATCCTCCATGATCAAAAGGTTGAAAAAGGCTGGGCTAAGCAAAGAGACATCAGGAGAAGAGACAAAGAGGGATGAAAGAGAAGAAACTGAACCTGACCATTTTACCAGCCTTACTGCCCTCTCTGGAATACTGGGGTACTTGGTACATAAAGACATTTTACAATCCTTCCATTCCAATCTTCACAACATCCATAACTTAGCAGATTTCTGTAATTTCTTGCTTCTGTTCTGACATAATTTCTCTTTCACAGGTTTTCACGGCCATTTTTGCAGTAGAGATGATCCTCAAAATAATTGCCCTTGATCCATATTACTATTTTAAAAGGGCTTGGAATATTTTTGACTTCTTAATCGTTGTCATAGGCATAATAAGCTTATTAACTGGAATACCCCTGTCATTCTTCAGACTGGTAATGAAGAATTATCTTTTATTATAAAAAATATAAATGTTCCATGTAAAACTTGTGAGGCTGATTTCTCTAGAGTTATCTTGTTTGGGTTTTGTTTGCCTGTGGCAAAATGGACTGGTGACTATATAACTGCTGCGAAGTTCTGGAGGAATTTTATGCCCATTTAAGTAGGGAAAATTAGAAAATATGGTGACCTTAATGTGCAAGGCTAGTATACTTCACAGCAAGTCAGATTCAAAGGAAAATTTGAACAAAATTTCTGCAGGTGTCAGAAAACTTTGTGTATGATAATGCAATTGGCAGTGTTTTACTAAATGTAAAGATCATTTTCAGTTTGCTACTATGTAACATGCAGTGCAGTGCTAAGTAGAGTTAGACCTTTTAAGCTTATTAGCGTCAATGGATTTATAAAAGGATGTAACTTGGTTTAGGATTCCACTGCTGGTGTATAAAAAATGATGTGCATATTAGGATAGTAGGTCGTAAAGTGAAACGAAACATGAGAATGGACACTGCTGTAGACACCCCTGAACTGAGAGAGTGTTCTTTTAAGTACATGACTTTATAAGGGGACAACTCTATGTTACCGGACAGGAATTCTGAAAAGCACTATGTTTACTTCTTTGTACACAAGGAGGCTAACTTCCTGCTGGCTCTGCTCAGAACTGCTCAGCAGGTTGCCATGTGAAAATTACTGGGGGAAATGCAGCAATCAGCATCATGCCAACACCATAATATCACTTCTTCCATGACCTGGAAGTCATACACTGCGCTAGCATTCACCCAGAACTGTTAAACTTGTAGCATTCTGGTTGGATATTAGCACATCTTCCCTACATGATAATGTTACTTCTGGTCATGCTGCAAGTAACCTTGTCATGTTGCTGGCAACATCCTGATGTAGCAGGTAAGGTACCTTGTCCCCAGGTAAAACTTCCTGCCAGATCCAGACAACAATGTCTGTCTGCAGAAGCAGTTTTCTGTACATGCATCTCCTTCTCTGGATCAGAAACTGCAGAAAAGAACTGGATATTGCTTTGGATGCAGATGTCATCTTTCTACATTACCTTGCTTTCAGCTAGATGCATATTTGCCTTATAACAAATAAAGGTTTTCCTAGCTTACTCTTGGAGAATTGTTCTGTGTGTGTATGTGTGGGGGGAGGCTGAATTCTTCCAACACTTTTGTTCAGGAGGAAAAAAAAAAGCCATGACCACAGAACTCCACCAAGTAAATTCATTCTTGTGAAAGGAAGGGAACTAACAACAGAGGGAATTTCATCCTTCAGGACTGGATGCTTCTAAAGATGCTTAGGAATAATTTTCATAGTAATTTTCTGTCCCTCTTCAGATAACTGAATTCCTGTAGCAGGAAAAGCTAGGCCACTTCAGCCTTGAAGAACCTAGGCCTAATTTAGTGGTTTGGGAATGAATCCTAATTGAGATTGAATGTTTGTAGGAGTCATGTTTTGACCCCCTAGTTCTAAGCCCCAAGCTCCTGGGGTCATCACGTCAAGTTGCAACTTGATGGCACACAAGTATTAGTAATAGCTTTACTGCCATCTTTTCTCTTCCTGCACATCTACATTCTGTTGTAATTTTGCATGATTAGAGCTGAACCAGCACAGTGGTTTTATCTGTTGTCCAGTTTCTCACAGTTTTTACATTTATAAAGTAAATATTGGGAAAGTTGTATCTAATATTTCCTTTTCTTTTGCTTTTGTCTTTTTTTTTTTGTTGAACAGCTGAGACTCTTCAAATTATCCAAATTTTGGCCCACCTTGAATAAACTAATGAAAATCATGCTGGAATCAGTGGGTCCACTGAGCAACCTCACGCTTGTTCTGATTTTCACTGTATATATATTTGCTTTGGTTGGCATGCAGGGTTTTGGGAGCATTTACAATGACACCACGTGTGTACACTGTGAACTTGAACAAAGGGCTCCCTGTCCAAATGAGACAAGCGTGTGTTTATTACGTTGGCATATGAAGGACTTCTTCCATTCATTTCTTATTATATTCCGAATTCTATGTGGAGAGTGGATTTCTACCATGTGGCAATGTATGCAAATCACTAACAGAAAGGGATGGTGTATCATTCTATTCATGACTGTCTTGGTGGTAGGAAACCTAGTGGTGAGTTTCCAAAGATTTTCATAGTTCTGGGGGGCAGATGGGTGCTTTCCCACAAGCATTTTATGCAGTGGAATATACACATGAGCGTGCACATGAAGCTGCCCCATCCCAAATCAGACCATTGGTTCATCATCAGATTTGCCTACTCAAGCTGGCAGCTGCAGGGTGTCAAGCAGAGGTCTTTTATACTACCTATTGCTAAACTATTTAACTGGAGAAGCCAAGGGTTGAACCTGGGACCTCCTGGATGAAAAGCAGATGCTGTAGCACAGATTCCATGGCCTGTCCCTAATCCTAAACATGTGTGCTTAGAAATAAATGTGCTTATTCAATTGAGATCCTACTCCCCAGTGTTTGGGATTATTGCTTCAGATAGACATTTGTTAGGTGTCTGAACCTTTCAGAAGGAATGTCTATCTTTTTTCTTAAGAAAATAGATCATCTCTGCATTGAAGTCAGCGTATCTAATTTGAATTTCTAGAGAAAGTGAGGTATTCCCTGGTCATCTGCCTCCTCATAGACCTTCATGAGATAAACTAGCCAGAAGAAAAATTGCAGCCATAACTTAAGAAAACCAATTTGTCAAAAAAGTAATTTATAATACTAGCAGCAGCAAATAAAATAGCCAGAATTAACATGCCCCAAATCCTGAGTCAACAATAGGGTTTGCTTGCCACCAGTGGGTGAATGCTGATGTTCAGTGGGATAGAAGGGGAAAATAGGAGAGGCAGCTTCCCATAACACCATGGAGTCACTTCAGGCTGCATAATTGCAAGTGGCCTCACCATGTTGCAGAGCACTCTAGGAATCATCTGTAACTCTATGGTTGTATAGCCAGAAATTTCCGGATGCTTAGTAGGGTTAAGTCCCAACCCTGTCAGTCTCTCCTGTAGGATAAGTCCCAACCTGACTAGTCAACAAAAAGCTAACACAGTGGATTGGGATGGGGGAAGAGAGAACAGGGTTCCTAAAATGAGTTACAGAAACAGAGAAGACCCATGCTTTTGTTGCCACTTATTTCAGAAATGTGTGTGCAGGGTGTAAATCTCAGTCTCCAGTCAGGTTCATACAAAGGCTGTGGTCCCTTATATGTTTTCAGTTTGGAGAGGCATGGAGAGAGTATTGGAGAGGGCTGTCGCTGCCTACAGTACAGATAGACCTCCTTGCTCAACTGGTCAGGTTGGGCTGCTTTCAAACAGTGCCTGAGAGAAAGTGGAACTAGTTTCTAATGGGTACAGCTGTATTGGAGCCCTATTAGGATGTGCCTGTGATTTCCCTGGAAATAAACATTTTTCCCCCCTGGGCCCTCATATTTGGAACAATTAACATTTTTCTTAATTTTTATTATAATAGTGAATCCTTCAGGTGGGCTGGTCCAGCATGGTGGGCCAATGGGGATCCTTGCCATTCTCCTGCCACCTTCATAACCACCAGTCCAAAGGAGTACAGTTATCACATGAGTCCCATCAATCGCCAAGCATGGTTTTTATTTCTTGGACCTAAAAGGCACAATTATGCTGCAGATGCAGAATTCCCTAGAATTGCAATACCTCAGATTACTTACAGGAAACCAGGACCGTCAGTATC
This sequence comes from Paroedura picta, assembly GCF_049243985.1. Classification (NCBI taxonomy): domain Eukaryota; kingdom Metazoa; phylum Chordata; class Lepidosauria; order Squamata; family Gekkonidae; genus Paroedura; species Paroedura picta. Next base: position 4,455,359 of record NC_135379.1, read on the forward strand.
TTTCAAACAACTGCTCAGAGCAGTTAATAACACCATTCCACTTGCAGTCACAGTTCAAAGACAGTAAATGCAGAGTCAGACAAGCATTTTTATTGTGCATGCCATCAATATTTTCCCTTTTGGGTCTGATTATTACTTGGCAGAGAATGACAGAACAGTTTCATATAATTTCTCCATAATTACCTTTTACTTTCATTAATTAAAAAAAAATGCTGCATGCTGTAGTGTTTTCTTAGCACTGAACCTGTCTACCAAAGAAAGACTGTTTACATGTACTCCTTTACTCCTTTATAAATGCCTCATTTTCTCATTTTCAATACTACTGTTTTTCACATAGGTTCTCAACCTCTTTATTGCTTTGCTGCTGAGTTCCTTCAGTAGCAGTGCTCCGGAAATGGAGGCAAACAATGCTAGCCTTCAGTTGGCCATTACCCACGTTCGTAATGGGTTGCAGAGTGTCAAACGCTGGCTGCAGAATCTGTGCTGCAATGGACCCATGCAGAAGCTCAGGATAGTAGGAAAAAAGAATAAGGATGTGACTATAATCATCTGTAACACAAGCCAGAAGAAGCACGCCATTGAGATGAAGGAGATTCAAGAGACCCATGTCAACAAAGAGATCTTCAGATATTGGGATAAGCCAACCACAGATGGGAAACAAGAGGATTTCATGCCAGATGATAATAAATGTGTCTGTGTCCCGCTTGCTGAAGAAGAGTTTTTTAGTGATGATGACAGTACGGTCTCAAAGGTGGATTACAGGAACCAGGTATAAAACAAAGACTTTTAAAAATCTGGTAGAATTGCTAATACTTGTTCTTTTTTTACCTGTAGATAGATAAATACCTTTTCCACCTTCCTCTGGATAAAAAAAAATCTCACCCTTGGGTTCTGCTGATCCGGCTACTGACGCATGCTTCCATAATCTCAAGCTGAGGCCCGTGCAATTTTATCCTTTATTCATTTCTAGAAGAGTTGTATAACAATTGTACCGAAGAAGGTCTACGGACCAAAAAGCTTGCAGTTCCAATTTATGAAATCTTTGAGCAATTATTGTTTTCTTCCATGCTGTCAATTAAACAAGACTTTGGCTTTCAAAATAAGGACTTTATTTCACTTGTTGATTATCATTATTAAGAATTCAATTTCCTTCAGTTTCTCTTTCTATAAGGCAGGCTTGAGAATTATTAGGTTATTAAATTAAATACTCTGTATGCAAAATATAGAAACAAAACATTGTATTATAGACAACTAATTATTTATTGGAACCTTTTTTTCCTGGGGGAGCCAGCTACGACACAGGAGAGAACAATTCAGGAAGTCAAGAAAACGATCTTCTCAATTTTCTGAAGCTGCTAGTGTTTTGTCTTTGGATGTCCCCAAGGTGAAGTGAACAAAAATATTTTAACAAATTTGTTTGCTCAGTATTATTTTTGCATTCCTTCAGTCTGTTATTCCACATTAAGGACATAAAGGTATACATGTCTATTTCCCTTTGCCATTATAGTTCCCACACCAAGTCAAAACTGAGGCAGCATGACCTTCCTAGAATAATAGAATTGGAAGGGGCCATACAGGCCATCTAGTCCAACCCCCTGCTCAATGCAGGATCAGCCCAAAGCATCCTAAAGCTTTCCCTCTCACTCTAAGGCTGAAATGACAATCTTCCATTATTGGATTTTTGCAATTCAGGAACAAATTTTTAGCTTCACCATGAAAAGGGCCACAATCTTACTCTTTAAAAACGTCAACACTGGGAATTCAGATTAGCTAGTATATCATGTCAGTAGATCATTACATTATTAACAATTACTATTTTGGTGGTGTTGTTTGTCAAGCTCAAAAATAGGCCTTCAAGTAGGGAAAACAGCTGCTGTGAGGGTCTGAGGAACAGAAAATGGCATCATGTACCTGGGGCCATTGATAATGCAAATCTTCTCATCCAAACCACCTGATAATATGCTGCTAAGAATCAGAGAAAAGCAGGTTTGGGAGACTAGCGTATCAAGGATGGGGAAAGGGTGATTGGAGCACAATTACATCATGATGTCATGTGGATGCACAAAAAAACAAAAGAGTTGCAGTTTGGTTGGCAAAGGTGAACATACATTTCTGTGTGGCAGGAGATTATGACTGTGTTGCAGTGCAGTCCTAAGGAGAGTTACATCCATCTAAAGTCTTTTGACTTCAGTGTAAGCTTGCTTAGGACTGAATTGTAAGTGAGCTACTTTAAGAGGATACTGCTATTCTTTTCATGTCCAGAGGTATGAGTTTGACACCAGTGGTTCTGAGGTCAGCACGGCAGATCACACCCCTATTCGCTGCCTTTCACCTCAAAAGCGGAAAACCCCTGACGACTGTTTCCCGAAAGGTAAAAGATTGGTTTTTCTTTGCATGTAATTTATGTATTTACTAGATTCAAAGCCCGTCCCTAAGGACGGGCTTTGAAGGGCCCCCTGCCCCTGCCACCGGTGTGGCCATCCTGGGGAAGTTCTCCCTGGCTGCCCCCCTCCCCGCCAACATTGCAGCTTCCCCAAGGACCTCCAGCCTGCTCGGAGGGCCCTGGGGAAGCCATCCCTGTCCCCCTCCCCAGTGGCAAGCCCAGCAGCAGACTGACTGCCTACTTACGGTGGTCATTCTGGCTTCTGGGCAGAGCTCTGGCTGTTGCTATTCTTTATCTACATTTGCAGCACCTGAGTATTTTGTAATAGAAACCCTGAGGGGTCAATTGTCTAACTGGAATCATGTAATGTGCAGTTCGGGAGAAATATTTTGTACCTCTCCTTAACATATAATTATATGGTATGTTATAGCTGCTAATATAAATAAATTTGGATTTTGCCTAATGCAGTGTTGCATTATGCTTCTTTGGGCTGGGCAGCCATGACATGAACTAGAGATGGCCAGCAGCATCTCTGGGGGCAATTTTGTTCACCAGATAGCACTCCTGAGACTAGAGATGCATTTTGTGATCCAAACTGATCCCCTCATGCATAATCACACTGATACTATTAGAGAATGATTGTATATCTAAGAGATAAATATGTACAGTCATCTTTTGCACACAAGGTTTAAAGGTGTAATACTAAGGGGGCTAGCTAAGCATTGGCTTATATTCACACAGGATTGCTGCAGATGGGAGGGGAAGTTCTAAACTTTTGTTCTTCCCTCATGCTCTTCTTGAAGGTCTGTCACCCAGGGAAGTGAGAAAAATGAAATTCTTTCTGTCCGTGGACTTACCCATGGATCCATATCATTATATGCAAATTTGCAAAAAGTAACATTAGTGCATACTGTGTAGTCATGTCTGGATTGAAACAGAGTGTGATTGCCCCAAAAAGAGGTGAATGAATTAGAAATAATAAAATAATCCTAAGAAGGAAGTTCCATTGATGGGCTGCATCACATCTGCTTGATTTTAAAAGGTTCAGTGGTTCATTTCAGGTTTTCTTGGAGAGTAGATAATCTCATGAGTAAACATTCTGCCCTGTCGGTTATCACAAGCAACTCTCTTCTGCCCTCCATAAGTGTATACCATACGCCTGCAAAGAACAGCATCAGAATCTACTAGGAAATGAACGAAATAGTATGCCTCTTCTCCTAAAAAAATCACAAGATGGTACAAATATATCTCTGTTTCCATTTCAGAATAGAGATAACTTGTACATTTACTTTCTCCAGGTTGTGTCAAGATCTTCCCATGTTGTGTAGTAAACTCTGATACATTTCCAGGCAGTACTTGGTGGAGGCTTAGGAAAACCTGCTTCAAAATTATTAACCACAGTTGGTTTGAATATTTTATCATATTCATGATATTACTGAGCAGCTCTGCCTTGGTAAGCTCACTATTGTATCTTTAAAAAAAATAAAATAGTATAATTTTCTTTAGCCTGCAGACAACTCTGATTTTCTTCTGTTTCTTTGACTGTAGGTATCTGTTTGATACTATGATTGATTATAATATATCTAATTCTCAACATGGCTAGATCTGTGAATACTTCAGTCCAGAGACTGGCTATGAACAGATAAGCCAGAACTTTCTACAAACCTTAAAAAAGCTGCAGGTCTGCAGAAAAATCTCAAATTTGAAAAAAATACATAACCGTTCCCAAATGATAGGTGCTTTAGCTTTAAGAAATGAGGTCTCAGCGACCGTTGTGGAGGTTGCTAGGCAACCACAACAATATTGCCCATTTTCAGACCTTGATCTGTCAGTAAAAGAAGAGTGAGGAAGCAGGGCTCTTTAGGCCAACCAGTCCACTCCTCCTCTAAAGAGAAGGCCAGGCTCAGCAGCAACCAGTAGGCAACTTACTGCCGTCTGATATATGCAGCATGATGCCACACAATTTGTTTGGGCCCAGCAGGAGTCTCTGCACAATTTGGGCAACTTGACTGGGACTGGCAGAGGCTGATTCTTAATTCAACCGAGTGAATTGTACTGCATGACTTTTGTAACTTGACCAGACTTTTTCCAGGGAGAGGCTGCTGGGGGAGTGAAGGCAGAGGGCCAGCGTGGTACAGTGGTTGGAATGCCAGACTAGGATGTGGGAGGTTCAAATCTCCACTCTGCCATGGAAACTTGCTGTATGACTTTGAACCAGTTACTCTTTTTTTGTGGCCTGTTCTGCCTCACAATGTTGTGATAGAAACTGCTGTAGAACCCCATAGAAGAGAAAGATGGTGTATGAAGTCAGTACTACGTAAAGAGACTGGGGTCGATAAAATGCAATTGGTTGGCGATTGGAAAGGAAAGAAGGAACTGGGAAAGGGGATATGAGGAGATGGATGGCTTTTGTATGACTTCAGTCCTTGAGAAATGGAATCAGATTAATAATCTGATCTTTAGAAAAAGTGTGTAGTACTTCCATTCTATACGTGGTGAGATGGAATAAGTTGTCAGTGGATGCCCTGTGAATAGACTGCAGCTTATTTCATCACCTGGCAGTAATTTAAGATATTTCACTACAGAATTCTAACATCTGATTTTTGAAATCCTAGACTTTTGAAGACATTCACCTTAGCAAACAAAAAGTCATACAGAACATACTGGATTTTGCAGATTGGTTTTTTTTCTACATCTTCTTCCTGGAGATGCTTCTGAAATGGGTGGCCTATGGTTTCCAGAAGTATTTTACTGATGCCTGGTGTTGGCTTGATTTTTTTATTGTATGTGTAAGTATCGCACATGTTCTTTTGTATATTTCAGCAACTGACTTGCAAACAGATTAACTAGTCTGCTTCTGCACTGTAGTTTACATTTACAACTGATCTGGCTTGTTTGCAGAAGAAAATCCAGTTGCCATTGATTGCTATAATGTACTAATCGTGGAAGCATCCAGTAATGCATGGATGCAGCCTATGTTCAAAATGCAGGACATAAACTCATTGGGCAGTATAAGAGTGGAAATCCAATTTTTCATCATCAACAACAAACCAGTGGCCAAACCTCCTTGGGACCTGCACCATATTGTAATTCTGTGCCAGTGTCAGGATGCAGAAACTAAGGAATGCAGGGATATGTCAACACCTCTCACAGAAGCCCAGCTGCCCTAAGATCACAAGAGCAGTGGTCCCCAACCTTTTTATCACTGGGGACCGGTCAACACTTGACAATTTTACTGAGGCCCGGGGTGGGGTACTCTTTTGCTGAGGGACATCACCGCCACCACCTGAGCCCGTTCCACTTGCTTTCCTGCGGGCGACCCTGCCAGCAGTAGCTGCGTAGTGCCACGCCGAGGGGAGCCCCAGCCATGGTGGTCGCTGGTGAGCACCAAAGGTGTGCAGAGTGGCACAGCAGCCACTGAGGCAGCAGCTGGAGAGGAGGACAAGGAGGAGCCGCGGCCCGGTACCAACTGATCCACGGACCGGCACCGGTCCCCGGACCGGAGGTTGGGGACCACTCCACAAGAGGATCCCTGCTGGATCAGACCAGTGATTGAGAACAGGATCAAGTTCACGGTTTTGATTTTGACCTTCACATCCCTAAACGGCCAGGGACTGTCATGTGTGCAGGATCACCTCTCCCAGTATATCCCCTAAAGAACGTTAAGATCAAGTGAGCAAAATTTGCTCAGGATCTCCAGCCCCAAGGAAATTAAATTGTCCTTTTCAGCCCTGGCGGAACACTCTCCCTCGTGAGATCAGGGCCCTGCGGGATCTTAATTCTTCAGGGCATGCAAAACAGAGTTGTTCTGCCAGGCCTGTGGTTGAGGCCTCTGAATAACATAAAATTTACTGGCCTCCCTATCAAACATTTAACTTTATTAATTCAATTTTATTAACTCAATTTACATCCCTTCGGTTTATTATGCTGCCTACCGTCTCCCTCTTTTTCGTCAATTATGTGGTGCTAGGGAGGCTACTTTTAAATGTGTATGTTTTTAAAATGTAATTTGCCCTGAGCCTCTGGGGAAGGGCAGAATAGAAGTATAGAAATAAGTAAATATAGAGCTTAATAATAAAAAGACATCCCTCTCCTTTGAGAAACTTACAGTCTGACTTGGTGTAAGCAGTTTAAAGAGGGAAGGGTGAACAGCACAAGATTCTTGGTCATTTGATTACTTGGCAAGTCTTTATTTGTTTAGAAAATGTATAAAACATTTTTCCAGAGACCTGATCAAGGCAGATGTCAAGACCCATCCATCCAGGTCTGCAGGGGTTGGGGGGGGCTCTCCCCTGAGGGCAGAGGAGGTGAGAGTGGCAAATAGTGGTCCAGGGAGGTTACTACAGCCACCTGGGGTCCACAAAGAGGATGACATGCTGGATCCAGGGCCTGGGCCAAGCCAGCAGGGTCAGATGCCTCAAGAAGAGACCAGATGGGGGAGAAACCCAAGCAGGGCCACCAAGCATCAGTAAAGACGAGAATGGCCAGGAAAGGAGGAGCAGTCAGTCTCAGCCAAGCAATGGCTTGATGATGACATGAGGGCAGAGCAGGGCTACAGAGCAGAGTTAAGCAGGCTGGCCATGCCCTTCCCAGAGAAAGAGCTTTAAAGATAGAAGGCGGCTGGGCTGGGCTGGGCAGGATGGAACCGGGAAAGGTTTATGACTGCTATGGGAAGGGGCAAAGGAAGGACGTGGAGTATAAAAGGAGGCTGCAAACCCAAAGTCAGTGAGGCAGGGGATGGAGTGGTGGTGGTGGTGAGGCTAACTGGATGATGAGCTGAAGTCAGTCTGCTTGGCTAACCCCCTATTCGGAAGCCTCTGAGAGTATCCCAGCCAAGGAGGACGCAATGGCAGAAGGTGGCATTAACACATGGGCTGCGAATGGACCTGACAGCAGCTTACAACTAAATGAATGGAAACTGTTGATGTTAGCACAGAAAGTATTATCTGAAGTTAGAATGTTTGGAAAACAAGCTGTATTTTTCTTCGATGGTCGTAGACTTCATTGACCGCCCTGCTGACAAAAACAAAAGCAATCGAGTACAATCCGTGTGACAACACAAGCTCCATAAAGTCTCTGAGAACTCTGAGAGCCTTGAGACCTCTTCGAGCATTATCCAGATTTAAAGGGATTAAGGTAATTCTGCTTTCACCATCCGGAGTTTCTCATATGAATAAAGCAAAAAAGGCTGAATTAAATTTAAAAAAAACTCAACTAGCTGGCCTTTGGCCTTGTTGGGGCCTTACATAGTAACTGGCCTGCTGCTGTATGAGATGGGATGCTGGACAATGGACCACTGGTCTGATTCAGCAGGGCAATGGCAAATCATCTCTGCTTCTCGCTATGAAAGCTACATGCTGGGAATGTCAGTAAGTTAGCTGGGGATTGATGGCACAGCACACACACACAGTATGATTGATTCCAGGTCCAGCCAGTTTGGTGTAGTGGTTAGGAGTGCGGATTTCTAATCTAGCGAGCCGGATTCGATTCTGTGCTCCCCCACATGCAACGAGCTGGGTGACCTTGGGCTCACCATGGCACTGATAAAACTGTTCTGACTGAGCAGTGATATCAGGGCTCTCTCAGCCTCACCCACTTCACAGGGTGTCTGTTGTGGGGAGAGGAAAAGGAAGGCGACTGTAAGCTGCTTTGAGACTCCTTTGGGTAGAGAAAAGTGGCATCTAAGAACCAACTCTTCTAATGCAAATGCTGTCCATGTGAGTTGCACCCTCACTGTGGGTTTGGCTGGCCCCACCACCGCTAGAGCCATTTCATGGGACCAGTTGCATCATGGGTACTTGCCGTTGTTACAGCTGGGATGGGAACATTTTTGTAGCATCTTCATGGGGCCCGTAACATGCTTTGCAACCATAAAACTAATAGGGTGGAGGGGGAGAACAGATAACAATAAAGGAACACTGAGAACAGGACATCAAATAGAAGTAGGAAGAGACACTTTGCTGAGAAAAGATACCATGTACAGTACTCCAGAAAAGTTGTGTGGAACAAGTAAACTTTGAGGATGTATGCAAAAGAGGAAACAAAGGCACATACATGAATTTTAACCCCATACCTCTATGCCCTGTTGTTGTCCCTCTCAGGGATTGGCCACTGTGTGAGACAGGATGCTAGATTAGATATACCATTGGTCTGATCCCGCAGGGCTCTTCTGATGTTCTTATGACCCCTGCCGTGAACAGCATCCTGTTTCCAGAACCGGCCAGCCTCGTACCTTTGGGAAATATGAAAGGGTGTGAAAGCAACCCCTCCCCCATTCATTTCTCGAAACACAAACGCACATGTTTGTTTTCAGAAAGAAACTTCAAAGTCATAGTTAGCTATCATGGTTACTAGCTGTACTAGAGCTGTCCTGTACCCTGATCTGCTGATTATGTCTTTCGTTTACTTTTAAGGTGGTGGTGAATGCCCTCATAGGTGCCATCCCTTCCATTGGAAATGTGCTTCTTGTCTGCGTTGTTCTCTGGCTCCCGTTTAACATCTTAGGAGTCAACTTGTTTGGAGGAAAATCTGTACATGAGAAAGCTGGTCTAAACTGTTCAAATATGTCCTACAGATTAGTCAATAGAACTGTCAACTTTAATAATGTTGGGCGTGGATATCTGGCTCTCCTCCAGGTGGTATGTTGAATCATGCAAATGTACTTTGGTGAGGAAAAATCATGGGAAGACTTGTATGTTCAGCCAGGAATGGTTATTCTCTTTGATAGGAGAAATATTTTGTTAAAACATGTATTTAGAATTTAGATATAGATTAGATTGAGGGCGCTTAAAAAACAAACACCCCTCTTACTTTTGAGTATTGTTGAATTTTAAGGCAATAATGTTCAACAGTCAAATTCAGTTTGATTTCTTTAACTCTTCTAAATTCAGCAGCACCTATTATTATGAACACAGAACAAATGTTATTGAAATGCAAATTAACCTTAGTAAAAATAAGCTTGATTGAGAAGAAACGTGTCTGAGTTCTAATTGGGATTTGTTAAGGCTGTTTGAAAGGGCTCAGAGGAGCAGCCTAGTGAAGCTGGAAGCGAATCCGTGTTCTAAACGGGTAAGTGGTCTGCATGATCCAGAGGGTCTTATATACAATGCATCACGTTGTCTTCGCAAAGCTGAAAGCTGTCTCTTACAGACAAACGAGGGGGGAAATCACTTATGGGACATTTTAATGATTTGTTAATATTTTTTTTAGGCAACATTTAAAGGTTGGATAGACATCATGTATGATGCAGTAGATGCAGCTCCGGTAAGCCAATAAATTATTGTATTTTTCTGCTGATGGAAGAGGGATGATCTTTCAGGTTATTCTTCCCACTTGCTCCATAGGCAGGACTATGCAAATTAGCCAGCAGTGGGGAATGACATTCCAATTCTTGTGTTGTTTGCTCTGGAACTAGATTATTTTCCATATATTCTAAAACTTTTTTTTCTCTTATCTTCACCATGTGAGAGAGCCTACACTGAGGTCTCTCCCCACCCCAGATCCTGTCCCCTCCCAGCTCCACCTCCAAAGTCTCCAGGTATTTCCCAACCCTCAGTTGGCAACCCTAAATGGCTGCCATAAAATGGCTACCATACATGGCACTGCCAGTCACAATACGGTGGCTACAGCTTGCTTTCAGTCACACAGTGAAGATCCTTGTGCTGTGGGGGGGGGGGGGCAGCTTCTGCCAAAACAACAGTGTAACAAATTAGCCCAGCCAATCAGAGGTCTTACTGAGAAAAAGCTCCAGCTGGCCCCACCCACTACGAACACCGAGAGCACACCAGAAAAAGCGTTGGTGGGCACCATGGGATACACAGGTACCACCATGCTTGGGATCCTGATTTAGGCTGCTGAATGTTATCATGCTATTCTTATGCAACTAGCTTTCTTTTATGACTTGCTTTTAGCATATATAATTTTTACATTGCTTTTATGATTTCACTGTATGTTTTATTAAGAACTGACAAGTTACTACCTTGGCTCCGTTTCTATTTTAACTCCATTTTCCCCTCCTTTCTGCTTTATTTCAGGTCGGTGAAGAGCCTTGCTTTGAAAGAAATAAGTACGCCTACCTCTACTTTGTGGCCTTTATCATATTTGGATCTTTCTTCATGCTGAACCTCTTCATTGGAGTGGTTATTGAAAATTTTAACCAGCAAAGGAGAAAGATAAGTAGCATATGAGTTACAGTAATCTTTCAGTCATGCAGAGGTACAAGGGACATAAGTAATCTGCTTTGAGTCTCAGTGATGAAGGAAGACTCTAACATAAAGAAGAAATAATATAAATTCTGTATGTAGTAGAACACTTTAATAGCTTGGAGCTGTTAAGGTCCCTATATTAGGGAATGTAGACTTTGCCTTTCCAAAGATGTGCTCAAGGTGCTAGAAAGTAGAAATCATACAGTAGAAACATCAGGTGGGGCCCAAGATGTTGGTGGCAGTTGTTTGCTGGAGCAGTGTTCATTACCTTACTGAGTTGGCTGATTGGCAGTGATAAATCGAGAAGACTGTGTCTCAACCTCTGTGCTTGTCGATGAACTCCTTCAAGTGCAGATGGTCACCCAGGGCCCTGGATCACCACAGAATACTGTCATCTGTGTGGATCTGGGAGGACAAAGAGTCAGTCCTCTTATAAGCATGGGTTCCTTTCTTTAGTCCATACAAGTTTATGGTGTGAGAGATTGTTACTTGAGTTTGAAAATATAGATGCTCATTTAAGTGATTTTTAAATATTCTCCTTGTTTTAATCCATATTACTGAATGTGATGTTGTGCACCGTCCTGAGCTGGCTTGCCCAGAGGGCAATATATAAATTGAACAAATAATAAATAAGCATTGCATCCTACTGCAATGTGTAGGAGGATGAAAAGTCTGTTGTTGTTTTTTCATTTATGTTGGGATTTAAATTGTGCATTGTAAATAGCTTGCCTTTTCTTTTAAAATATCCTGCCAAGACCAATGTTGGAGGACTGGCTCTTCGTATCAAGAGTTCAGTTCTGAGAGGTTTTTCTTGATTCCTTACGGCCCAAAAAGATATGGTGGCATCTCTGTATCTGACATCTGGATGATTAAATGGCTAGTTTTAAAATGCCATGAGGGCTTTCAGAGCTGTGGAATGAAGCACTGTCCCCCACCCCCATGCCTTTTCAAGAGCTGAAACAGCTGGGGGTGTCATTTCAGTCCTGTAGACCTGGTCAATAATGGGCCCTAAATCAGCCATGTTGGACTTCAAAATGGTGGTAGCAGCCACATGTCAGACACAAGGACACTCTCAAATCTAGCTTAGCCTTTAATTAAAAGTCTATGAAATGCTCAGGGAAACTTGGGAAATAAGCGAGACTATTTGAAATCAGCTCCTATATTCTGAACCTTGTAAGCTCTTATATTCTGAACCTTCCACCCCACAAAAAGTTTCAGTACAATCAAATAATGGTTTGTGAACAGATTTATTGTAGTGTGTGAATACATAGCTTGGTTTCTTAGGTAGAAAGGTACATTGAAATGTTGTAGTACTGTTATTTCCTTATACCTAGGTGGAGAACTTATTTTTTTGTCAGAGGATCAGAAGAAATATTACAATGCAATGAAAAAACTTGGCAGCAAGAAACTACAAAAGCCTATTCCACGACCACGTGTAAGAGCATCACAAACAAGATAGCATTTACTTTACTACTGGTAGAATTAGCTATTAATTGGAAGAGAGCTTTCAAAAGTCAATTATTTCATGTAGAATAAATGTACCCTTTACTTGGAAATTCAAAATTGTTTATTCTAATAGGATTACTGTTTGTAAGATTATATGGGATCTATGCATATGGCCAGACTAGTACTGAAGAAAAGGAGTCTTTAAACATATGCTAATTTGGCCTCTTGTGGCGCAGAGTGGTAAGGCAGCAGACATGCAGTCTGAAGCTCTGCCCATGAGGCTGGGAGTTCAATCCCAGCAAACCCGCTCAAGGTTGACTCAGCCTTCCATCCTTCCGAGGTCAGTAAAATAAGTACCCGGCTTGCTGGGGGGTAAACGGTAATGACTGGGGAAGGCACTGGCAAACCACCCTGTATTGAGTCTGCCATGAAAACGCTGGAAGGCATCACCCCAAGGGTCAGACATGACCCGGTGCTTCCACAGGGGATACCTTTACCTTTACCTAATTTGGCTTGTTTTCACAAGAACCATTACAAATCAAAGGAATGACATTTATGTAGTCCTATTTGACATCAATAAATTTTAGTTGTGATTGTCTCAGAATGACCATTTATGCACTGGAGGTTTCATGCCAGGCTGCAGGCTGGAGTTTTAGTCATAGCAGGTTGCCCCACCTCTTCCTGCACCCACATGGGGGAATACTTGGCCTGGGGCACCTCATCCGCCTCCAATTTGTGCTCCTGCATGAGAGCTGGGGCACTGAAGTTCCCAGTGCATAAACGGTCAATGAGGGGCCATGGCATTGATTAACACAGTTCATCTTTGTGGCTTCTATCCAGTCCCACATGGTGCTGCACTGTCACAGGCTTGCCAAGGAGAGGAACTAGAAAGCTTTTTTCTAAGGACTTCATTCCCAGAAGTAGTACCCGTCCCATCCAGGAGGAATAGGGTGACTTTTCTGCCCCAAAGTCATATGATGGGGGAGGGGTTAGCACTCCTCCCTCAGTTCTGTTCTTGCTGCTGGTGAGAGAGGACATATCACAGTAAGCTGTGTTTTTACGTGAGCATTTATTTCCCTGAGGTGAATGTTTTGAATTGACTGGAATATGGCATTATTTTAAAAATGTCAAGTGTAGTGCCAAAATGGCACAAAATGGCGACCACACCAGCTGTCTTTTGTGCCTTGGTGAAGGCCACATAACAGGGGTGTTTCCAGCATGCAGAAAGATGACTCCCAAGATGAGAGATGGGAGAATGGAATGTTTGAAGACAGCTCTTTACAAAAAGACTATGTCAGCCTCTCACCAGGGCTGAATCTGCACTTACTTTATTTATTCCTGTTGAATTCAGATCGATTCCTGATTATTTTCCCCCGATTTGAAACAGATAGTGCTCTGCACTTGATTCGGGAAGGGCAGAGGATTTCTCATGCATGAACCAATTGCATGGATGTCAGTTTTTGCTTCTCAATAAGCCATAAAGGTTTATTATCACCTTCCTGGTTGCAATTATGTGAGCAAGTCTGGTATGGGAACAGATGATGCCATCCTGCAATCCACCTTTCACCCAGTCTTTCAGCAATAGGGTAGTCTTGAGGACTAGAACAGAATTCCTCCTCAAGATTGTGTCAAAGTTCCACATGTCACAGGTAAATCCCTGCCAGATTGTTTTCCTGCACCAACTTCTGATTTGGAGAGAGCCCTACACAGTTTAGACATGAGATGGGCATTACTCTTTTGTTTAGATTGAGTTAAAAACTTCAGAATAGTTAAAAACTGTAGGGAGCAGCCTCTATGTCCAGATGGATAATTTCCACCATTAGGTTGGCATACAATATGGCTAATGTACAGTGTCCTATACACATCTCAGCCCATTCCACAAGGTCACGGGCCTCTTTGTTGGTGTTTGCTGCTTGTTTGCCATTGGATGTCATCTGTAAGATGGCAACCTGACCCACTCCATCAACCTTTATGCAGCATTACTCCATGGACGTTGACTAAAATAAAATGGCTGCTGTGGTTAAAGTAGTGCTTCAGTCATTGTTCGGTTAAGGCTGCCCATATCCATCTCCTTGGTAAGTATTTCAACTTACTGTTCTCCCATGTAGGACTGCACAGAAGCCATAAAGATGAAAACATGGTTGCACTTAGTGTAACTGTTGTTTATCGAATGGTCTTCTGTGCTGGCACACAACCTTCCCTCCTTCCCCGCTGTGGGCTTACCTTATCCTACCATGACTTACCTGCTTCAGGCAGTGGGAGGAGAACAGAGATGAGAGTGCTTGCCCTTCCCACATCACATGACAGGAAAAGCTATCCTCCCAAGGGATGGGAGTGGTGATCACTCTTGGGAATTAATTATTTGTAAAGCTCTCTAGCTCCTCTCCCATGTGTGCCTGCATAGAAGACCACTCAGTGAACAATTACAGGTAAGTACAAAAAGTCTCAGTCACCCTAGATGCCTCAGGGAAAAATAATTAGAAATTAGACAACTTGATTGTTACTTTTGCATTGCTTTGGAATCTCTCAATAATACTAATGCTTGTTTTGTTCATTTCCTCATTACAGAATGTGTACCAAAGATATATTTTTGACTTAATAAATAGGAAATCATTTGATATTTTCATTTTAAGTCTCATTTTCCTAAATGTGGTGGTCATGGCAGTGGAACATGAAGGCCAAAGAGATGACATAACGGAACTTCTTTTAAACTTAAATCGAGTCTTCGTTGCCATCTTTACTGGAGAATGTCTAATGAAAATTTTTGCTTTGCGTCATTACTACTTCAAAAATGCCTGGAACATATTCGATTTTGTTGTTGTGATTCTTTCAATAGCTAGTAAGTAAAAAAATATATTGTTTGGTCATTATTTCATATAAAATAATACTGTAGTTAAATATAAGAGTAGGGGTTCCCCCCCCCCTTAGATGAGGCATCAAAAAAAGGGGTCATCTTATTTTCACATACAAGTTACATATGTCCAATATTTAAAATCTTTTGAAAAAGAAATTTAGGGGGCTTGTTTTACATTTCTTACATTCCAGTTCATCTTCCTTGCAAGTATCCACAGTGACAATGAACTGATCCTACTACTATTCAAATACTAGACAATGTTGGCAGTTTCAAACTTGTAATATTTTCCCTAGGAGTTGTATGAGACATTTGTATTTGATAGATTTGTAAATAGGGTGACAGTGAGGATAAAACCACACATTTATATAATAATTCAAATTTAAAAGCAAGTTATGAATTCACTGGGTTTAACTTCACAGAATTTAAACCGCACTTGCTTTTTTATATATAACCCAATATTTCAATCCCATTTATTATTTATTATTGAGAGATAAAATGTTCTTGGGATATTTCTTAAATTATTTTACTGAGTGTTAGGCTAAATAAACATGCTAAATCAGATTGTGCTTTATTTAGAGCAGCGGTTCTCAATGTTTCCTTCACCGCAACCCCAACTTCGGCAGCGGCTGGTGAGATGGTGGCAGCAGTGTGCACGCATGCAGCGCACACACATGAGTGGCATGTGTGTGTGCACGCGCATGCGCACAATCGAGGCAGCATGGAGGCAGCCATTGCCATGGCTCTGCTGCCTCTGCTCACCTCCACCAGGCTCTGCCGCCACTACCACCCGCCGCCACCTGCTGCCGACCACAGGGAAGGGGCCCGACCCCAAGGTTGATAACCACTGATTTAGAAGAAGATTTGGTTCTTATATGCTGCTTTTCTCTACCCGAAGGAGTCTCCAAGCGGCTTACAGTCGCCTTCCCTTTCCTCTCCCCACAACAGACACCCTGTGAGGGAGGTGAGGCTGAGAGAGCCCTGATATTACTGAAGAAGAAGAAGAGTTGGTTCTTATATGCTGCTTTTCTCTACCCGAAGGAGGCTCCAAGTGGCTTCCAGTCGCCTTGCCTTTCCTCTCCCCACAACAGACACCCTGTGAGGGAGGGAAGGCTGAGAGAGCCCTGAGATTACTAAAGAAGAAGAAGAGTTGGTTCACTCAGCAAACTTTCATGCTAGAGTTAGGATTAGAAACTGGGGGCCATTCCGCACTCGTTCAAAATTGCACAATGGTTGCAAATTGAAATCGCTACTGATTTGCTGTTATGCACAATGTCGTTGACGATCTGCAACACTCCTGAAACTGATCCGCAAAAAGCGCTACATTGTAGTGCTTTCAGGGAAATCCCAAAAAGTGGATTCACCCTCTGGAAAACGCTACACTCTTGCAACCAATCTGCAACACTAGCAGGAAAGTTCTGTCTGTCACCATTGTTGCGGTTTCTGCAAAGTCCCTCCCCCTGGCTCTCTCCTCTGATCTTCCGGCGAAGCGATAGCCATTTTTTTTTCTCTGAGCGAGCGGAGATCAACGTACCGGTGAGCCTTCGTTTACCCAGCAAGGCTTCCCTGGCTGCAGTCCCTCCCCAGAGCTGTTTTAAGTCACCAATCACCAAGCAGCACACAGCCCCATTTGCTGGTTTATTTTCCCTTTATTTTTCACTCTATTTTCAGCCGAAAATCATGCCCGTGCGGGGGGGGGGTTCACTTGGGGGGAGTGTGGCAACGATGAAACGGCAGCTCGAACTCCACCTGCTAGCTACATGGGTCTCTCGTTGCAACGAATCAACGCAGATTCGTTGCAAAGTGTGTGTGTTTTTTTTAAACCCTCCTTAAAGGGAAAGGGGCTTTTCGGGAGCATGATAACGGCCGCCCATTGGCTGCTTGATGGCCAGGGGTGGGACAAAGCTCCACGATATCACTTCCTGGCCAGCGATTTTTGCCGAGACCGGAAAGCAGTGGGAAATGATAGAAACGCAACTGTATTCCACTGTATAGGCAGGTATGCATAACAATGAATTCCACTATTTAAAATGTGTTTTTTCGTTCCGCAACCTATTTGCTACATAGATCCTGGTGCGGAATGGCCCTGGGTCTCCCAGATCGTGATGTGCACCCAGGCAATGGCAAACCACTTCTGAAAGTCTCTTGCCCGGAAAACCCTACAGGGCCACCATAAGTCAGCTTGATGGTACTCTCTCCCCCCCACTCTCAGATCGTAGTGTATCCTAAGCAGTACACCCATAGTGCTGTCTCACACCAGCACAGTTGTCAGGAACTGGTCCAAGAAAAAACTGCATATTCTTTGTCAGCATCGCTGTCATTCAAGATAATGGGTCACATGCGCCTCACACAAAAAATGCAAACACAAAGTAAAGGGGTGGTAGCACGCTGGATCTGTCCCCTTTTTCTTTCCGACCTGCTAATGCATGTGCATTCATCTCAAACTTTAAAAAAAAGAAAAAGCTTACATATAACAAGGAGGTATGGATTTCCATTCACTAGCCCACTGTGTACCCAAACAGCATAATCCGAATGGTAATTCCAAAGGTTACATCAGTATTTGCATTTTGGCAGAGACTCTAAAGGGGCATTCATACATACATGATTTTAGCAGATTCCAAGGACAGGATTAAATATTTAATTTCATTTTAGCCTGCACTGGAAATCCCCTTCCCTTGTGAATGGATTTTTCAAAAGACATGTTTTCCTTTTGAACAGCTTTGGCAGTCTCATCACTGGCCCAGGTGTTCCCACCTACTCTCCTGAGAATCATTCGGGTGGCCCGGATCAGCAGACTGCTGAGGCTGGTAAGAGGGGCCCGAGGACTCCAAACCCTTCTGTTTGCATTACTGATGTCCCTTCCTGCCCTTGCCAACATTGGGCTCCTCCTTTTCCTGGTCATGTTTATTTATGCTATTTTTGGTATGACCAGCTTTGCCTGCGCCCCATTTGAAAACGGGATCGATGAAATTTTCAATTTCCAAACTTTTACCAGCAGCATGCTTTGCCTCTTCCAAATAACCACGTCTGCCGGCTGGGATGGCTTGCTCGAGCCGATGCTCAAGAATGAGAACCACACGTGTGCTCACAATTTAAACCCCTCAAAGCCCGGTGACCCCTGTGTAAACTCAGCAGTGGCTACAGCTTATTTTATAAGCTACATCATTATATCCTTCCTCATTGTAGTCAACATGTACGTTGCTGTGATCATAGAGAATTTTAACGTGGCCACTGAAGAAAGCACAGAGCCTCTTGGTGATTATGATTTTGAAGTTTTTTATGAGACTTGGGCAAAGTTTGATCCTCGGGCGACTCAGTTCATCACGTACTCGGCCCTTTCAGACTTCGCCAATTCTCTGGAAGAACCTTTGCGCATCCCCAAGCCCAACAAAGTACAGCTGCTTGGGATGGACCTTCCTATGGTGAATGGCAATAAAATCCACTGCCTGGATGTTCTGCTTGCTTTTACCAAAAGGGTGTTGGGGCAGTCGGGGGAGATGGACTCCCTCGAAGCCCAGATAGAGTCCAAGTACATGAAAGGCAATCCGCAGAAGACCTACTATGAACCCATTGTCACAACTCCCAGGCGGAAGGAGGAGGAATGTGCCATCCTTATCCAGAGGGCTTTCCGGGCCTATCAGCTGCAAAAAGCCCGGGATGAGTCTTCTGTGAGCATCCCATTGACAGACATGATCCAAGAGGAAGATGCCTATGAGTTCAGGCTGCATGGAAGTGAAGGCAGTCTGCTAGAGAAATGCCAGAGCCCTTCTTCTGTCTCTATTCCTCCATCTTACAGTAATGTCACGGGCACCATTGATGGCATTCCTCAAGTGAAGGTCACAGAGAGCAGTGATGACAAAGAGTGATTTACAGATCACAGTCTCTTTTGGCACAATATCGTTTTCCAGGGGATGTAATACTGCGACAAAACTTCTGTCATTTAGATACCTTTATTAAAGTGCTTCCCTTACCAGCTTTTCCACTGGCATCTCCTCTGAAAGCTTATCAGGAGGAGGGCAAATTGCTACCAGTGGGCCACCAAAAACATTTGAAAGGGAAAAGGCATGTAATTTTTCTTCTATTGACTGGTAGGGTCTTTAGCATAATACTTATGGCAGCCTGTATTTATTAACTCTGGGAAAGGGTTGAAAGTTGGGAAATTAGCTTTGGGGGACTTTGGGCTGGGGTAGGGATGCATCTTTGCTCGAAATCTCTCAGGTCACCATTTCAAAATGTGCTGTGGTCAGAGATCATGTTGCAGCCTGAGGAGGGTCAGTAGCAAGGGAAGATGTGGGAGGGAAGAGGCTTGTATAGTCAGGCTGACACCACCAACTGGGGTAACCCCTCCCTCTAAATTCAAATGCATTTTTGTAGAGTATGTGTCTGGGTTGTCTCTTCCAGAGTATGAACTTTTAAAATATCTGTGTGTGGAATTAATCTTTATATAACACACTAGTTACATTGTGTGGCATAAGTAGCTCCTGTAAAACAGTGGGAAATAATAGTTATGTCTACCTATAAGAAGAAATAGAGCAAACGGGATTACTTGGGTCAGTGTGATCATGTACAAATATATACCTAAGTCACCAAACAAATCCATCTGCTTCATGTATGTTATAAGGAGGATGGCAGTTCACAAACTATCGCTCTTAAATAAAATCATTGGATTCTCAGGTTTTGGATGGTGTTCTCATTATATTCTCATTGAAACTGGGACTTTGCAATAAGGACTTCAGGGCAGGTGGGGGGAATGACACACCAGCAATTGCTTTTGCATTCTCCAACCAAGAGACTATCCTCCCTACCCAGCCTTGGCCTGATGTTGGAGCCCACCAGCTGGAAGTAGCAAAGTTCGGAGCAACTCTCTCTTTCGCACACAGCAGGAGGATGTCCTCGGTCACTTCTGCAGTCTCACCCTTGGTAGCTTTGGGAGAGCTATGTGCTCCAACATTGGACTTGCCCGGCAAGAATACTTTTCCTGCCTGGCAGAGTGGTGGTTAAAAGCAGCAGCTTCCAAGCCACCTGGAGAGCACAGCTTTCTCTACACTCTGCCGTTTTGGCACTTGAATCGGGGTGGAGTGAAGCATTTAAGCCCCCCAAATATGTTCAGTTGAATATGGGTGTCAATTTGCATGGCAGTAGTCCTGGTTCTGCATCCCCAAATTGGCTAATAGGCTTTTTTTTTGGTGGGTGGTGGTGGTGGTGAATAGGAGTAAAATGTATCGGAAGTAAACACTAGAAGAGGTCTGCACTAGTCAGGCGCCTTTAGGTGGCAGTGTCTTCTTGGATTTGCAGGATTAAGGGCTTGTTGTAGGCCAACTTTCCACATTCTCACCTGAAGAATTTATGAGGGATCAAAGACCTCATTACTGCCATAGCCACCACTAATTGGAATAGAGGACTAATTATTATAACCCATATAATACATAAAATTTGGAAAATCTCAGAAAGGGAAATTTCCCTCACCTAATATTCTGAAGTCCTTGCTGTTTCCCCAGCTATTTTACCCATACAGTTACAGGGGTTATTTGCGCTACAAGCCAGAGTTGTTTTTATACCACTTGGCTATAGAAGTTAAGAGCGATGGAAAACCGGGTTTGATTCTCCACCCCTGTTCCACATGCAGCCATCTGAATGACCTTGGGTCACTCACAGTTCCCTCAGAGCTCTCTCAGCCTCACCTACTGGATAGCAGGTACACTGTTGGACTGAAGAAGAAGATCTGATTTTTATACCCTGCTTTTCACTATCTGAAGGAGTCTCAAAGTGGCTTCCAATTCCCTTCCTCTCCCCACAACAAACACCCTGAGAGGTAGATAGGGCTGGGAGAGTTCTGACTGGACTGCTCTGAGAGAACATCTCTAAAAGGACTGGGACTGACTGGCTGCATGGGGAGGAGTTGGGGAATCAAACCCAGCTGACCAGGGGGCAATCTGCACTTTGCTTTTTATGCACGGTTACCTCAAATTAAAAAAAAAACTCATGTACACTTCACTTGATTTCCATTTTGATATTTAGCACTTTAAATATTCCTTCTGCAACATCCGTGATCGATCCACGGTGACACTACCATTCCCCCACAATATCCAGGAGTGGATATAACTTGCTACATTTGAGAAAACTACTCCAAAAGCTCCAGTATTAAGTATAGATCTCTGCGTTTTGCCTGATTAACTTCCTCCACCTCCTCCACGCCTCCAACACTGACGTAGTGCGGTACTCTGTCACTGATTGGTCAGGATGTCAGTTCAAAAACTGCCTGGTTCCCAGTTGCCATTCCCTCGCATGATTTATATTTGCCCTCATTTTTAAGTGACTATGCTTTTGTCCAAAAGTTTACATTTCTATGTGCCAAAATTTGCATTTTGGATTGTCTTTCCACCCTCATTCTGCCCCCCCCCCCGCCCTTGCTTGTTCCGGAAAAGAAAAATAAACAAGCAGCCTCATGCTCCATTCCCCCCACCCTGCTTGCTTTGGCTGTAGAGTCAGGAGTCAAATGGCAGGAAATAAATCCCTCTCCAGCCTTGTGCTCCTTCAATGGCGGCTGGAGCTTCGTGACCACAGCTCCCCTCCCACCTCTTAGCTTCCCCTATCAAGCAGGAAGGTGAGATCAGCCAGACAATTAAGTAGAACTCAACATCTGTTTCAATTCGGGAAAAACAAAGATGGAATTCAGCAGGATTGACAATGGGGGAAAAAAAGGAAGTGCAGAACCAGCCTGGATTAGAAGCTGCTGCTTTTAACCACCACACCAAGTTGGCTAAGCAAGCTGGCTCGCCATGTGTGCAAATGAGATCTTGGGGGACTGCAAGCCAAATATGAGCAGGCAGCTTGATGCGGCAGTAAAGAAGGCAAATGCAATCTTGGGCTGTGTCAACAGAGGCATCAGATTGAAGTCACAAGATGTCCAAGACCTGCTGTATACCACATGGGTCTGGCCCCACCTGGAGTCCTATGTGCAGTTCTGGAGGCCTCATCTCAAAGGATGTGGACATAATGGAAAGGGGGCAGAGGAGAGCGACGAGGATGATCCCGAGGGACTTGGGAATGTTCCGCCTGGAGAAGAGGAGGTGGAGAGGGAACAGGACAGCTCTCTTGAAGTCTTTGAAAGGTTGTCACTTGGAGGTCAGGGAGTGGTTCCTGTTGGCAGCAGAGGAGAAGACCTGCAATCATGGGTTTAAACTACGTGTAGAATGATACCTAGATATAAAGGAAAATAATTTCACAGTCTGAGTAGTTCAGCAGTGGAATGGGCTGCCTAAGGAGGTGGTGAGCTCCCCTTCCCTGGTGGTTTTCAAGCAGCGACTGGATACAAGCATCTCATGGATGCTTGAGGCCGATCATGCACTGAGCAGGGGATCGGACTAGAAGGCCAGTATGGCCCCTTCCAACTAGGATTTTTTGATTGAGAAAGCCTTTGCTATTCATGGTGGGAACCCAATTGGCCTCTGCTCAAACGGTTCACCCATTTCTAGTAAGGCAGCTTTGGAGCTCCTTCCTTAGTTTTGATGTTTCATTGTCTACATTGAGAATGTAAGCAGAGAACGTGCCCTGTAAATAATTCAACTCCTCAAAGATGCTCTAGGAGAAAGAAGAAGCTTGCGAAAGAGAGGGCATCTTCTATTCAAAAGCCATTTAGCTTTGATAATGACTAGCCAGGAAATGGAATTAGCTACTTTTACTATGAGGGCACATCAGACATTTAACTTTGACTGGTCAAAACAATCCGGACCGCTACAAAATCATGAGATTTACAGCACAAGCTTCATAAAAGACAGCTTGCCAAGGGAGACTATGGGGAGGTTCATGCCGCACACAGGGCAGCCTCTGCAACCCCCTCACCAAACACAGTAGCTGCTTGAAAGGAATTTTGCCTCTGTTCACAGGCAGCCCTAAACATTACCGAAACACCACTCCACCCCCCGAAAAAAATGAGAGCCCGTATATCAGTGTAGTCCTGGTGACAGATGAGTTCCCCCTACTCTACAGATATCAAATCATTCCATTTAGTGCTTCTTTTAAATGCAATTCATGTCCAGCAGCTTGTTTTTAATATTGTAAAGAAAGACATATGCTATCAAGTCGCCACAAAGTCTGGGGAAAACCCATCTACGGCCTGTTCCGGGCAAGGGAGACGAAGAAGGTTGGAGTTTATATCCTGCTTTTGACTACCTGAAGGAGTATCAAAGCAGCTTAAAATCACCTTCCCTTCCTCTCCCCACAACAAACACCCTGTGAGGTAGGTGGAGCTGAGAGAGCTCTGGCAGAACTGCTCTGTGAGAACAGCTCTAGCAGAACTGTGACTAGCCCAAGATCACTCAGCTAGCTGCATGTGGAGGGGCAAGGAATCAACCCCCACTCTCAAGATTAGAGTTTGCTGCTCTTTAACCACTACACCATGCTGGCTCTTGAGTAAGGACAGTTCTAAGTGGAAGCCGTGAGACTTGCGGAATCTGCTTTCGAAAGGGTGCTTGAGGGATTTTATCAGCACATGATGATTATGCACCGGTTTACCATCTCTATAAAAGTATTCCCAGCGTTGTAGAGGCTTTTCCCCGCCTGTGATGCTTTGCACTTGTCAGAGTCTGAGTGACTTTTGCTTAGGCAGGTGTCGAGCAAATTACCCCGTATCATTTCACCGTGCATTAGGCCATTAAGGAGCAGAAGATTTCCTTCGTAACCAAATGGGCTCACTGTGGATTTATACGTGCCTTTTCCTGCTAGGCTCTATGTCTAGCTCCTGTCATCTTGGACTTTGAAGAGTTACCATTATAGTCAGATGTGTCCTTTTTGAAAGGAAGTTGTTGGGGGAGCGTATGCAAATTCTTGACACAAGGGATTAAGGCATTAAAATCACATACACAAACACACAGGGTCACTCCAGAGCCCCAGAGGGGTTAGTCCAGTTACAGGGGATTTACTTATATCTATATATATATTAAAGGTGCCACCAGAAGTCCTCCCCCTGTGCCCCCCCCCAAGCACCGAAAATACAGAGCATCCCTGCCCCAGACAGAGTATTCCATCTTTACCATGTGGCCAATAGCCACTCATGGACCTCTGCTCTAGGTGTTTATCCAAACTGGTAAGAATCTAAGAGAAGCCATGTTGGATCAGGCCAATGGTGCATCCAGCCCAACATTCTGTGCCACACAGTGGCCAAAACCCAGGGGCCATCAGGAGGTCCACCAGCAAGGCCAGAACAGCAGACGCTCTCCCGCTTTGCCCTCCCAAGCACCAAGATACAAAAGAAACCATGCTGGATCAGACCAGACAAAGTGTTCCATCTGTATCTTGCGGCTTGTAGCCACTCATAGATAAGTCACTCATAGACCTCTGCTCCAGATCCCCCCTCGAAGCTGCCTGTGCTTGCAGCCACCACCCCTGATTGCCGCAGTGAGTTCTGCGTGTTATTTCCCCCAGGAAGCTGCCCTTGAGGAAACCCTGCCCTAAATTTTAAACCTAGCATGTTGCTTTTTTAAAGGCCCCAGTTGTACGAGAACTCCATGGCTTCTTTCGTGGGAGTTTTGCCGTAAATCAGCTGACATAAAGGTAATGTGTTCTTTGCAAGCTGTAAGCATATACAATCCTGAAAGGTTTCCCACCCTTAAGAATGAATTCATCTCTCAGATGCCCATTATCATCCATTCGGTATTTGTCCACTTCGATTAAGATGCTCTCCATGCCAGAGCCATCCCCAAGGGGCCAGCTTAGCCTTTTAGCACCATTTCGCCACACTTGCATTCTATAAACTTCCGTCCAAAGTTCCTTATTCTACTACAGAAGGCATTGAGAAAAGGGGTGAGGGGTGGGGAGAGCTGCCATCCCTCTGCTCTTCAAGGATTTGCATTGGCTTTTGAAGCTTCCTATCTCAGAAAGAGGGTTTCCTGGGAGGGCCCAGGCTAGCCTGATCTCATCAGATCTCAGAAACAAAGCAGGGTCAGCCCTGGTTAGTACATGTATTCAGGGTCCTACATGGTGTGTTATGCGTACAGTGTATGTGTTATGGGCACTGCACTTCCAAGGGGCCCACACTGTGGCTCCCCTCCCCCCCTCTGTGGATCAGGGCTGTAGCCTCTCTCCTTCCCCCTTTCCCCTCTTTAAGGACACTGGAAGTGACACTTTTTTCTATTATGGGTGGCCCCTCTGCTCCCAGCCTGGGTGCTCCTGCTGCAATTGTACTCTGATAGGGCCCCACAAATGTTTAAACTAGCTCTGTTGCTATGGGCCTCACAAATCCTTAAACCAGTCCTGCATGGATCGAAAGGCACCAAGGAAGTCTTTCGATGCTAGGTAGAGGCGAGCAATGGCAAACCACTTTCGAATGTCTCTCGCCTTGGTCTTCATGGTTTCTGCGCGATCACGCCTGGGATCTGTGGCTTCACAGAGCCTGCCGTGGAAGAACTCGCAAGTTATATATATAAAACTCTAGAAGCGCCCAAGAGTGCTCACCCCGTCCCTCACAAAGGTTGGCTTTCCCACCCAAATTCACATGATGTGGGAGGGGTTAACAGTCTCCCCTCAGTTCTCCTTCCTGCCACTGGGACAGGCCACTCAATCCATCAGCAGCAACCCACTGTGGGGAAGGAGGGAGGGTTGTGTAACTGCACAGAAGACCACTCGATGAACAACAGATACAGATAAGTGCAACCCTGCTTTTTCATCTTCGTGGTTCCTGTGCAGTCACACCTGGGATCTATGTCTTCACAGAACCTGCCACAGTTTCTAAGTAAGATCCAATTCTGTAGTACAAAGTATCTTATCAGTG
Organism: Paroedura picta; assembly: GCF_049243985.1. NCBI lineage: Eukaryota > Metazoa > Chordata > Lepidosauria > Squamata > Gekkonidae > Paroedura > Paroedura picta. The sequence goes on from NC_135379.1 coordinate 4,481,011, forward strand.
ACCTGGTCTACAGACAGAGGAACTTTAGCCACTTCTTGCTGAAGCATATAGTCTGTTCCACGACAGGCCTGATCTGTCCTCGCTTTTGCGCCGAGTCGCAATCACTCAAGACTGTGAATGCAGCCGAGGCCAGCTATTTTGTCAAAATAGCCCCGCAGATACAGGAAAATCAGTAGAAATTTTCTCCAGACTTCTTCCGATCTGCCCCGGATTCAAAGACTGGCTTGCGTGATTTCTTCTTTCCAAGTCCAAGATTTCCAGGGATAATTTATTTACCCAGTTGGGCAATCAATGCATGCTCAGGCACTTGTCCAATCTCATTGCCTGATTACAATCACTTCCCTGCATCTGACGCAGACCAATTATCAGCCAGTTGTCATCGCTCCCAAACTCTTGGTTCTTCATCATCCAGGCAAAATAATCCCACATACAAATGTGAGCCGCTGCAAGATGGAACCCAGTAGAAAGCTCCACCAATTCTCAGCCAGCCTTGAGTGATTCCCCTCAGAGGAGGAGTGGGGAATCAAACCCAGTTCTCCAGATTAGAGGCTGCCACTCTTAACCATGACACCAAGCTGACAACAGCACCTCAATGTCTCTTGCTTTGAAAACCCTGCAGGTCGGCTGCAACTTAATGGCACTATGATGTCTGTCTAACATCAGGCACTTTCACACACGCACTTTCAATAGCACTTTCAATCCTTTCTCAATTGCACTTTCGATCCACTTCCAATTGCACTCAGCAACTGGGTTTTACTGTGTGAAGTGGCAAAATCCACTAGCAGATGGTCGCTGACTTGAAACTGCATTATTTAGCAAGTCTGTGAAAGAGCACTGGATGCCATTCCCCAGGTGGGACCTGGAGATCCCCCAGTTTTACAGCTCATCTGCAAGTGACAAAGCTCAGTTCCTCTAGAGAGAAGAGCTACTTTGGAGGGTGAACTCCATAGCATTAGACTCCACTGAGGTCCTTCCCCTCCCCAAATCCCACCCGATCCTGGGTCTATCCCAAAGTCTCCAGGTCCTTCCCAGCCCAGAGCTGGCAACTCTTAGAAAGCTCCCATCTCCAATCAGGGAGCAGTGAAGAAGGTGGGGAGGCGGACCTGCACAAGGCCCTGACAGGCAGAGAGTGAATCGAGTTTATGTCACGGCATCAGCTGATTGATCTCAACAGGCAGCTTTTTCTCGGTGCTCTTAATTTAAAATAATAGGATGTCAACGGGGTGATGCCAAATGGCTGAGTAAATCACTCTGAATGCAGCTGGCAGTTCGTTTGACAGCACGGACGAGGCTCCTCCAGGGCCTTCCTGCCCTTTCAGAACAATTTGTCCCATGATGGTATGCCTGTTATCCCTGTGAAGGCAGTGTGGGTTAGTGGGTAGAGGGCTGGACACTGTGCTGTGAAGAACAAGGTTCAAACAAGCCCTGTTTGTGGATGCCCTCCAGGCCTCACCAAGTTCACTTGTTAGAACGTATAAGATCAGTAGTGGACATGATTCAACAACAACTATGAACAGTTGATCAGTTAAGCTGCTAGGACTCTCTCTCCCCCCACTCTTTTCCTCTTTATAAAATTGTTTCAATTCTCAATGAAGCTATTTCTTCTTTAAGCAGCTGGCACTGGGCAAGAGCATCACTGTCCCAGGCAGTGTGGTCCATCCATATCTTGTGGCTCCTAGCCACCAATGGACCTCCGCTCCATGTGCTCATCCAAACCCCTCTTGATGCTGTCCATGCTTGTAGCCACCACCGCTTCTTGTGGCGGTGAACAATGCTCTTTTCTGATCAATAAAGGCAACCTCCCCCATGAATTTTGCCTTCCTGTTTTGTGTTTTTGTTCCAAAACACAACAATAAGTATTCCCAGCCACCAAAGAGACCCTCATTTCTGCAAGGCTAGAATAATGTTTCCGAGGAAGAGCCAAAGCTTGTAGCCACCACCGCTTCTTGTGGCGGTGAACAATGCTCCTTTCTGATCAATAAAGGCAACCTCCCCCATGAATTTTGCCTTCCTGTTTTGCGTTTTTGTTCCAAAACACAACAATGAGTATTCCCAGCCACCAAAGAGACCCTCATTTCTGCAAGGCTAGAATAATGTTTCCGAGGAAGAGCCAAAGTGGAGCCTTCCCATCTCTGCTTACTCGGGTTACATCAGTCCCCAGGAGATCCCACACAACTGCATTAGCCACTTTCGAGATCTAAACAAACACACACTCACTCCTCCTTTGCCTCCCTCCCTTCTTCCTCAGGCCACCCAGCCCTTTTGCAATCCACGTTGCCCATGCGACTAACACCCTCTCTGACCCTCTCTGATCTAATGAACTTCGGTGGATCAGAGGTGAAATTGCCCACAAGAGAAATGGGCCAAAGTGGTTCATGAGTCGGATTTCCTCGGCCCTTCTGGGAGACACGGAGGAAGTTTGGACTTAATGCCGCATAATCTGGAGATTTCATCTGAGAAAGCAACAGGGGAGGAAATGTAAGTATCTCTTTTTTTCTTCATTTATAATTGTTTCTCCCAGAAGGAAGAGTTGGGCAGGTGAGCCGCAATTAATGACCTTTAGCCATCCTGGTAGACTGTCAATAATCGAAGCGAGAACTCTCAGCCAACACTGGAGAAATTCTTCGTGAGAGAACAGAATTGGGGGGGAGCCTTCTTTCGCTCCCCAATAAGATTTTCATTTTGCATTGAGAAAAAGAGACTCAAATGAATTTTGCTGGGGGAGTCACGTCTACGATGCCCAGTGAAATTAGGCACAGATGGAAACCAAGAAGAACGCACAGGTTGCTTCCCAGCTGGAAAAGGCTTCTAATGTGGGGGGCTGGATAATGACTTTAATTGATGGGTCGCTGGAGTCAGGCAGCCCCAAAGCCACAGGGCTGTTGTAAGGATGGACTCCACCAATCTGGAAAACATGATTCGCTTGGACTTTTACTCACAATGAAAGATATTCAGGAGCCGAAAGATGGGGCAGTGGGGGAGGGAGGGAGAGAATTTCCCTTAAACTTGTCTGTTTTGTAAAATATCGCGAAATCTTAATCACACCTTTATGCCATTAAGTAGCGTGAAGCTTTGGCTCAGGACTGCTTCCTTGGACTTTGAATGGACTTTGAGGAAAAGAGAGATGTTTGCATGTTCTCCAGCTGCCTAATACCTTTTCTGGGAAAAGGGAACCCAAAGCTAGACTCAGGATTCCAAATGAGCGTTCAACCTAATTTACCTATTGGCATAATGGCTCTTGCCATTTCTTTTTCATGCCCTTGTCTAGTAAGTCCCAATACCGAATGTTTTATTTCCACTTCCTTTATCAGACAGCACCTGTGATGACCCCAAGATGTTCTCTGTAGGTGGATATAGCCAGCCCGTGTCTCATCAGTGGACATACAGACTTGGGTGTGTTTTGTTCCAATCTGTGTTATTTTGCAGTTTCATACACCAAGTCTCGTTCACCGTTTTGTGATGCAGTCACCCGTTATGAGCTTTCGTGCTGTTTATTTGGGAAGGTGATATTGTGAAGAAGATGAGTTGGGTTTTATACCCTGTTTGTCGCTTTCTGAAGGAGTCTCAAAGCAGCTTCCAATCGCCTTCCCTTCCTCTCCCCTCAATGGATACCCTGTGAGGCAGGTGAGGCTGAGAGAGCTCTGAGAGGACTATTCTGTGAGAACAGTTCTAACAGGACTGTGACTAGCCCATGGTCATTCTGCTGGCTTGGGTGTGGAGGAGCAGGGAATTGAACCTCATTCTCCAGATTAAAAGTTATCACTCTTCGCCACTACACCAAGGTGGCTCTCATTTGATGATAATGAAAACATGGCTTTCTCACTGGTAGTAGGTTTTTATACCCTACTTTTTAGTACTTGAAGGAGTCTCATAGCAGCTTACAGTAGCCATCCCTTCCTCTCTCCACAACAGGCATTCTGTGAGTCAGGTGGGGTTGAGAGAGCTCTGAGAGAACTGGGAATGGTCCAAGGTCACCCAGCAGGTCTCATGTGCCCAAAGCCGTTGATAGTCCCTTCCCCTTCCTCTCCCCATAACAGACACCCTGTGATGGAGGTGGGGCTGAGAGAGTTCTGAGAGAACTGGAACTAGCCCATGGTCATCCAGCAGGCCTTGTGGGACTCAAATTGGCTTACAGATTGGCTTCCTTTCCTGAGTGACCATGACTGGCCCAAGGTCACCCAGCTAGCTGCCTGTGGATGAGTGGGGAATGCACCCTGCTTCTCCAGATTGGAGTCCTCCGCTCTTGACTACTACATCCCAATAGTGACTCCGTCTTCATTACATATCAACATAAGCATCTTTTCTAATATAGATCTGTACGATAACCCCATTGCACACCTCCTTTTTTTGTGAAGAATGCCCACCTCACTCTGTGCACTGTTACAAACATTTTAACCAGTCTTTGAGATGGCTTTTGTTCTCTGCCTTTTATGTAAGGAATCTTTTTGTGAGGGGTTTTCCCAAAAATATTTTCCAAGTTCAGGCAGATGATATATCTCGGGTCACCTTGTGATGTTTAAAAACTTAGGGAGGCAGATTCTTTAAAAAAAACAAAAAGACCCGCGTGTTTTTTCATTTACTTACTGACGTTACTGTTCATTCGACCAATGTTTTGAACAGGAAATACAACTAAAATGCAACTAGGTTTTGGAGATTTGACGAACTATCACAGCCATCGGGTATTTCGGGACGTGCCAAATCATTTGCTTTTCTTTGTCCCTTAGCAAGTGTGAAGCGTGCTTTCATTTCCAGAAGGGCTTTATACCTTTTGGGGAGAGTTTGGATCAATGACGTAATGTGTCTGAAATTTCGTGATGCCATTTGAATGTGACGGTCTTGCCAAGACTTGTCAATGAAGACACCAAGGAGAAATACCAGACTGATAAAGCGGTGTCTAAGAGCGGGGAGATGTTTAAGGACAACACTGACTTTGGGGACTGGGGAAATCAAGAGAAGCCTTTAAGATCTTCCTCAAAATAACAAAGACATTTTTATTTTTAGGAAAGGGAGCTAAGAGGAAGCCACGGGAGTCCATGATTAGCATCCTTAAAGAGTCTTCCTAGCACAGAATACTAATACACATGGTTCACCAAGTTCCCCCTATTTCTGGAAATGTTTTGCTTTCAGAAAGGGGCAGGAAGTTCATTGCTTCTCAGTGCAGTATTCGGTGACCTTGCACCACAGCAGAGCTGAGTTCCCTGCCCCAAAGGATCTAGCTGTGAGTGTCTGATTCACACAGCTTGGAGGGGCCAGCTTTAGGAAAGGAAAAAAAAAACATCCAGTATATGAGACAGAGTGTCTGACTGGATGGCTTCTTCCAACATGGCTTCTCTTATTTTCTTTTATCTGAGGCAGGGATGCTCTGTCTTCTTGGTGCTTGGGGGGCCACAGTGGGAGGGCTTCTGGAGTTCTGGCCCTGCTGGTGGACCTCCTGATGGCCCCTGGGTTTTGGCCCCTGTGTGAAGACTGCTGGATGAGATGGGCCATTGGCCTGATCCAACATGGCTTATGTTCTTAGAAGCATTCTGACTTTGAGGAGGTCCAGGGGAAGACTGCGGTATTATAAGAGCTCTGCAGCATCATTGTCCAATCATCCTACATGGTGCTGGCAGTGCTGGGGGGTCCACTCAGCTTGGACCCGAGCTGCAACAGCAATGACTCTGAGTGGGTGGGCCTACATATTGGCTTAGACAGTCCAAGCCAAAGTCAAGGAACCCCTAAAACGCTGCTAGAGTCTCAGGAGCTGCTTGGTTCAGCTAGCTCTTGGCTACCAATGGCCTACCAAACCAGGCGTCTATCATCAGTTTTCCTACTATGTTAAGAAGCCCGGAGGAGGTGATAAACCAATGACCCATGGGCCAGCTCTAAGCATCTGATGGTGCCTTGCCTCCCGGTCGGCACTTCTGGTTCTCCCTCCACCCCGGCTCCATGGCAGAGGCTTTCTGCAAGAGGTAATAGCAACCCATCATCTCCGAGGGCCACCTCATTCGAAACCTTTCATGAAATCTAAATGCCAAATTACAGGGTAATCATCTCAAAATGCCTGCTGCCTCCCATCTTGGAGAGCTGTTCCCTCTGAAAACCCATCGCAAAATAATCACCTGTCATCTTGTAAAATGAGACACAGGCATAAGTGATGAAGCCTGTGAGTTTTGGAAAACTTTTATGGTTTAATGGGTGGAATCCTGTGTACAGTTCTGGAGGCCTCGCTTCAAAAAGGATGTGGACAAAATGGAGAGGGTGCAGAGGAGAGCAATGAGGGATGATCCACGGTTTGGGGGGACCAAGCTCTGTGAAGAAAGGCTGAGGGATTTGGGAATGTTCAGCCTGGAGAAGAAGAGGTGGAGAGGGGGCTTTCTTGAAGTATCTGAAAGGTTGTCATTTGGAGGAGGGCTGGGAAAGGTACCTGTTGTGGCAAAGGAAAGGGTTTAGTTATCAGGAAAAAGTTTCCCCAGTCAGAGTAGTTCAGCAGTGGGATGAACTGCCTAAGGAGGTGCTGAGCTCCCCTCACTGGCGGTCTTCAAGCAGTGGCTGGACAGAGACTTATCCTGGATGCTCTAGGCCAGGGGTAGTCAAACTGCGGCCCTCCAGATGTCCATGGACTACAATTCCCATGAGCCCCTGCCAGCATTCGCTGGCAGGGGCTCATGGGAATTGTAGTCCATGGGCATCTGGAGGGCCGCAGTTTGACTACCCCTGCTCTAGGCTGATCCTGCGTTGAGCAGGGGGTTGGACTAGGTGGTCTTCATAGTCCTTTCCAACTCTAGAGTTCTGTGATTCTAGAAAAGATTTCCAAGAGCATTTCCTATCTGTTTCAATGGGAATGGAATCAGCACGGAGCTTGGCTGCAGCACTGTTGCGTGGAAGAGAATTCTCAGCACCATGGACAGAGCTTTTCAACTCACCAGCCAGGTCCAAGTGACCTACAATTGTCTACAAATCACAGCACAGTTGCTGGTTGACATGTAATCACTTCCTGTTCTACAATTAATGTGTGAATGTCCCTGCAACTTTGGCCAATGGTACATCTCCTGAAGAGGGGCATTGTGCATCGGCATGGGACCACCATTCATGGTGGGTGGGTAGGAGGTTCTTCAACTGGAAATATCAGACCATTCTGGCTTTTTGTACCATATTTTTAACTCCCTGAAGGAGTCTCAGAGCAGCTTACAATTGCCTCCTCTGCCTCTCCCACAAAAGACACCCTATGAGGTTGGTGGTGCTGAGAGAGCTCTGACAGAGTTGCTCTGTGAGAACAGGCTTAAGAGAACTGTAACCGGCCCAGGGTCCTGCAGCTAGCTCCATGTGTCAGAGAGGGGAATCAAACATGGCCCTCCAGATTAGAGGCTGCCACTCTTCACCACTCCACTGGATCTCACCATAATTCCACAGCCGCCCAGTGGCACCTTCCACCACCTCACTGTTCCGACACCTATGAAGCAACTGTGCAAATGTTTGGAGAAAGGCTACCAGCCTCTAGTTGGATTCTTCAAATGGATGCTGGGCACAGTCGGAGAGAAGAACTACCGCTAGCAGACGAGCACCGGCAACATTTGGCAAAGGGAGCCATTGAGCAATTACTGTATTCCCTCTGTGCTCCATGCAAGAGTGATATCGATCTATGTATAATTCATTATTTGCTTTCTTGATTACCACCCACCCCCCTCCATCCCATTTATCCTGAGCAATGAGGACAACAATCAATCTCCAGGACGGTTTGACTTGTATTTTGAGCAGTGCTATGTTCACACACTCATGCGGCGGGCTCTTAAAATAAAAGTCAGCATAATGGGCCAAGGGAGCACATGGCTTGGTGGACCTCTCCAGGAAGGAACCGTCAGGGTGGAGTTGGATTTTAATTTTTTCCCCAGGAATGCTTTCAGGAAGTGGAAAGGTTTCCGGAACTCACTCTGTTCTCCTTGCTTGCTGCCTTAATGTTTTCCAGACACCCGGGAGAATATGCGCAGACACAGGGAAAAACATGTGGCTCTTTAAACCCTGTACGTTTCCAAAGAGTTTGTTCCGGTGGCAGTAAAACAGTCTTATATTTCAAGCAGAGGTCAATATTAAGCAGAGCAAAGACCAACAGTGTGCTGTCTTCATGTCTTTGCAAGTAACCACAAGCACGACCAAGAGTAGCATCCTGGGTAGAAATGATTTCATTGGACTTCCTCCATTGTATGTTAATGGCACATGGCCAAAATAAATTCAGGCAGAACTCAACGTCTTTTGGGGAACTGAAAATTTGTTGCTGTGTTTTCCCGGCTGCTGTGGTTTCAGGGCCTTTACAGCAGCCACTCTCTAACTCCCCCCAACTTTATTTTTGGCCCATGGCCCTTTTAGGAGCTCTTCTCAGGTCCCAGAGCCCCCTTAGGCTAAAAAAGGCCTAAGCTAAGAGTGAAATAACTATACTCGACATACCTTGTCATATATATATATATATATATATATATATATATATATATATATATATATATATATATATATATATATATATATATATATATATATATATATATATATATATATATATATATATATATATATATATATATATATATATATATATATATATATGCAAGACAGATTTCTAGAACTTTCAACCAAGAGAAGCATGGGTGTTGTTTTCCCCCCTTGCATGAATTAATCATACAAAGGAATAGATTAAATGCTTTCCCCTCTTTCTCTTGACAAAGGTCAAACTTTCTAGGAAATAATAATAATAATATAACAATTAATCAATAATAGGCGACAGAGAATAGTTTTCCTGGAGGGAAAATCAGAGTAGTTCAGCAGTGGAATAGGCTGCCTATGGAGGCAGTGAGCTTCCCTTCACCGGCAGTCTTTAAGCAGCGGCTGGACAGATATTTATCAAGTTTGCTTAAGGCTGATCCTGCCTTGAGCAGGGGGTTGGACTAGATTGCCTGTATGGCCCCTTCCAACTCTATGATTCTGTGATTCTATCAGAGGAGCTATGTTGGCTCATGCCAGTGGTCCCTCTGGTCCAACTGTGCCACACAGTGGCCAAAACCCAGGTGCTATCAGGGGACCCACCAGCTGGGCCTGAAATCCAGAAGCCCTTTCCCACTGTTGTCCCCCAAGCACCAAGAATACAGGGCATCACTACCCCAGAGATAAGACCATAAGAGAAGCCACACTGGATCAGGCCAATGATCCCTCCGGTCCAACACTCTGTGTCACACAGTGGCCAAAACCCAGGTGCTATCAGGAGGTCCATTGGGTTTATCCACCAGGATAATCCAGACAGGAAATCTGGACTCATTTAATAGTCATATGAATCAACTAAAGACCGTGCCATAGATAAATATTCCAACTAACTGGGAATAGGGCTATATTTGAATGCTATCTATTCTGTGCAGTTTGTATGGACCTCTCTACTACCTTTCTCCCTGTGCCAAATAGAAAAAAGACTAGCTAGATACGAGACCAGTGCTGAAGTGGGAGGAGTTTCCAGGCTAGGGAGCTGCGGGGGGAATGGGCGGAGCCAAGGCCAAGTAAGGGCCAACAAGATTTCCGGGGTATAGGTTGTTGAGAGTCAAAGCTTCTTTTGCCAGAACAACGATATTTCCCTTCCAGTTTGTATTCAAGGGCTGAAAATATTTCTTTGTATCTTCCCCCCATGCATTATGCATTGTATGATGAAATATTAAGGAATACTTTCCCCTTTAATAATGTGCTTTTAAAAAATTAAATCGAAAGGGAACACACACTTCCGAGAAATGACATCCTTCTACCACATCGGCAAGAAAATAAAATGGCTGCAACAGATGATTACAGCTACTCCTCTTGAGAACTGAAAAGTTTCATGCATATTCACATTTCAGGGGGAATAAATATCCTTATGAAGCTTATCGTCGAAGGCTTTCATGTCTGGAATCAAATATTTGTTTGTTTGGGGATTTGTGGCCATGGTCTGGAAGTCTGTATTCCTAATGTTTCCTCCACATCTGTGGGTGGCATTGTCTGAGCCCGCCTGGTATAATGGTTAAGAGTAGCAGCTTCTAATCTGGAGAGCCGGGTTCGATTCTCCACTCCTCCTCCACATGCAGGCAGCTGGGGGGACTTTGGGCTAGTCTCAGTTTAACAGAGCTGTTCTCCCAGGGCAGTTCTGTCAAAGCTCTCTCAGCCCCACCTACCTCACAGGGTGTCTGTTGTAGAGAGAGGAAGGGGAAAGCGACTTTGAGACTCCTTCAAGTAGTGAAAAGCAAGATATGAAAACCTCCTTCGGCCTGGGGAAGAGGAGATTGAGAGGGGACATAATGGCTTTCTTGAAGTATTTGGAAGGATGTCACTTGGAGGAGAGCAGGGAGTGATTCTGGCAAAGTATCAGGAATTTTTTTCCCACAATCTGGGTCATTCGGCAGTGGAATCGGCTGCTTAAGATGGTGGTGGGCTCCCCCTCACTGGTGGTCTTTAGGCAACAGCTGGCCAGTTACTTCTCATGGATGTTTTAGGCTGATCCTGCATTGAGCAGGGGGTGGGACTATATGGCCTTCCATCTATAATTCTAAGAATCATTAGGCAGACAGACCCAGACTGTGGCCACAAATCCCGAAATAAGCAGAACAAACATTCAATAATTTCCTGTTTCTTCTTTCCCTGTTCCTTTGAAGCCCTTTATAGAGTCCTTTGCAGCTGCCGGACTTTGGCAGACCTCTACGGCAAACTTTCCAGCCCAGGGACAAATCTGCTCCTGGGAAGGAGCGATGCCAAGATGGCTGACTTCACCATGCTGGGTGCTGACAACTTCCGCCCGTTCACTCGAGAATCTTTGGCATCCATTGAGAAACGCCTGGCCGCCAAGAAGGAAGGCAAAGACCTGCCCCCGGAAGAGAAGCCCCGCCCTCAGCTGGACCTTCAGACATTCCAGAAGCTTCCGGCCCTTTATGGAAACCCTCCCTCGGAGCTCATTGGAGAACCCCTTGAGGATCTGGACCCTTACTACCACGACCACAAGGTAAAGCCTTTCTCTGGGTGCTCAGGTTCATTGATTCAAAACGGACGTACAATGCCATTTCATGTGGAATAAGCACTGGGAGCTGCTTTTTTACTGAATCCGACCAGCAGTCCCTGAAGGGCAGTATTGCCTTACTCAGGCTGGCAGCAGCTCTCCAGGTTGAGGTTTTTCCCATCACCTACCACCTGAACTTTTTAAACTGGAGATGCCAGGGATAAAGCAAGGAAATGAACCTAAGCCTATACAAAATACATTACCGGTATTTATTAATCAAGTTTAAAACGCCAAGACTTTTAGCATAGCCTCGTTAAAAAAAATCAATGCATACATGCATACTAATACCTGTGTTTTGATGTTGCCATCTTTATCAATGGTTAGGCATCAAATAAAAATAGTGCATGTATATATACAATACATACGTTGTTATAGCCAGTTGGCTCCTTTACATAAAAAGATATATTCATGACTCTATGGACCGATAGTCAATTCTATGGACCAGAAGGCCAGCTAAAACTATTTCTGGCCTCTAGGGCAAGTACGTTCAGTGTCCAGGAAATGTCTTGTAATCAGGAGGCACCCTTCATCAAAAGTATGCTGCAGGTGAAAAGCTGTTACTATGAATATATTTGACAGCACATCACCCGCAAGGGCCTCTGCCATGCGCACTGTGACATCGCTCTTGCTCATCAGAATCAGCACGATGTCTATTTGGCTCTCCCGTGACTCGTCGCGAAAGACATTCGAAACAGACAGAATTACCTGGGATGTCTGTCAAGCCGCAGAGCCAAATGTGGACTTATATTTAAACAGCACTCTGTTTTCAAAGTGCTTCAGCGCATTTGTCTGCATTGATTCCTTACACGGGACTTCATTCTTGTATAATTGATTATTATGGCATTCACGTTTCTGATAATATATTGCACCTTTGATTGCCACGGCTGAATTTGTATTCTCAGTACAGTTTTGGTTTTGCTGTGGCCTCTTCTGGGAGTTCCCCCTGGATTATGTCCTAGAACTGCAAGTCAATTCTTGCTTCTTAAGTTCTCAGAAGCTAAGCAAGGTTGGCCATGGTTAATCCTTGGGTGGGAGACCACCAAGGAAGCCCAGGGCTGCTATGCAAAGATAGGAAACGGGGAAATCCCCCCTCTTACCTCTTGTCCTGTAAATGGGGGCTCCCCAGTCCCGCTTTTCAAAATCTTGCGGGGCCACTAGGCAGATTGAGGTCATCAGCCCCCATCCATCCCGACGTTAGTGTTGGTAGGAAGGGGATCCTTCCCCCGTTTTTACCGCCGTGCTTTGATTGCTGTGCGCAGATTACTTATGGGTTTTTATAGGTTTTTATTAGGGTTTTTAGGCATTGGGATTTTATGCATTGGGGTTTTGTATTGTGAGCTGCCACGAGCCCTTGTGGGAGCGGTGGGACAGAAATGTAAAGATAAATAAATAAATAAACAAACCCCAAGAGTTGGTTGCGACTTAATGACTCTTCATCCTTATTCGTATTCTGCCACGGTGGGGAGTGAGATGGAACTCACTACCTGCGGCTTCACACTGCCAGGGAATGTCTTTTCTCCACAGACCTTTTTGGTCCTGAACAAAGGGAAGACCATCTTCCGGTTTACAGCCACGCGTGCTCTGTACATCCTCAGCCCGTTCCATTCGCTCCGGCGGAAGGTGATCAAGGTTTTGGTCCATCCATATCCTTTGCCCTGAGAACTTGGGAAGAGTTCTGCAAACCAACCCAGGCACTGTCCTGATCCAGCACCGTCTTTCCATCCACGGTCAGCCAAATACGTGTGAGCATGAAGGGGATGGATGGACTTCCACTGGTGCTTGTCCGTAGCCTCTGTCGTTCAGAGGTATGCTGCTTCTCAACATGGAGGCTCTGTTTGGTTCTCATGACTAACAGTGGTTTGTCGACCTATTCACGAGGAAAGTCCCTCTTTAAAGCCACCTCGGCTTGCTCAACATTGTCAGAAGTATTTGTTTAATGAATCTACTGCCAGTCAATTTCAGTGCATGATATTGAATCTATTGCCAGTCAATTTCATTGGATGGTACTGAGTTCAAGAGCAAGGACAGATTTCTGGTTTCACATTTGTGTCATTTGAGCCAGTGTGGTATGAGGGTTAGAGTGTCAGGCTAGGATCTGGAAGACCCAGGTTCAGATCCCCTGTTGGTCATGGAAGCTTACTGATTGGCCCTGGACAAACTCTCCCCCTAGCCTACCTCACAGGATTGAGGAAGACTCGTCCTTCCAGTCTCCAAGCATTTTCCAATCTGTAGTTTCCAACCCAATCTACTGCTGAGTCCTCAGGGAGAGATGCATGGTGTTGATCAACATCTGGTGCTAAGGTTTCCATCTCTGGGTTGGGAAATACCTGGAGACTTTGTGGGTGGAATCATAAGTGGGTGGGATTTGAGGGTGGGGAGGGCCCTCAATGGAGCATAATGCTATGGAGTCCCCCCTCCACAGCACCCGTTTCCTCCAGGGGAACTGATCTCTGTTGCCTGGAGATGAACTGTAAAACAAGGGGATCCCCAGGTCCCATCTGGAGGCTGGCATCCCTATCTGGTGCACACATAGGTCCTTGCAGGGGAAGGACAGAATGGCAGCTTTGGCATGAATGTGAATATTTGTGGATTACATTTGCACTCTACACAAATCCAAATAAGAAGAGCTCTAGAAGAAGACTCTGTAGCACATTTCAGTGAAATTCCTGCACCATGTCGCTTTCCTTAACCCCAGCTACCTACAGTGTTCACCTGGTTTATCATGATCACCATTTTAACGAACTGCGTCTTCATGGCTCTTTCGGAAACGCCAGAGTCGACGGAAGAATCACGGTGGTCGAAATATGTGGAGTGAGTATCTCTGCGGATCGTGTCCTTTCTTCCTTCTCTTCCTTGGCTCTTCTGTTAAGAGTCATAGCATATAATCCTGCGGTGTTGAATTGAGTGTGGAGATACCAGTGTGACAGATGCATAGAAATAAAAAATATATATATTTCAGTCTGGTATCTCTGTGTTCAGAAAAAGGAAGGGCATCAGACAGCGTTACTAAGAGGCTGAGCAATAATTTCCATGTGTAAAATCTTTGAGCAGGAATACATCTCTTAATGTGCCAGGAATTTTTATACAACTCACACACACACCCCGCCCTAGGGAACTTTACAATTTTTACAATCTCGCTTATTCCACTGTGGCCAAATGGAACCAATTTCCAGCTACTTGCAGACCCATTTTCCATTGTTTTATGAGGCACATAGAGTCATTGGGCTCCGTTTAAAACAGGGTGGCCCACCTCCAAGCAGGAGGTTCTCCTGGAATGACAACTGTTGTCTCCAGATTACAGACATTTTTCACCATCAGAGTAGTTCAATGGTAGAATCAGGAGGTGGGGAGCTCCCCGTAACTGGCAGTCTTCAAGCATTGGCTGGACAGATATTTATCCTGGATGTTTTAGGCTGATCCTGCATTGACATGATGGCCTGTAGGACCCTTTCCAACTATGACTCTAGATCAGGGGTAGTCAACCTGTGGCCCTCCAGATGTTCATGGACTACAATTCCCATGAGCCCCTGCCAGAAAATGCTGGCAGGGTCTCATGGGAATTGTAGTCCATGAACATCTGGAGGACAACAGTTTGACTACCCCTGCTCTAGATCATTTTCCCTGGAGAAAATGGTAGCTTAGGGGGGTGGAGTTTTCATGGGGTTGTACCCCAAATGTACTTAGGTCACACTACAAGACTTGAGTCTTCTCCCCACATATGCCCTCCCCTCCTCAAACCCTACCTCTATATCTCCAGGAGCTTTCCTACCAAGAGTTGGCAACCCTAGAAGGGAAGGTTGACTGGATTGATCACTTGCCGCTCCTTCGCCTTTGGTGTTAACGGGTTTCTGTGTCTGCTCTTGCTCCCCAGGTACACTTTCACAGGCATTTATACTTTCGAATCGATCATCAAAATATTGGCCCGAGGCTTCTGCTTGAATGAGTTTACTTTCCTCCGCGACCCGTGGAACTGGCTCGATTTCAGCGTGATCGTGATGGCGTAAGTGAGCGCACTAGCTCTTAGAAACCTGCCTTTGGGCCAAGGAGTCACAGCCACTGCCTGTTGGAAATCCTCCAAAGAGGAATAAAAACTGGGGGACGTAAAAAAAACAATTGGCAACTCCAGGCTGGGAAATTCCTGGGCATTTGGGGGTGGAGCCTTAAAACAGTGGTCCCCAACCCGTGGGTCACGGCCCGGTGCCGGGCCACAAAGGCCATGGCGCCGGGCTGCGGCTCCCTCTCCCCGCCCCCCCCCCGCAGTAAAAAACTTCCCAGGCCGCAAGCTTGCGGCCCGGAAAACTTCTTACTGAGGGAGGGGGGGGGGAGAGGGAATCAGGGACGTGCCCGCATGCCTCAAAAAGATTGGGGACCACTGTCTTAAAGCATGCCAGGATTTGAGGGACAAACAAGCTGAATCCTGGTTACACAGACAGTAGTTAATATGGTGGGTCACTGTGTTGTTCTAAAGCAATAGAACAAAACTCTAGACCAGAATCCTTTCTACATCTCAGTTACTTTAATTTTTTGGTCACCTTTTGATCTTATGGGAAGGAAAGGGAAGGCGACTGTAAGCCGCTTTGAGCCTCCTTCGGGTAGGGAAAAGCGGCATATAAGAACCAACTCTTCTTCTTCTTTTTCTTCTTATAGGTTTGTGGGCGAGTTTGCAGACCTAGGCAGTGTTTCTGTTCTTCGGATGTTCCGGGTGCTGAGAGCTTTAAAAACAATTTCCATTGTCCCAGGTATGAAAAACTCTGCACAATGTCTCTCTCTCCCCCCCACACACAGACCTTTTCTTTTCTGCTGCCATCAAACACTATGTCATATCATATAAATCATAGGTCAACTTTGACTCCTATGAGCATGTACCCTGAAAATCTTCCATGAAAATCTTTGATCAAGTAGCCATGCTAGGTTGTCTGTAACAACAGAAAAGAGCCAGAGTTTAGGAACACCTTGAAGATTAACAAAATCTGTGGCAGGGAATGAGAGTCCCTCTGTCCTTATCTCTCAGAGAGTGAGGTGATTTTAGATGCCAAAAGACATTAGCAGGCAAAGGACAGTAGCTGGCGTATGACACTAGTAGGCATGATTGGATTGGGTGTGACAAGCAGAGGGACAGAAGGCATAGAGAAATCAGCATTAGTAATGAGACAGGAAACCTAAATCTTGATTCAGACCAGAAGGATGCATTCATTGATTCAGTCCAGAAGGATTCATTAGCCCTGCAGCTTGCTATTGTCATTTGCCTTACTAATGTCATTCAGCATTATTATATAGATTAAACTTCAGCTTATTACCCCTTGCGGTTCCCATTACCTTTCCAGGCACTTATTCAGGACTTCCACAGACTTATCTGACTTAACGGTTAGATCAGGCTTTCTCAACCAGGGTTTCATGAAACCCTGGGGTTTCTTGATAGCCCCTCCCCCCTCTATCTATCTATCTATCTATCTGTCTGTCTGTCTGTCTGTCTGTCTGTCTGTCTGTCTGTCTGTCTGTCTGTCTGACTGTCTGTCTGTCTGTCTGTCTGTCTGTCAAACATTTATTAGGTGATATTGACCATATATGGTCATGTCGATCTCCCAAACTGGAAGGTCGAGAGGGGGTGGGAAGGGGAGGAGCCCTGGGTCGGGTGTGTCCACAGCTCTGCTTCCCAACCCTATTCTGCACCATCGTGCCACTTCTGAGGTTCCTCAAAGCCTGAAGAACGTTTCTGGGGTTTCTCAACGGTAAAAAAAAGTTGAGAAAGGTTGTGTTAGAGAGACAGAGCTGGGTGTCATCCTCAGGTTGGTTTTCCATTTAGGTTGTCTTCAAAGATACAGTTCCCAGAAGTCCTGAAAAATTATGAACCAATCCAGCCCTGCATCCAGTTTGGGGAATGTCTCAAGAACATCTCCATGGGGGTTTCAACTGTATCAACCGTGAACTGTTGATTTTCCCCCTCCCCTTCCTCTGCAGGTCTGAAGATCATTGTAGGTGCTCTGATCCAGTCTGTCAAGAAACTTGCAGATGTGATGATCCTGACGGTTTTCTGCCTGAGTGTCTTTGCCCTCATTGGCCTCCAGCTCTTTAAGGGACATCTGAGACACAAATGCGTCAGGAACTACACCGAGTACCTCCTTCAGAATAATGTCACAGAGCTTCCCAGGGAAAGTGGCATTCTAAGAGAACAGAACTTGACTTCATATGGGGATTTCATCAGACAAACAGGTAAACATCTTCCCAAATGTCTTGTAGGTTAATTTTATTTCTTTGGATTGGATTTGTTTTCTGCCCTCTCTCTGCGGACTCAGGGCAGACTCATCGAGATAAAATGACATCCCTCCCTACCTCAAATCCCATTGACTGCTCCCAAACTTCCAGGTATTTCCAGGGTTGACAACTCTGTGGTTAATGCACCAGGTTTTTCAGTGAAGTAAAACCCTTCTAGACATGGAAGAGGTATACAGCAATGGGAAGCCTTTATTTTGTGACATGTCCCCTAAGTGAGCAGAAGTGATTTCAAACCAAAAGGCACTGGAAAGGAAGGGGTATGAGAAGGGGGAAAGGGTGGTTCCTGAAGGGTAGAGTGGCAGAGTGAGGAAGTTGTCACTTTTTCAGGGCTGGTCACCAACACCCTCTAAATTATCCAAAGTGCAGAAAGGAATCCCTGATGGGTGATGGGAATGTGGAGAAGGAAGAGGAACTTTGTATCACATATGGTGGACATGCCAAAAAGCAAAGGAGTTTTGTCAAAAGATACATGTTGTAATCTTAAATATTCTTATAGATGTTTTGTTATTGAAACCGGAATCTGATATTATGGGTTTTTTGGACAGAGAGAAGGATAAAAACATCTGGAGAAAATTTGGAAAAATATTTTAGGTATTTGTCTATAATTGCAAGGATTGTTTGGACAAAAGTTATGGAAATCTATGGAGATACCTACCACCTTTGAATGGCAAATTGAATTATTAGAAATGGCCCAGATAGCTAAACCGACAAAGTATGTAAACAATAAACCAATTAAGGATGTTAACATTGAATGGAAATTATGGATTATTTATATTAGTAGTAAGTATTTATGCAAGAGGACCATAAACATTAGAAAGAATTTTCACTGTTAAGTCAAAAGTATTTTTATGTAGTCTTTCTGTTTATGCATGGTTTCCGTAATAAGTTGAAATAAAAGTAATTGATCAAAGGGGGGAAAAGATCTGGCCATCATAACTACCTGTTTTGCAATCCTACCTGCATTTATGTAGGTCATTTTTATTTGCAGACAATTACAAAATCAAAAACCACACCAAAGACTTTTTATTGTGCTACAACACTACAGATGGCAGGTAAGTGTGCTTCATTTTCTCTGCTTCTCTCCCTGCATGTTTAAAACTGTTCTGAGAATAAGGATTTGAAGGACAACCGTTTCAGTTCGATTTCAGCCAGGTCCAGTATCCCATAATGGCAATGTAAACGGAAGCGAGGTTGTTGGTCTCTTCCCACCCCTATGAACTTAATTTTTGGGCTTCATCCTTTCCGATGAGTTGATTTTTTGACGTTTTCAAATTTCCCTGCTTCCTTCCCCGAGATGAGTGTTCCGAATGCTCCCCCTTGTGGTGTGACCCTGGTTTACATTCTTCAGTTAGGACAATTGAATCAGAATCCTAAAATCCTAGAGTTGGAAGGGGCCATGCAAGCCATCTAGTCCAACCCCCTGCTCAATGCAGGATCAACCTCAAGCATCCATGATAAATATCTGTCCAGCCACTGCTTGAAGATTGCTAGTGAGGGGGAGTTCCCCACCCGCTTAGGCAGCCCATCCCACTGCTGAGCTCCTCAGACTGTGAATTCCTCCACCCTGATTTCTAGCTGGTACCATTCTGCCCCTACTTTAAACCCATGACTGTGGGTCCTCTCCTCTGCTGCCAGCAGGAACCGTTCCCTGCCCTCCTTCCAGTGACAACCTTGGACATCTTGCAGTTTTGATGTGAGGCCTCTTTTGAGACAACCCAAGACTGTATCTGCCTTTTTATAATCTCAGCATCACACTGGCTGCTCAAATTTAGCTTACAGTAAGTGTGTCCTTTGATAGGAGAGAAAAGGAAAAACACCATCGATTTTGATTTAAAACAAAAAAACCCTTTGCTTGATGCGCTTTCAGCTTGCATTCAAATGTTGGAAACTTGTTGTCACTTAAACGTAAGATCTAATTTGTAGCTCCTGTCCGGATAAGTATGTCTGCCTGAAGATTGGAGGCAATCCCGACTACGGCTTCACCAGCTTTGACACTTTCGGCTGGGCCTTTCTCTCGTTGTTCCGCCTCATGACACAGGATTACTGGGAGCGCCTCTATCAACAGGTACAAGTGCCATGGTTGCCAACCCCCAGGTAGAGCCTGGAGATCTCCAGGGATTACACCTGATATCCAGGCTACAAAAATTATTTCCCCCTGGAAGAAATAGCTGTTTCAGACTCTAGAGCAGGGTTGGGCAAACTGTGGCCCTCCAGATGTCCATGGACTACAATTCCCATGAGCCCTTGGCAGGGGCTCATGGGAATTGTAGTCCATGGACATCTGGAGGTCCACAGTTTGCCCACCCCTGCTCTACAACATTACACTCTGCCCTCCTCAGGCTCCACTCCCAAATTTCCAGGAATTTCCCAGCCCGGAGTTGGCAATCCTGTGATCTACAACATTTTCATCTCATCCTTATTCAGATCATCCTATATGGTTCTCCTTTCCCCATTTTGTCCTTTCAATAGTCTTGTGATGCAAATCCAATTGAAAGGGAATTACTGGCCCAAGGTCATATAGATGGGGAGTTGTCAACTTTGGACTAGGAAATTCCTGGAAATTCGAGGAAAGGGCAAAGGAGGGGACTGCAGTGAGGTCTTTTTTTGAAGTGAGGCCTCCAGAACTGCACACAGGACTCCAGGTGGGGTCTGATTAACGTGGTATACAGTGGGACTGGGACATCTTGTGATTTCAGTCTGATGCCTCTGTTGACACAGCCCAAGACTGCAATTGGCTTTCTTTAGCAAAATGTTGCGATTTGATACCAGCCTTGGTGGTATCATTATTGCATTAGTGTGGCTTTTGGTTAACAATGGTTGCTTCTCTATGGTTTTGACTGTATTTTACCTACAACGTAGCGGGAAATGGGTAGAAACCTGTTTGATCCATAACTTAAAACAAAGTTGATTGATGCATACTGATGCATACTTTCTGACTTCAGACTCTCCGAGCTGCCGGGAAGATCTACATGCTGTTTTTTGTGCTTGTCATCTTCCTGGGATCGTTTTATCTGGTCAATTTGATCCTAGCTGTGGTCACGATGGCCTACGAAGAGCAAAGCAAGGCTACTATCGCGGAAACCGAGGCGAAAGAGAGGAAATTTCGTGAAGCCATGGAACTGCTGAAGAAAGAGCACGAGGTCCATACTTACCCGTTTGCTAATCTCTGTGGCCCACAAGCATTGCCTGTAGCAGTAGGCATAATTGATTGATTGACGGATCATAGGGCGTGTGTCGAGTTGCCTAGCGATCTGAGGATTGTCTGGCAGCCAGACCAGGGACGTTCGGAGATGGCTTGTCATTGCCTGCCTCTGTGTCATGACCCCTAGTGTTCCTTGGGGGAACTACCACCCAAATCCTTGGAGGCCTCCCATCCAAATACCAGGCAGGGTCAACCCAACTTAGCTTCTGGTTGGATCGGACTTATCTGGGCAGCAGGTGCTAAACATGTGCCAAGAGAACTAGGATCATCATCATCATCACCACCACTTTATATTTTAGCCTGCCCTTCCCAGTTGGCTCATTAAGAAAATGATTGTAGTCTATGATTGTAAAGTGGCCACCCATAGAGGATCTGGCAGGGATGCCAGCCTTCAGGTAGGACCTGGGGATCCCCTGGAATTATAGCTCATCTCCAGGCGACAGAGAGCAGTTCCCCTGGAGAAAATTAGAGACATTTTGAAAATGTACCGGCAACTGTTTTAATGAAATCTGGAAGAAGACAGGGTCAAGGAAGTTATGTGCTCTTGGGCTAGGGACATCGGCCTCTCAGTGAGACCCCAAAGCAAAATTACTTTACAAATCATTTCGATAGCTATTGTGAACAGATGTCCCTGCTCTTGGGTAATCATTATACAGCATAGTAATAGTCTGGTTCCTAGTAAAGTGTACAATTCTTCATTCTTGTTTTCAACATTGTAGGAATTAACCATGAAAGAAGAGGACAGCATGTCTCATAGTTCATTGGATGCATCACCTATGGCATCTAAGGAGGTTAAAGAAAGGAGCAACAGAATAAAGAAAAAGATGTCTCTAGGGATGGAGGATTATGGGGAAGATCTAAAAATCCCGAAGTCGCAGTCTATTGAAAGTCATCGCAAATCGGTAACTCACGGGTGAATGCCCTGATTCGCACAAGCTCTTAGTTTATAAACTTTTGATATGATTTAACTCCTGTTGCAAAGGATCTAAAGCAGGGGTAGTCAACCTGTGGTCCTCCAAATGTCCATGGACTACAATTCCCATGAGCCCCTGTCAGCATTTGCTGGAAGGGTCTCATGGGAATTGTAGT
Organism: Paroedura picta; assembly: GCF_049243985.1. NCBI lineage: Eukaryota > Metazoa > Chordata > Lepidosauria > Squamata > Gekkonidae > Paroedura > Paroedura picta. The sequence goes on from NC_135379.1 coordinate 4,502,607, forward strand.
CCATGGACATCTGGAGGGCCACAGTTTGACTACCCCTGCCCTAACTACCTGGAATAAGACTATTTATATATTAAAAATAATTTCCGAAGCATTTTCTCTTCAACTATGGTGGAAATAGAAAATTTTCTTAGTAATATTTTTAGTTTTGCCACTGAAGAAAATACCTTTGAAATCTCTTAAAAAACACTCTGTGTTCTGGCATACTTTATTTTCTGCCTGAAGGAGGAGTGCTTATTGACTTCCCCGGTGTGGCCCATTGGTCAGCTTCCTTTATTGTTTGCTTCCTACCTGTTTGACAAGTTGCCTTTTCTGTTCCCAGCTGGAGAATGGCAACCTTGCAATTAATAAGCAGATCTAATTTCAAGCTAAACGTCCATCATGGATGGAGAACATCAGACTCTAGATCCATCTTTGCCTCTTCCTCTCCTCTCCCTTGTGACTCCTCTAGGCTCTCTTCAGCCATAACTATGGCCCAAGTTCGAACCCGATGAAGCGCCGTCTCAGCCACGGGAGTGTGTTCAGTTTCCACCTTTCCGGGCGCGAAGTCAGCTCGAGGCCCGACGGAGGAGAGGATGAAGCCAGCAATGCCAGAGAGGCCGAGATCCACCGTGGTCCATTTCTGGCAGCCCGGATGGGAAGAAGGTCCAGCGTCCAAAGTCAAGCCAGCTACGGCCCTCATCCCACTACTCCGAATTACGTGCAGCCTGGCAGATGGACGCCGGGGGACGATTGCAACGGGATGCTCTCATCCATGGGAGTGGGCGGCGTTAGGTCCTTCAGCACAGACCCCCTTGCTGGGGAAGGGGTGCTGCTCCCCGCTGTGAGGGAAACCCATCGCCGAGGTGAACTGGTGAGTAGAAAACGTAAGCATCCCAATGCGACAGAACTTGTCCTCTTGGCTCTGTAATCCACCGTTGCCGTGGCCGCTTGCTGGAAGTGGAGAACTGGAATAAATTTGCTTGCAGATTCCTCCCCTCCCTCCAGTTTGTGACAGGGATGCCAACCTCCAGGCAGGAAAATGTGTGTGGGGGGGGGACCCCCTTTGAGGCTAATAGTAAATCAAAATGTTGGTGAATTTGGTCATGAATGTGATTCTTAACCACAAGGCTATGCTCTTTGACAAAAGAAAATCCCCTAAATTAGGGAAGGACAAGAATTGGCAACAGGCTAATGAAGCAACAAATCTTGTAACACAGAAGTCCAAAAATATAACAGCCACAAGTGATCCCTGGTAATCATTTTCGACTTCTTAAGAGTCTTCTTCAGGACTATTCTGTAACAACAAAGTAAGTAATATTTTTTCTAACATATAGGGGAGGGCAGTACATACATACATACATACATACATACATACATACATACATACATACATACATGCACACATACATAATGAATAAATAATTAATGAATAAAATACAAAATGGAAACAATATAATACAATATATAGTACGTTTTTACTGCGTCCGAGCCTCTTCAAAGTAATCTTTTTTGTCTCCATGCTGCTGACATTGGGGGCCAAACCATAAAAACTGAGAATGAGCATGGCCTTGCCAGGTACCAGCAATTAGCTCCAGCTGGGCCTGGAAATGATCCCAGTGTTGAGTGTATAATATTGTATTATACCATCTCTTCATTTTCTATTTCATTCATCGTTATTGTGATAGAAAAAACGGTATTTACTTTGTTTTTGTGCAACAGAGTTTCTTTTGGCAAAGAGCATAGCCTTTTGATTAAGATTTGCATTAGTGATTATATTAAAAATATTTTGATTTTCCATTAGAATCATAGAATCATAGAGTTGGAAGGGGCCATACAGGCCATCTAGTCCAACCCCCTGCTCAATTAGCCTCAAATGTTCCTCCCCTCCCTTATTTTTCAACTTCTAAGTGGGACCTGGGGATCCTTCGGAATGACACTTCATCTCCAGTACAGAACTGGAATCCAGTGGCACCTTTAAGACCAACAAAAGTTGTATTCACGCTATGAGCTTTTGTGTGTGCTCACACTTCCTCAGATACAATGGCATGGAATAGAAGTAATCAGTTCAGACTTACAGGCAAAGGGTGAGCAGTAAATTAGAGTCATAGAGTCATAGAGTTGGAAGGGGTCTCAAGGCTCATCTAGTCCAGCTCCCTGTGGAATGCAGGAAATTCACAACTGCCTGCCCACCCACAGTGACTCCAATTTCATGCTCAGATAATGCCCCCTCCCCCATTAGCATCCAGCGTAATGCATATGTTTGACAAATTCCAGAGACAAAATAGGAAAACAAGCTATTTGTTTGGATTCTCTTCCAGGAAATTGAATTCCATAGGAAATGCAGTGATTACTTCCATTCCACGTCATTGTAGTGGAAGAAGCAAACATTCATATACCTTGAATAAAATGTTGTTCGTCTTAAAGTTGTCATGGGACTCAAAATTTGGTGTTCTGCTTCAAACCAATTTGAATCTGACTCATCTCCAGACTGAATAAATTCTCCTGGAGTTCTCCTGGAGAAAATGTATGTTTGGGAGGGTGTACTCTGTGGCATTGTACCTCACTGTACTCACCTGGCTCCATCCCCAAACCTCCAGGAATTTCCTAGCCTGGAGCTGGCAACCCTCCCCATCCTTCCCCTGCTGGTGCCAAGGGAGACTTGCCAGTCCCACTTCCTGATGAATTCTGGTGTTAATGATGCTCTGGCTACGCTCATGTTTGATGCTCACATTTTTGGACAAAATTTCTATCCTCCTTTCTGCTTTCACCAAAGCCACCTAGGTGGCTTGCAGATCAAAACAGGTGAGATGAAACAGCCTTTTAGGAACAATGAAATCACTCCCACTCCAACACGCACCCATCAGGATGCTGGAGGAGATTAATTGAAACTATCAGGAAGTTCCCAGTCTAACTATCATAGAATCGTAGAAACATAGAGTTGGAAGGAGCCATACAGGCCATCTAGTCCAACCCCCTGCTCAACGCAGGATCAGCCCTAAGCATCCTAAAGCATCCAAGAAAAGTGTGTATCCAACCTTTGCTTGAAGACTGCCAGTGAGGGGGAGCTCACCACCTCCTTATGCAGCTTATTCCACTGCTGAACTACTCTGACTGTGAAAATTATTTTCCTGATATCTAGCCTATATCGTTGAAGTTTAAACCCATTACTGCGTGTCCTCTCCTCTGCAGCCAACAGAAACAGCATCCTGCCCTCCTTCAAGTGACAATCTTTCAAATACTTAAAGAGGGCTATCATGTCCCCGCTCAACCTCCTTTTCTCCAGGCTGAACATTCCCAAGTCCCTCAATGCTAAACACACATCTCCTCCGATGCCCCCTGCAGGACATTCTGCATGTTCTATTCAATTATGTGCACTGCAGATCTTGCATATGCCATTAGGACCTTCCATATCCATTCCTAATTCATTTACCTCCATCAGCAGACTCCTTCATACGATGAAGCCAATAAGGTACTGCAATTCCAGCGTCTATCGGTGGACCATTATAATCAGCCAATCCCAAGAGAAAGGACAGCAAGTGCAGTCAGCATCATCACCAGTGCACTGGAAGGTTAGTGTTATATTGATATACTGAGGGGCTAGCTAAATGATACGTGTGATGTGAGCTGAATGGGGTTCCTGTGACCCAGCTCTTGATCTCACAAACCATCGGGGGACTCATTGGCCACAGCGCCGATTGCTCTTAGAGGATTGTGAGTGCTATGAGAGGGGATGAGAGAGGATGTCTTCCCTTTTCTGTCATTTTTAGTCCTGGGAGGATCTGTTTGCCTGTTTCTTCGGCTCCACATGATCCCAGGTCACATGGAGCCCGAGAAAGGGGTGAACAGTGTTGACAGAGTTTAAACATGCAAGAAAGTGGGGCACTGGCTGCTTAAAGAAGTTATATTGAGAAGAGAAACGACTTGGTAACGAAAAGAGGAGAGAGATAGTCAAATCTAACTGTCATGGAGAGAATGTAGAGAGGAAGTGTACTCAATGGTGCAGGAAAAGTCCTGCAGGGGACTCTCAGCCATATGCCTGAGAGATCCCTTTGTTTAAGTTGGGTTACCACCCACTTCCACTTCTTCAGGAAGAGAAGGATCTTCTGCTTGCGAGGAGCAAGCATCCTGAATTATGCTCTCAGCTCACTCCATCTGCTATATGCGGGCATGTAGTCTGCTTGGAGCTCGGGCATAGGGGCTTGCAATGTATTTCTTTGTAATTGTAACTGGAATGAAGTGGCAGGGGTGTACAAATTCAGCACACAAGTTCCCAGTGCTCAAGTTCCCAATGTGTAAGTTTGCATTGGTGAATGTTGAGAGGGAAAAGAAGATGCAAATGAACTGAAAGATGTGGCCAAGGGTACATAATTTAGTTGAGCCAGGAAGTTCATAGAGTTGCATCGAGGAAACTCTGGCCTAAAATAAGGCGGGAAATCTCATTGCTACGTTAAATCTGTCCCCTGGAAACTCACTGGATTTAGAATGACTTAATTTCGATTAGAGCAGGCCCTTGTTACATAATGGTTGTCTCGCATATAAGAGGAGAACTTTAAGTGGCTTTCTCTGTTGGCCAGAACTTGAAGAATCGAATCGTAAGTGCCCGCCATTTCTGCACCAGCTGGCCCTCAAGTACCTCGTTTGGAACTGTTGCCCCCTGTGGGTGAAAATCAAGACGAAAGTGAATGCGTTAGTTTCGGATCCTTTCACCGACCTCATGGTCACCCTTTGCATTGTGGTGAACACTCTTTTCATGGCACTTGAGCACTACCAAATGACCACCGGTTTCAAGACCATGCTATCGACAGGCAACACGGTAAGAGAATTTCGTCCAATGAGAAACCACACCCCGATATTTGATACAGAATCACAGAATCCTAGACTTGGAAGGGGCCATACAGGCCATCTAGTCCAACCCCCTGATCAACGCAGGATCATAGAATCATAGAATCATAGAGTTGGAAGGGGCCATACAGGCCATCTAGTCCAGGATCAACGCAGGATGATAGAATCATAGAATCATAGAGTTGGAAGGGGCCATACAGGCCATCTAGTCCAACCCTGGCTCAATTCAGAATCAGCCCAAAGCATTCTAAAGCATACACATTTATGCATTTATGTATCTTGAGAGCCATGGTTCCTCCCAGAGTGAGCAATGCACAGATTAAAGCCAGGCCATAGGAGAAGTTTGCCCCAAACCTCTGACAAGTCCCTTAGTGCTATCTTTAGAGAGAGTACAGAGTGACAAAACGGTTATTCTGTTTTATATAACTGGAAAAGTAGCTAAGTCTTGTTGAAAATCTCTCCACTGTGGATTCTGTAACTACAGTTGCTAAGTTTTAGTTTCATGCTTTGCTATTTTATTCCAATAAAGGGATTCTGACTCTGCCGATTCAGCCCTGTGAACCAGTCCTGCTCCTGAGACAAGGAGAGATTTGGATCTGACCTCCTTGTCTCCACCTTGCAGGTTTTTGCGGGGATCTTTACAGCAGAAATGGTCCTCAAAATCATTGCGATGGATCCCTATCACTATTTCCAGCAGCGGTCGAACATCTTCGACAGTGTGATCGTCTTCCTCAGCCTGGTGGAACTGCTCATCCCCAAAGAGACAACCAAGGGGAAAAGCCGAGGGAAAGGAAGCCTAACCGTCTTACGCTCATTGAGGCTGGTAATTTTGTCATTCTTCTTCATTGCTTTTCACAGGAGACAGGAAGCAGGCTTCTCCCCTGTACAGCAGATGATGAGAAACATCATTATCAATTGCAAGCATCTTGAAAGAATTAACCTACCAAGGCCCTGTCAGAAGCTCTCTCAGCTTCACCCATCTGGCTGATTGCAATTCCAACAGTTATCCACCAGTGAGGCCCCTCCCTGCCCCAAATCCCATCTACTCCTGGCTCCAGCTCCCAAATCTCCAGGTATTTCCCAGCCCAGAGCTGGCAACCCTGGTTGAGCTACAACTAACTCATGATGACCTGAATGGTAGGGGGTGCAAGGCAAGGGAGAAGCAGAGGTGGCTTCACATGGCCCTTCTCCATGCAGCTGAACTGGCTTTGTGCCTGAACTCAGGCTAATCCAGGCTAATCAGGCGGCTCATGGGGCAAAGACAGTGGCGAAAACTGCCAAATGACAGCAGAGATAGCAAAGATCACAATTAGCAGGTGACCCTCGAAAGATAACAAGGCAAACAGTCAGCCAAACAGCCGGCAGTCAAACAACAGCCTGGAGCTGAAAATACCATTGAGGAATGGCCCCGTGTAAATCCATGGTGGGGCCTCATTTGGGATACTGTGCATGTTTCTGGCCACTGCCCCTTAAAAAAGATATCACAGCATTGGAGGAAGTGCAGAAAAGGGCAGCCTAAGGGGACGGAACACCTTCCCTCGGAAGAAAGGTTAAAGAGAGTGGGACCCTTCGGCTTGGAGAACTGGTGACTGAGGGAGGGCAGATAGAGGTTGACAGAATTATGCATGGGATAGAGAAGGTAGAAGGACTTTTCTCTCTTTCTCACACTACCAGAATTCATGGGCATTCCATCAAATAGAACAGATAAAAGAAAGTCCTTCTTCACCCAAAGAGTCATTAACAGGTATGAGTCCTTGCTGCAGAAAGTGGTGGTGGTTACAAGCATAGACAGCTTCAAGAGGAGATTAGAGTATGGAGCATAGCAGAAAGTGACAAAGCAGGTGCAAGATTTGTGCAGCATAGATGCTCCACCTGTTTGTCCCTAGTTAGTAATTAGGCAACTACATCCTACATAAGTTACAAGTTCTTTACAATCTTCAAGGGCCGCCCCATGGAGAGCTTGGCGCAGTAGTCAAGGGCGAATGCAAACTGGGTGTGACCGACAGGCCCAATCTGATGTCTTTTGGTTTTTAACAATGCAATCCTTTTCTTCTCCAACAGCTGCGGGTCTTCAAATTGGCAAAGTCCTGGCCAACCTTAAACACCCTGATAAAAATAATTTTAAACTCCGTGGATGCCCTGGGCAACCTCACCCTTGTTCTGGCCATCATCGTCTTCATTTTCGCAGTTGTCGGAATGCAGCTCTTTGGGGTCAAGTACCGGGTGAAGTACAGCAACATCACCGACGACAGCGAGAAGCCACGGTGGCACATGATGGATTTTTTCCACTCCTTCCTGGTGATCTTCCGCATTCTGTGTGGAGAATGGATCGAGACCATGTGGGACTGCATGACGGTTGCTTATCAACCCCTGTGCCTGCTGGTCTTCCTGCTGGTCATGGTGATTGGAAATTTAGTGGTAAGTGGTCAGAGACTTTGTGTGTGTGTCGGTGTGAAGGGATGGGTCTTCTAGCAAAATCACGCTTCCCCGTGAATAAAATTGGCAGCTATAGTTAGGGCTGCCTTCCGTGATGAGCAGGAGCTCTTAACATGGTGCCCATGGGAGACATGGCAATGGTGGTGCGATCGTGCAGAATACGGTTGGGAAGCAGAGCTGTGGACAGCCTACCCTGAGCCCCTCCAGGCCCATCCCTAGCTATTTGGGGAGGAAGGGGTGGGCCAATGTGACCATGTATGGTTATATCAGCCAATAAATAAGTTAACAAATTTAAAAAATAGATATAAAAATTAATTAACATGCTCCCATTTGGGAAACCCTTCCAGGATCATCAAGAAACCCCAGAGTTTCATGAAATCCTGGTTGAGAAAACCTGCCTTAAATAGTGGTCTTTTTTTATCAGTGGTCGATGGTTCAAAAGTCATGTGGGTTATGGAAGGTGCAATCGCCCCATCCCTTAATACCTGTCAGTATACCTTACAGCAGCGATCCCCAACCCCTGGTCCAGAGACCCGGACCGGTCTGTGGATCAGTCGGTACCGGGCCGCAGCTCCTCCTTGTCCTCCTCCCCAGCTGCTGCCTCGGGGGCTGCCCTGCCCCTCTGCTGCCGGCTCACCTTTGGTGCTCTCCAGTGGCCACCATGGCTGGGGCTCCCCCTTGGCGTGGCACTGTGCAGCTGCTGCTGGCAGCACCTCTCAGCGGGTGGCGGGAAGTCAGGGGCACCGGCGGGAAAGCAAGTGGAGCAGGGGCTCAGGCGACAGTGGCGACGTCCCTTGGCAAAAGACTACCCCTCCCCCCCCCGAGCCTCAGTAAAATTGTCAAGCATTGACCGGTCCCCGGTGATAAGAAGTTTGGGGACCACTGCCTTACAGCATTCCTGTTTTGGTTTCTGGGAGTCATTTTTAACATTCTAAATAATTAAATCGCTCCCTCAGAACGGCCAAGAGATGTTGTCAAACATTCCATTGCTCCCAGGTTCTCAACCTCTTCATCGCGCTGCTGCTGAACTCCTTCAGCGCGGACAACCTCCAGCACCCAGAAGAAGACAAAGAAACGAACAACCTCCAGATCGCTTTCGCTCGGATCCACAGAGGCCTCCTCATTGCCAAACACGCCTTGCTGTCCTTCTGCTTCAAAGTGCTCCGGTACCCGCGGAAAGCCTCACAGAAGAAGATCAAATGCGATTCAGAGAAAAACTGGGTGGAGCTCCAGAAAGACGGCAAAGCGGCCGACGAGATCCCCGGGGGCCAAGGGGCCGAGAAAAACGGGGAGAGGGGCTCTCCCGACGGCCTAGAAGATTTCATCACCAACCCCAGGATGTTTGTCTGCGTCCCTATCGCCGAGGCGGAGTCCGACAGCGAGGACTCCGAAGGGGCCGGTGACAAGCAGAGGGCAGCTGTGGAGGTAGACTACAACAGGCAGGTAAGAGGCCCAACTCAGAGGACGCTTTTTCACACCCAGGACCAGGTTAAATCACAGTACCAAACAAGAGAAGAGGAGACCTGTTGGATCAGAGCAGCAGCCCATCTAGCCTGCATCTGATTTTACACAGTGCCCCCCAACCAATTGCCATGGGGGGCCAACAAATAGGTCACGGGTTGAAATTGCAGGTGGGAAAAGCCAGATGGATGTTAGGACTGGACGAGATGGCCTGTATGGTCCCTCCCACCTCTTATGATTCTATGCCTCTTCGGTTCTATGACATGGAGGCCAAGGCCCTCTCTTGGTGTTACCTTCTTTGTCCTGTAAAGCAGGGGTAGTCAACCTGTGGTCCTCCAGATGTTCATGGACTACAATTTCCATGAGCCCCTGCCAGCAAACGCTGGCAGGGGCTCATGGGAATTGTAGTCCACGGACATCTGGAGGACCACAGGTTGACTACCCCTGCTTGTAAAGAACTCCCTGCTTCCCTCAGCCACTGACTCCAAATTAAACTACACCCAGGGGAATCTTGACATTTAGAATACTTCACATAAAGGCAGAAGTCTTTCCGCCTTCTCCTTGTTCCTTGAACACGCATGGTTCAGGCTTTTTAAGTGGACGCAGAGCCACTGCTGTAACGACCTGTCATTTAAAGTCATTGGGTTCCGAAGAGCAGCGAGCAAAAACTGTTGAATGAACGCAGAACAAAGGGAGAGTAAATCCCTCTCTGCTTAAAACCGACTCCTTCATGATGGCGAGTTGAGAGAGCGAGGCAATAATCTTACAAAGACCAGATTCCTGTTTCATCCCTTTGGGCTGATTATATGTAAGCCGCCACTGGATGCTATTTTCTTTTCAGAGTAGCCGTTCACAGCCTTTTCCATTTTCCTGCTGCATTTGGCATTTCCAAGCCCAGACCAGAAGAGACTAGAATTTTGTTTGACAATGTTCCCCAACCTTTCTGAACTTATTCTGACAGAGAGTAGTAGTCACAGCCATAAAATGGCTGCCACAAGGGGCGGAGCCAGCCACAAAATGGCTGCCTTAGGAAATGGAGTCACATGCAGGGAGAAGAGGGGTCATCAGAGAATGCACTGGGAAAGAGGAACGAGCGAGAATAAAACAAACACCGGGGTGACAGTGACCATGGAAACATTGACATTTTGATTGGCATAGCTGATCAGATCTTGAGTGGCCCCTCAGAAGACCAGGTGGGTTAGAGCCCCAGTTGGCCCCACCTACTTTCTAAAAACACTTGGTGGGCGCCAAGAAAGGCACTCAGGCACCCTTGGGCACCCTGCTGGGGACCCTTGTGTTCCAGTCTATCCTTCTCTTAAAATAAAAGAGAACATTAACCCTCCTATTTTAGTACAAGTGGTTTCTGTTTTACCCCTTGCCTTTTGGACAAATGGTTGTGTTATGACAGTATTTATCTTTTTAATTCTGAGAGCTATCTGGAGCACCGTTTGGCTAAGGCAGAAGGTATAAAATCGTTATCAGTTATTATTATGAAAATTATCAATTTTAAGAGGAAGGTGGACAAATTTGTGTTTTGATTACGAACTTGGACAATATCATTTATTGCTTGCTAGACCAGTGTGGGAGGCTCTCCTTAACCAGAGGTCTTCAAGCAGGGTAGACAGGTGTTGGGTGAGAATGTTTAGGTTTCCTGCAATTTATAGGGCTGCCAACCTCCAGGTGGTGGCTGGAGATCTTTTTGGATTACAAGTGTTCTGCAGGTGACAGAGATCAGTTCACCTGGAGAGAATGGCTGTCTTGGAAAGTACACTCAATGGCAGTATATCCCATTGAAGGTCCTCAATTTCTCAAACCTCATCAGGCTCCACCCTCAAAATCTCCGGATATTTCCCAACCTGGAGCTGGCAACTCTGTACACTGAGTTGAGGGTTGAACATGATGATTTCAAAAGTGCCTTCCAACTCTGTGATTCCATTCTGTTCTATTCTGTTTGAGAGCTATGCCCCCCATCTGCGGATATCTACATTTATGGATTGGGGCTATGTGGATTCTAAAGAGATTTTTCTGCAAACTTGGGGGAACCCCTTAGGTTTGCAGAAAAAAATCTTAGATCTTAACAGAAATTTATTGGGGGTGGGGTTAAATTACCCCAAAATTACACAGGCTCCAACTTAGAGACTAGCTTCTTTCTTGGGGTCAGTTTGTTTTTTGACATTCTTCACTTATGTGTACCAAAGTGGTGGCAAAGGTTCATTAAGGCAATGACCTTGTGAAATGACCTTGAAGCTAAGGCCAGTGTGACATTTTTTTGGCAGGAAACCCAGTTGCGAATGAGAGGAGACCGGAGCAAGAACACCGATGCCTGGAGCCGAACATCTGAACTCTCCTCTCCTGGGGAGATAAGCATTCAGTGGAAACCTGAGTTGTCATCACTGGAGCAAAAAGAGGTAAAAGTCATTTAGCAGTTTATTATTCACTTCATTTATACCCTGCCTTTATCCCCATCAAAGACCCAAAGAGGCTTACACTACACCCCTCTCAGTCGTTTCATCTCACAACAGGCTGTTCCACATTCTGATTTTTCATTAATTCATTTGTCTGGCCATTTTTCTTGTAAGTTCCTGTTTCTTCTTTCTCCCCCTGTTCTGCATATCTTTTGTGCCCTTTGATCGTCGATTCTGTATTACACCAGTCTACGTTCCCGCATCTCTCCCAGCAAATTTAAATTGCGGGTTTTTAGCAGGAAGAATACATGGGTAGAACAGGCCTCCATCTCAAGACATAGGAACTGGCACACAAGGACAATGAGAATGTGAAAAAGCCACATGAGGTAGGCTAGGCTGAGAGTAGATGACTGGCTCAAGGCCACCTACCAAGCTTCCTTGGTGAAGTGGAGATTTGAATTCAAGTCTTTCAGATCCAAGTTCAACACTCTTACCCAGCCATTCTCAACCTTTGTTTGGCCACAGACCTTTTAGAAGGTCTTCTCAGGTTCCAGGTATCTCTGCAGTAGGCTGGCCACTTGTGCAATGTTAGGCTAAGAAAAGGCTTAAGCTAGGAGTGAAATAACCATATTTGAGTTATCTTGTCTTATATATACACAAGACAGATTTCTAGATAATTCGACCAAGAGTAGCTTGTGCTTTCAGGGTTTTTTCCCTTGAATGCATTAATTCAATCACACACAAAGGAACAGATGGCATGATTTCTTTTCTTGTCCCTTGATAGTTTAATTTTTTACATGACAAAAAGGGTATTAGATTGGCTCAGTTACCAGGGCCCCCACATAAACCCTTTGGGCTCCCCTTCTCACATATTTCAGCCTGTGGCCCCCTTAAAACGTACCAAGGCCCCGCAGGGGGGGGGGCATATGGCCCTTGTTAAGAATGGCTGTTCTAACCACCACACCATGCTGGCTTGCATGATGAAGATGGGAATCAAGCCACGTTCATCCTGGCCAGGGATTCTGGTCTTGGGAGGGGCATCATCTGGGGTCACAGGGGTGAGCAGGTTATGAATTTCCTGCATTCTGCAAGGGTGTTAGACTAGAGGACCCTGGAGGTCCCTTCCAACTCTTATGATTCTGTGATTCTGTGGTATATCCTGTTCTGAAAATGGAGTGCACCCGATTGTAATATAGATTCAGATAGGACAAAAACTTTCCTCTCCCTTGAAGCTGGGCAAGTTTCTTTCATTCAAAACTGTCAGCACCAGAGAGATCAGCTGTGCAGAAAATCCGAGCCCCTATTTTGGCGCAGAAGTGGAGCTTCATTGAGAAATGGTGTGGACCTATCCGTGCATTTCTTCTGCCGACTGCCAAACTCCTAAAGTGCTTGATTGAAAGGACTTTTGTTCCACAGAAAACCGACACCAGCAGTTCTTCGGAAGGCAGCTCCATGGACCTGATAGATTCCGAGGAACTGTTGAAGCACAATCCCGAATTCACTGATAACTCAAAAGAGCCGGGGGACTGTTTCCCAGAAAGTAAGCATTCCGCTTTGACTCTTGAGACTCACCAGAGCCACACATGAGATTCACTGGAGCAGAGACCGGCCACTTCACTTCCAGGGGAATTCCCCGGTAGGCCACTGTCTTAGAGGGCCGTTGATGGCCGAGGGCAAGCAGAACCGAGCCCCAGGGCCTCTGCCAACACCTTGGACTCTTCTTCAGTGATGCTACTTGGTGTCAGCTGAGCACTTTGTGCTGCCAGTTTTGTGGAGGTTACAGAGGGTGAGCCTAGGCCCCCCCATCTGTCTCTCTGTACTGAGTGACCCTGTAGCACTGGCTTAGTTTTGGCCACTCAACTTGGCTTGATCCAGGGCTGTTTTGATTTTGCAATCTGCTCCTGCTTGAAATGGCAGCCATTCTTGAGTTGAGTTGCTCCCCACCCCATTCCTCTGCAAGGCCGTTGTATTATGTCCTAGGGATGACTGTGAAATTCCTGGAGATTTAGGAGAGATCCTGGGATCAAGCGACCAAAATCTGCTCAGGGTCTCCTGCATCCCCCCCTAAAAAAACTCCCGAAACTGGCCTTTTTTTATCCTGGCCCCAGCCTGGTAGAATACTCTCCTCCAGGACCTTAAATGGTCCCAGAGGGTCTTCAAGACAGAGAGATGTTCTGCCAGGCATATGGTTGAGGTCAAAAAGATGTGGGTCCACCTGCTTGAGAAACCCACCTGACCTCCCCCAGCTAAACATCATCAAACCCCCACTGGCTTACCTTAAACTATAAAGCGGGCAGTTTTAACAATGATTTTCATGTTTTTAATACAGCTCTGTCTTGCAGGCCCTCTGGGACTGTTTAAGGTCCTGGAGGTTATTTAATCTGCTGACCTTTGCCCAGACTTTTTCAACCTCTTGATCATATTTTTTAAACTCCAATGAACCCCCGAAGAGGTGACAGGGCCCCTTCAGAGAAGTGGGCTCAGAAGTAAGATGCGGGAGCCAGCCAATCAATCTATTAATTATTGTTTCCATTGTGGAGAAAGAGACTAGGCCGGTAGAGCAACAGGGGAAGGGGACTCCTCTGATGTCTAGTGAGGTCAGCGGCCATTCACATTTCTGGGAAAAGCTGCATCACCCCTGGGGAGCTCTTGCAAACCCCGGGGTTCCCAGAGCCCTAGTTGTGAATCCCTGCCTATACCGGTAACTTGTAGAAAAACCACACCAACCTTGCAGCTAAACATGATTCATTTTGCTCCGCACTTGTCCGCAAAAGTTTATGCCGGAAGAAAAATCTCGCCTGTATTTAAGTCGTCACCAGGCTTCCCTCTGTTTTTGCTGCAGCAATTGCAACGCAGCTGTCCTTTAAATATGATGATGATTCATTGCTTCTCTCTTTCAGGACTCACTCAGCGTTTTCCGTGGTGTTCGGCAAACACCGCCAAGTTTCCGGGCAAATTGTGGTGGAATCTGAGAAAGACATGCTATCAAATAGTTGAGCACAACTGGTTTGAAAGCTTCATCGTGTTCATGATTCTGCTCAGCAGCGGGGCGTTGGTGGGTGTTAAATGCGTCTGATCTCAAGGGTGAAATGCCGGGATTTCAGCAGCCCCCGTGGCAGAGAGTAGGGAAGGGAGAACATATTTCTCAGCTGCTGTCAAGTTGCAATACAAGGAATGTGTGGAGGGGGGGGGCAAGAGGAGCCTGCATGCAAAGTTTCCCAGAATTAAAAAACTGATGTTTCAAAAGGGAAACGGAATGATGGCTTTTATTTATTTCAATCAGGCTTTCTCAAATTGGGTTTCTTGAAACCCTGGGGTTTCTTGATGGCCCTGGATGGGTTCCCCACCCTCCCAAAATGGCCATCGAGGGGCCTGGAGGGGGTTGGACGGGAGGGGCCCCGGGTAGGCGTGTCCACAGAGATGCTTCCCAACCCTATTCTGTACAATCGTGCTGCTTCCAGTGTTTCTTGAAGCCTGAAGAAGGCCCTTTGGATTTTGGCAAGACTGCTGAAAATATTTGCAGTCGTATTCTCATCCCATTCTACAGAGAGTGAGGACAATTGGCTCCATGAATGGCTTTATGATGGTGCCTTGTGGCCAATCAGATGGTTAGGCAATGATATCATAGAATCATAGAATCATAGAGTTGGAAGGGGACATACAGGCCATCTAGTCCAACCCCCTGCTCAACGCAGGATCATGAAGTCAATTCAACGTGTGGTCTTCCACCCTGACTTGGCTTTCTTATAAGAATTTACAGATTTCTTTACTGTTCTGAGGATTTGTTTTTTCTTCTTTACCATTTGACATGGAGATATTATAAAAACTCCTTCTGAAATTGGCCTATATGTCACAATTTAAGTTTTCCTCTCATTCTCATTTTCCTTGCTTTTTTACTTTCTTTGAGTTTTTTGTCCTGTTTATCCAATATTACACCAGTTTATGTTCAATTTATGCCCAGGACAAAGTCTGAGTGTCATAGAGCTGGAAGGGACCAGACAGGCCATCTAGTCCAACCCCCTGCTCAATGCAGGATTAGTCTAAAACATCCATGATAAGTCTCTGCCAAGCCATTTTTTGAAGACTGCCAGTGAGACCGTATTGGTGTTAAAGCTTTATTCTGGGTATAAATTTTCATATGCCTGAACACTTCCCTGCAGATGAAAAGGTCTTGTTTTTAGGCTGGATAATACACTGGTGTAATATCAAATCAACCACTAGAGGGAGCAAAACACATGTGGAATGGAACCACCCCCTCAAAGAAATGGGAACTTGCATGCAAGTATGATGGATGTGTGGAAAAGCCATTAGTTGTCTGTGAATTGTCTGGGTTCACTGAGGAACTGGGGACAGCAGCCCACGGGGGACAAGGAATGATGCCAAACGGCAGGAGAAAGGGGAAATAACAACAATGATTCGTGAACAAGAAATGTGGCAATGCCCAGTCATTTAAAAAAAAAATAGCATCCCTCCCCCTCCCATAAACACCGTCCCTTTCATAGGAATCCATTTCAGACACCCCTAATCATAATGCTTTGGTGGGGTGTGATTGCAAAACTGTAATGTAGACTTTAGAACAGGGGTAGTCAAACTGCGGCCCTCCAGATGTCCATGGACTACAATTCCCAGAAGCCCCCTGCCAGCGTTCGCTGGCAGGGGGCTCCTGGGAATTGTAGTCCATGGACATCTGGAGGGCCGCAGTTTGACTACCCCTGCTTTAGAATATGCTGCAGATGAAAAGTTCTGCATGGATGATTGCCCCCCAGCTGTGCACAGCAGAGGGGATATGCCTACGTTTCCCGTTGCAGGCCTTTGAAGACATACACTTGAGTGAGAGAGGCAATGTTAAAACTATGCTAGAATACGCCGACAAGATCTTCACCTACATCTTTGTCCTGGAGATGCTGTTGAAATGGGTGGCTTACGGATTCTACAAGTATTTCACAAATGCTTGGTGCTGGCTCGACTTCCTCATTGTGGACGTAAGTGTTGCATCCATAGATTTTTGGCACCTGGATTGCTTATTAGCTGTCAACTCATTGAATCTTTTGTGCCTGATGCCATGCCAAATCCCTGGCCTTCTTCACTGCACCTCTGTGGCCCTAGGAAGCCACAGTGATATGTGTGTGTGTATATGTTTGTGTGTATATATATATATATATATTTTCCCCTAATGCTGATTTGTGAGCCTCTTGTGGCGCAGAGTGGTAAGGCAGCCGTCTGAAAGCTTTGCCCATGAGGTTGGGAGTTCGATCCCAGCAGCTGGCTCAAGGTTGACTTAGCCTTCCATCCTTCCGAGGTCGGTAAAATGAGTACCCAGCTTGCTGGGGGGTAAACAGTAATGACTGGGGAAGGCACTGGCAAACCACCCTATATTGAGTCTGCCATGAAAACGCTGGAGGGCATCACCCCAAGGGTCAGACATGACTCGGTGCTTGCACAGGGGATACCTTTACCTTTACCTTTTAATGCTGATTTGTGAGCCCAAGCCTGTATTGGCACAGGTGTGGTAGGGGCAATATTCTTAAACTAAGTCCGTATAAAGTTTGAGTCCAGTAGCATCTTGAAGACCAATGAAGTTTTATTTATGAACTAAGGTTTCAAGCGTCCTTCTGTTGCTTCAGACTGACACAGCATCCCTCTTGCATTTGTCTTAAGCACCGTGCCAGAGAGTGGCAGTTAATGGGGCTGCCTCCTTAATTTGCCTGAGGAGGGTATGCCTTGAATTGGAATTCTTCCAATTCAAAGATCACCTCCTCTCAGTTCATGGAAGGACTCAGAGAAAGGTTGGCAGGGTGAACTCATGAAGCTGCCATATGCTGAACTAGACAATTGGGGAATGAGGTCAGATTTGCCTGCTCTGACTGGCAGGGGGTAGTCAGGGTTTTAGGTAGAGGTCTTCCCTATCCCCTGCTACCTGATCCTTAATGGGAGTTGCTGGAGATTGAAACTGGTACCTTATGAATGCCAAGAAGAGGCTCTTCCACTGAACCGTGGTCCTCTATAGCAGGGGTAGTCAAACTGCAGCCCTCCAGATGTCCGTGGACTACAATTCCCAGGAGCCCCTGCCAGCAAATGCTGGCAGGGGCTCCTGGGAATTGTAGTCCACGGACATCTGGAGGGCTGCAGTTTGACTACCCCTGCTAGAGAGTGACTGTTGGTCCTCCTACCCCAGCACTGTGTCCTCTGATGATTCAGTGGCTCTCCGGGGTGTTTTGCTCACTTTTCTACTTAGGTACTGGTTCTGCATCCTTCTCCTTTGAACGCGTGTTCTCCGTCCCGGAGTTATGTCCCGTAGCTAGTGAGCTTGGAGGAGAGGAGATTTATTACTTGAATTTATTACTTGAATTTCATTCCTGCCACTCCTGAATGGCTCGTGGCAGGTTGCAAAGAGATCATTCAAGTCTGGAGCTGCTTTTCTAATATTGAACACTAAAGTTGTTTTGTGCCAGGGCTCCCCCAAGAGGTGCTGGTGGGCATCTGCCTACACCTTTTCTGGCACCTACCAAATGTTTTTAGGGATTGGGAGGAGCTAGGCGGGGCTTTTGCCCCGCAAGCCTTCTGATTGGCTATTGGAGATTTGATTGGCTGCGTAATTTCTTAAAAAAATATTGCAGCTGCCACCAAGTGGAAGCCACTCTGTGGATGGCTCTGCTTCCCAAAGAAGCTGTTTTGTGCCAGCTGTGTCTACCTCACCGTATCAGAATGCCAGTGTGCCCGCAGGCTCAATAAACCTGGGGACCCCTGGTTGATGAAATCATTTTGATGTTATAGGGAAATGCACAATGTAATTGTGACTCTGTGCTTTGTACTCCCTTCCCTTCCCACTGTCCTCTTTCTTCAGGTCTCCTTAGTAACTCTCATAGCCAATTTGGGTGGAAAATCGGACATTGGTCCTATGAAATCCCTCCGGACCTTACGCGCCCTGAGGCCGTTAAGAGCCCTGTCGCGATTTGAAGGGATGAGGGTAAGACAAACGAGATTGATCAGTAGGAATTAAGCCTACAGATAGAAGTCTGTTTGCATTTACATTATCGGAGATATTTGGTTAATACAGCAGCGTTTGCCCAGCCATAGAAACATGGTATTGCAGTATATTGCAAAAGTAAATCTTAGTTAGATTCAGTTCACATCCAACTTGCAGCTGAAAGGGAAGACAGAAACGTGATCTAAAGCAGGGGTAGTCAACCTGTGGTCCTCCAGATGTCCATGGACTACAATTCCCATGAGCCCCTGCCAGTCAACCTGTGGTCCTCCAGATGTCCATGGACTACAATTCCCATGAGCCCCTGCCAGCAAACGCTGGCAGGGGCTCATGGGAATTGTAGTCCATGGACATCTGGAGGACCACAGGTTGACTACCCCTGATCTAAAGAACAGTGTTCCCTATCACGAAGGGACAGTTTCCTATCACAAGTGGACAATTAAATCTGGCATCATGTATGTGGAAGTATTAGGACATAGCTTCTACGGCAGAGAGCTACACATTCATCTGACTCGCCGAAGAACCATGTGGAGAGGTGGGAGAGGACTAAGGGATGCAGAATGAGAGGTCAGCTCAGAGAACTGCTCCCGGCATCCCACTAAGGCAGGGTTGAGAGCTCTGGAAGGGTTTCCCAAATGGATGGGAGTTATTTAATTTTCAATATATTTTAAAGTTTGTTAAACATTTATCAGGTGATACGACCATATATGGATTCTCTAATTGTCCGATTGCCCTACCTTTTGGCTCATTCTTCTCTCCCCCTCCCCTTCTCCCTCTTTCTGACTTCCCCTTTAACTCCCTGTCTCTTAAAGGTGGTGGTTAACGCTTTGGTTGGCGCCATCCCGTCCATCATGAACGTCCTCTTGGTCTGCCTCATTTTCTGGCTCATCTTCAGCATCGTGGGAGTGAACCTTTTCTCCGGGAAGTTCGGGAAATGCATTAACTTCACGGAAGAGACTTCCAGCTTAAGTCCGAAGATTACCAACAGGTCTGAATGTGAGAGATACAATGTCACCAAAAAGTTATACTGGACAACCGTGAAAGTGAACTTCAATAACGTGGGCTCTGGTTATTTGGCCCTCCTTCAAGTGGTAAGTTTTGCAGGGCCACGTGGGCCTCCTGCAGTTCTCTAACCTCAGACTCGCTAGCTGCTGTCTTGCAAAAATGGCAGAAAAAGGAAGAACCAAACCATACCCCCTTCTCCACATACCACTTTCCTTCAAGCCAAGTATCCCTTTTGCCCGGTTGGTGGAACGGTCATGCTAAATCTGACTCATATGGTGGAGATCACCCACAAATAGAAATGTATCTCAGTTTCAAACTTTCCTCATACACCACTTCCTTGCGGTAAATCAGGCCCTTGGTCCATCAAAGTCAGAATTGCGTACCCAGATTGGCAGCAGCTCTCCCAAGTCTCTGTCTCTTTCACATCACCTACCGCTCGGTCTTTTAAACTGGAGATGCTGGTGATTGAACCGGAGACCTTCTGCATGCCAAGCAGACGCTCTACCACTGAGCCACAGTGCCTTCTCTGCCCAACCACATTCATTCGCTTACATGCTTAACCATTTTACCCCATGCCAGTTTCTCTTGACAGCAGTGCGTGCGCTCGAACCGTCCAAGTTTCTGGGGTTATCCCTAGATCTTTCTCAGGGAGCTCGAGTGTGATGTGCTGTCATGTTGCTTAGGGTTTTTGTTGACCCTGTGAATGTCTGGCCTCCAAAACATCAGACCTTCTGGATTGCATCAGTCCATCTCATGTTGGGTTTTCCACTTTTCCTGCCACCTCCCACTTTCCCTAGAATGATTGCCTTGGCGAGTGATCCTTGTCTTCTCGTGATGGGGCCAAAGTATGTTGGCTTTATCCTCTAATAAAAGATGCAGTGTTTAACGATGTTCCTTCAAAATCACTTTTGACATACTCAACAAGGGTCCGAATCATCTTCTGGCTCTGACGATATTTTAGCTTGTCCACGAGCTATCCTACTCCATTCCTTACGGTTTAATAAAATTACTCGGAAGCAAACGTTGCAGGTATTTCTGCTGTAAAGTTGCAAGGAATCCCGTCAGCCTCCTTTCAGTACGCCTGTTGGTGTGCTCCATGTGTTTATTCGACTCTGTCTTTTCTAGGCAACGTTCAAAGGTTGGATGGACATCATGTATGCAGCAGTTGATGCAACAGGGGTAAGTTTGTGAGGCACAAGCTGCGACTTCTCATTGGGCTCACTATAATACAAACTTTTCTCTGTGATGTTTTGGGAAGAAGCCTCAAGGGGGCAAGGTACCGGGGGGGGGGGGTCTCTGCCCACCTGCCCAGCTTCATTGGCCACCTGTTCCTTGTCATTTCTCACTCCTCTTTTCACTTTCCCCTTTCATTCCTGCAGGACGAACGGCAGCCGATTTTTGAGTACAGCCTATACATGTATCTCTATTTTGTGGTTTTTATCATCTTTGGCTCTTTCTTCACAATGAACCTTTTCGTGGGCGTTATTATTGACAATTTTAATCAGCAAAAGAAAAAGATAAGTATATGGGATGTTTCCTGTTTCCTTCATTAGTGAGAAAGCTCGAAGAAATCAGTGGCATGTTAATAAAGCAACAAACCAAGTCATTTGCAAACGTGGATTCGAGAGCATGCCATCAGAACATAAGAACCTCCCTGGATCAGAGCAGTGGTCCATACGGTCCAGCCTCCTGTCTCACACAGGGGCCAGCCAGTTCCTCCAGAGGGCCAACAACAGGGCAGAGAAGCCGAGGCCTTCCTAAGGACATCAGGAGAGCCCTGCTGGGTCAGACCAGGGGTCCATCCAGTCCAGCCTCCCGTCTCACACAGGGGCCAGCCAGTTCCTCCAGAGGGCCAGCAACAGGGCAGAGAGGCCGAGGCCTTCCTAAGGACACCAGAAGAGCCCTGCTGGATCAGCACAGTGGTCCATCCAGTCCAGCCTCCCGTCTTATACAGGGGCCAACCAGTTCCTCCAGAGGGCCAACAACAGGGCAGAGAAGCCGAGGCCATCCCCTGATGTTGCCTCCTGGCTCTGGAATCCAGAGATTTCGTGCCCCTGAACGGAGAGGTTCCCCCTAGTCACCAAGGCCAGTAGCCATTGATAGACTCCTCCCCCCATGAATTTATCTATTCTCCCTTTAAAGCTGCTTATTCCTGTGGCCATCACAACTTTCTCTGGCCGTGAATCCACCATTTTACTCATTCTTTGTGTCAAGTAGTATTTCCTTTTGTCCGTCCTGAACCGACTGCCCATCCGCTCCGTCGGATGCCCTCGAATTCTAGTATTTTGGGAAAGGGAGCAAAATTTCTCTTTGACAGCCCTCTCCAACCCATGCCTAATTTTATAAAAACGCTATTATGTCCCCCTTTAGTCGTCTCTTTTCTAAACTGCAAAATCCCAGACTCTTCGGCCTTTCCTCCGAGGAAAGGGGCTCCCACTCTGTAATCATCTTGATTTCCCTCCTCTGTATTTTGTCCAGCTCCGCAACAACATTTTTGATACGGTGAGGCCCCCGGACAATGGTTTGCCTCAATCATCTCCGGTTTGCCTGAGACCTGAACCGAGAGGCCTCAAATTGACTTCCAACTTCCCTCCCCCTTGATATTTCTCTCTTTTCAAATTGTATCTTCTGTGCCTCCAATAACATCCTCTGCTTTTTTGCCGTGTACTTAGGTGGAGAAGATATTTTTATGACGGAGGAGCAGAAGAAATACTACAACGCCATGAAAAAACTGGGATCCAAGAAGCCCCAGAAACCCATCCCAAGGCCCCTGGTGAGATGCTCTTCTCGGCCTTGGGGGGGGGGGGTAGGGAGCAGCACCGCAGAACTCAGTAAACATTGGAATGATGTTGACATCGCTATGAGCAAAAGTCAGGGCAGAGGCAGCGTGGTGTAGGGGTTACAGCGTCAGGCTCAGATTGGAACTGCCAGTTCTCAGGCAGCTCTGACACCTTCCCACTCCTGAGCCTGCCGCTGATACTCTCCAGAACTGTAATGGATCCTGTTTGCCTTGATACAACCTTCGTAAAAGGGATTCTGGTTCCCAATTATTTTACCTTGGGGGTCCCAACCTCTTTGAGCCCGTGGGCACTTTTGGAATTCCGGCACTGCTCCCACAAAATGGCTATATGAAATGGCTGCTCCAAGAGGCAAAGCCAGCTACAAAATGGTGGCTCCAGCTTACCTTACGTTGCACAGTAAAGATCGTTGTGCTTTGGTGGCACCCGTTGCCCAAGCAGTGTTGCAAAACACAGTCGATCAAACACCCTGTTGACAACTCCCCCTAGCTCCACCCATTTCATAGGAGCACTTAGCACAGGGGTAGTCAACCTGCAGCCCTCCAGATGTCCATGGACTACAATTCCCACGAGCCCCTGCCAGCATTAGCTGGCAGGGGCTCATGGGAATTGTAGTCCATGGACATCTGGAGTGCCGCAGGTTGACTACCCCTGACTTAGCAGGTGCCAGGAAAATGGTTGTTACTGATGAGTCGCACATTGGTTGCTTTATGTCATTGACTTTTTAATTCAGTGTTCTGGATGGTCCTGATAAATAGCCTGAAGAAAGCCAGTGTGGTGTACAAGTCAGATGAGGATCTGGAAAGCTGGGGGTTCAGATCCTTGGTCCACATTGCAGCTCAAAGGCCAGTCGCTGTCTCGTGGACGAACTAATTACCCTTGGCCATCGCAGAATAAAATGGGAATGGAGAAACCCATGCACCAACCTGACTCTCTTGGAGGGAGCAGGGAGCGGAATACATAACTCATTGACTCTTTGGGTTGGCCATATCATATTGAAAAGAATTTTTGGGGTGAGAAGATGACTAGATGGCCCTTGAGGTCCCTTGCAACACTTTGATTCTCTGCTGAACCACTTTTCTCCTCTCCCCCCAGAACAAATACCAAGGATTCATTTACGACATTGTCACGCGCCAGGCGTTTGACGTGGCCATCATGGTCCTCATCTGCCTCAACATGGTCACCATGATGGTGGAGACGGACGACCAGTCCCAGAACAAGACGTACGTCCTGAACAAAATCAACACCCTCTTTATCACCGTCTTCACGGCTGAGTGCGTCATGAAGATGATAGCCCTGCGATATTACTTCTTCACGAACGGGTGGAATATTTTCGACCTGGTGGTCGTGATCATGTCCATTGTGGGTAAGTCGATCAAACTGTATGTTTTATTGTTTTGTCGCGTATTTTAATGAGCTGCTGTTAGCCACCGCGAGCTATTAATTAAATTAATAAAATAAGTAAATACATTCCCGATTTTCCCTTTTTAGGCAACGTGCTTTCCGGCCTCGTGGTTTCTTTCTCACCCACGCTTTTCCGGGTGATCCGCCTGGTTCGGATCGGACGAATTCTCCGGCTCATTCGGTCTGCTCGAGGAATCCGGACTCTCCTTTTCGCCCTGATGATGTCACTCCCGGCCCTGTTCAATATCGGGCTCCTGCTCTTCTTGGTCATGTTCATTTATGCAGTTTTTGGCATGGCCAACTTTGCCTACGTGATCAGGGAGGCCGGTGTGGATGACATGTTCAACTTCGAGACCTTCGGCAACAGCATGCTCTGTCTCTTCCAGATCACCACGTCTGCTGGCTGGGACGGCCTCCTCAGCCCCATTTTAAACACGGGTCCACCATACTGCGACCCAACCCTTAATGTCCCTTCAACCTCCTCCCGGGGAAATTGTGGGAACCCCGCGGTGGGCATCATATTCTTTGTTACCTACATCATTATCTCCTTCCTCATAGTTGTGAACATGTACATAGCCGTCATCCTGGAGAACTTCAACGTAGCCACAGAGGAGAGCACCGAGCCCTTAGGAGACGACGACTTTGAGATGTTTTACGAAGTCTGGGAGAAGTTTGATCCTAAAGCCACCCAGTTCATCACGTACTCTAAGCTCTCGGACTTCGCAAACGCTCTGGCAGATCCCCTGCGCATCCCCAAGCCAAACCACCTTGAACTGGTGGCCATGGATCTTCCCTTGGTGAGCGGAGAGAAGATCCACTGCTTGGACATTCTGTTCGCCTTCACCAAAAGGGTGCTCGGAGACTCAGAGGGCATGGACAACCTGAAGGTACAGATGGAGGAAAAATTCATGATGGCCAACCCGTCCAAGGCTTCCTACGAGCCTATCACCACCACGCTGAAACGGAAGCACCAGGAGGCGTCCGCCGCCATTATCCAGAGGGCCTTTCGGGTGCATTTGCTGCAGCGTTCCATGAAGCAGGCCAGCTTCTTGCACCGTCGGGAAACGTGCGATGGCCACATCCTTGAAGAAGACGCTCCAGAGAAAGGAGGTTTCCTCGCGCTGATGATGAATGAGAACTACTCCAGACATCCAGACAAGTCCCAAACACCCTCCTTAGAATCTTTCCCGCCGTCCTACAGCAGCGTTACCGGAGCCCTCGATGATGACCCTGAGAAGGAAACAAAGGAATCTCTAAGAAGATACGATCCTATGGACAGTCAGCTGTCTTCAGACAAAGGCAAGGAGTCCAGCATGTAAAAGGCTGTCCAGGACTGCTTAAATAAGATTGCTACAAAGACAAAGTGGCAAAGATGCCAAGCAATGGCCTTCTAATGAAATATGCGTAAGAATCGACGGAGACTCTGCTCTTTAATCTATGATCACCTTGTTTTGCTTGGGATTGGTTTTGGGGTTTGCCACTGTTTGTTTGTTTGGGCTGCATGCATAGGAAGGATCTGTGCAGGTTCCTCGTAACCATTAAATCTGGATCTTCTCTCTGATTTGAATGCCGTTGCTGGGATGACTGACAGGGTGGCTGGTCTCTTGCAATGGCCACATAGCCCCTTCTTTCCCCTCATTTGCTGGCCTTTATGGAATCCAGCTCCTTCTGGTCTGGAGGTACAATCGACAACCTAGGAAACACTGAAGGCTCTCTACTATCATGGGTCCCCCAAGGTCTAACTGGCTACCCGTACAGGCTTTTGATTGGCTTGGAATCTCGTATAGAATCATGGAGTTGGAAGGGGTCTCCAGGGTCATCTAGTCCAACCCCCTGCAGAATGCAGGAAACTCACAACTACCAGCTCACCCACAGTGACCCCAATTCCATGGCCAGACATATTCTGGGGGTGAAGAAATGGGGTCCCTCCTAAATGGAGGTCGGTGCAAGATGTAGGGGCAATCAACAACTTGGTGTTGTTGTTACTCAAGCGACAAAGCAGGGAGGGAGTGTTTAAATGGAGTGTGGCCCTGGGCATCTTAAAGCTGAGGATGAAGGCGAGGCAGGTGTAACACTCATGCTCCCATGCTTCCTCAGCATGCTGAACGTCCCAAAGCCTCCTGGTGGGCAGGGCTCGTTCTGGAGGTTTCCAAACGTTCAACACATTGTCAGGAGTACGCGCGCTCAATTATTATATGAAGATTCTTGTGTCTGTATTCCATTCTTCCCCTGTGGGCACTTTTGGAATTCTAACACAGTGTGGTGGGCACAACCCCAAAGTGGCTGCCACAGGAGGCGGAGCCAAGCTCAAAAAGGTCTGTTGCAATTCATCTTTAGCGCTGTGTTACTAGCTGCCACGGCAACAGTTTTAAAACTCTGCACAGCTAAACAAATCTCCAGTGGCCGATCAGAAGCCTCACCTGACCACACCCCCTTTGTAAAAGCACTTGGCGGGCACTAGGAGAGGTGTGGGTGGCTGTTTTGGGGAGCCTTGGGCGAAATGTGGAACCGCTCTTGGTTATGGGTTTTCGAGGCGTTCTTCAAATCAGGAAAAGGCCGCCCGGATTCAAAGAAGGAGCCGAAGCTTCAAACAACACCTTCTCTCTTGTTTATCTTCCCCAGACATAGGTCTAGTCCCGATTTCCAAGAAGCTACTAGAGAGAGATTTCTTTTTCCCAAGTCTGATGATGCAACGGTAATTTTATCCTAATGGTATCCAAACCAAATCTATCAAGGGCTACAAAGCAGACAGCGGATCATTGTTTTAGGCCCCCGGGGAGAAGAGGGCGGCTTTCTACAAATCGCATATGCTGCAGAAGCCAGGTGGAATTTGATAGGACAGCTCCGGAATGAATGTAGATGTTGTAGCCACAAGCCCCCGAGAGACCTCGGCTCAAGGAGGTCCTGGCAGAATGTGCTGGCGCATTTCAGGAAGCATCCATACTTTAGAAAGCCATGAACTGCTTAGAGTTCGCAATAGAGGCTTCCGTTCATACCCAATTCGGCTTCCGTGTTTTTAGACAGTCCTTGAGCAAATGGAATTCCTTTATAATACATCCATTTGGGATATTGCTCCTGAGGACTGTCAACAGGCCCAGGTCTATTTGACACCGCCGTGAACAAAGGACTGTAAGTTTGATCATTGTTCATTGGCTGCGTGGTGTCATCTGACGCCACTTGAGAACACCGACTGATTTTGCAGCGATGTAAGATGGTAGAAAAGTTCATTGTCTGCTCCCATAACCCATTTACCCACGCAAGCTATCACTTGATAGATCAAGATGGGCAGCCATGTTTGTCTGTCTCAGGAGAAAAGAGCTGGAGTCCAGGAGCAACTTAAAGACTAACAAGAATGGTGCCAGGGGAGGAGCTTTCATGAGTCACTACTCACTTCTTCAGATACACTTGGAATGTGAGTCCCTCTGTTCTGTATACTGGAGAGCAGAGTGATTTCAGGCAAAGGGCAATAGCACGTTGCAACTGCTAATGAAGATCAAGACAATGCATCCACCTGGACTGAATCAAGATCCAGGTTTCCTGTCTCTTTACCAATGCTAATTTCTCCAGGCTTTCTACTCCTCTGCATATCACACCTAGTCCAATCACACCTGCTATTAGAATTCACCTGTTACTTTCATTCACATCTTGAGTTGAAAGGACAAATGAACCCACATTGTAGCTGTCCCTGAAGAAGTGAGCAGTGACTCACAAAAACACATGCCCTGCCACAAACGTTGTTTGTCTTTAAGGCACCAATGGAGTCTGGCTCTTTTCCACTACAATCACAGTAATCGAGTGATAAACCTTCATATGTGGACCAGTGGCCATGCTGTGGGGTACAAAAATTCTACGTGTTGTGTTATATGTAGGCACTGTGTGATGTGGCAGTTGCTCAGTGACAAAGATTCACGTGTGAACCTGCTTTGGGCCTTTCCTGATTTTTTAAAGAAATGCACAAATGCCCCCATTTGTTCTGGCAGGGGTCTTTCAACCACTGTGGGATCATCACAAAGAGATTTTCCTGTTAAGGGTCACTTGGAATGATGATGATGATGAGGTTAGCCCTTCAGTCATGTGCGACTCTTGGCAATCGTATGGCTCAACTGTTGCCACGATTTTTGATCTTGCACTGCTTCTTTTAATTGTGTAATGTTCAGGCTGGTGATGATTCTGATGGCATCTAACCATCCTGTTCTTCGTTGGCCCGGTTTCCTTTTACCACTGACCAATCGTAGCCTAGCTGCTCTCTCCATTGACTTGGATCACATGACATATGAGCTGCAGTTTTGTGATTTTTGTCTTCCAGGGATACAACAGGCTTTATGCGCTCTGGTTTCCCCTTGCTTGTGACTTTTGCTGTCCGTAGAATCCGCAGAAGCCTTCTCCAGCATCAGAGTCCAAACGAATCAACTCTCCTGCTGTCATTTCCCTGCAGTTTTAAAAGACAACGATGTAATATTGAAATGGCCACTAGAGGGAGCAGAACATGTATAAATGAAGAAAAAACACCAAAGCAATATAGCAGGGGTAGTCAAACCGCGGCCCTCCAGATGTCCATGGACTACAATTCCCAGGAGCCCCTGCCAGCTTTTGCTACCCCTGCAATATAGGCAAGGGAAGAAAATAAGAGTGCAGAAAAGCCCAGTGATAAACTAAGAATTCATAATGCTGAACTGATTTGCATCTACCCGTTACATTAATCTAAGGAGCTCAGGATGATATACATGATCCTCCTTTCCTCATTTTGCCCTCAACAACAACCCTGTGAGGTAAGTTAGCAGAAAGAGTGACTGACCCAAGGCCATCCTATGAGCTTCATAGCAGGGGAAAGAATTCAGACACGCATCTCCCAGATCCTAGTCACGCTTATTCTCATGCATCTGTATTCAATCTTTGTCTAGGCATCTGTTAGGGTGAGGTGATCTCTGCTAAAAAAAACGTCAACGTAAACAGGCTGTTTAAAAACACACTCGGCTAGAGATGTCACCGGAGCTCTTAATTAACCTCGGTTGGAACACAAACCTGCTTAGCTCAAAGGGCTCGGCTGCCGTACTTCTTGAGACCCAGTCACCATGTCACTGCAATTCCTAACATCCTTATTCGGTGAACTCACAAAGTTCAGCCATCATCCAACCTGAACATCCTTTGCTTAGACATTCTCCTCTGGCTTTGAACATAAAAAGAAGATTCTGCACTTTCCAGGTCAACAGTGAGGCTGACCTGACTGTTTTGTTGGTGCAGGAGAGAAAGTCCCTTTGTTCTTGGAGAAACTCTCCAACTCGAGTAGCCAGCTGTGCGGCGTTTTGTTCACCGAAGAGGGGCGGCCTCTAATCTGGAGAGCTGGGCTTGATTCCCCGCTCCTCCGCATGCAGCTAGCTGGGTTAAGCTAGTCACGGTTCTCTGAGAGCTGTTTTCACAGAGCAGTTCTTTCAGAGCTCTCTGCTTTTCTGGAAACAGACCTGAAAGATGAATGGTGATAGCTAGCTAGCTATTTAGCTAGACTGCTTTCAATATTCCCTTTGACCAGCTGAGGGCGATGTTGCCTAAACAGTGAAGGTTATTAGAACATCAGTCTTCTAGTCCTTTCTGTTCAGCAGATGGCTGGAAGGTTATGGGAAAGTCTGGCCGCAAACGACTGAAACCTGGCCAAGATTTCGTGACACTGTGTGGTAACAGGAAGCCCCTGGATGGGTCTGCCTCCCCACACCCAGAACCCAGGCCCAGAGCCTCCATCTACCCTCCCCCCCTCCAGTAAAACCAGCAATCTGCTGTCCTTAAAGAGCAGACAGTAGCATAAGAGGCAGGACAGCAGGGGAAGGGTCCTGTCCCTTTAACAGGGCTTCAGGCGCTGGAAGGAACAGGTGAAGCTGCTTTAACACCCTGAAGGTTAAATGACCTCATTTGATCAGGCTGAACTGAATGAAAGGCACAGCTGGAGGAGCCTGGTGAAAAGGTGGATTCAGGTGGGTGGCCAGGCTGGTTTGAAGCAGCAGAACAAAGCTTCAGACCCACAGGGTAGGGGTGCCAGGTACCACCTGGTCACTGGGAGGGTGGGTAGAGCTGCAGGCCAGGAAACTCCTGGAGATTTGGGGATGGAGCCTGGGGAGGAAAGGGACCTCAGTGGGGGCAATGCCAGAGTCCACCTTCCCAAACAGCTGGAGGAACTGAGTTCTGCAGCCTGGAGATGAGCTGTAATTCCAGGGGATCCCCAGGTCTCACCTGGAGGTTGGCACCCACAGTCCAGGGGCACCTTTAAGACCCACAGAGTCTAAAATTTGTTGGCACGCTGTATTCAATTGGATTGGTGTTGAAGGGTCCACGGGACTCAAAAGTGGTTGTTCCACTGAGAAGCTGTTTTGTTTGCAGCATGGAGGAAAGAAAGTGGAGGCCTGGAGCTCCCTCCGCTTCCTGCTATTTCTGTGGCTTTGATTCCTGAAGAAGAGACCCCAAGGAAAGGCTTCCAGGTGCCCTCCTCTCCAGGTTGGTGTAGTGGTTAAGAACAGTGGCTTCTGATTTGGATATCTACGTTTGATTCCCCCCCCTCCTCTCATGCAGGTAACTGGGTGGCCTTAGGCTAGTCACAGTCCTGATAGTGCTGTTCTCACAGAGCAGTTCTGGCACAGCTCTCTCGGCCCCACCTCCCTCACAGGGTGTCTGCTGTGGGGAGAGGGAGAGAAGGTGATTGGAAGCCGCTTTGAGACTCCTTCGGGGAGTGAATGGGATCGGATTGTATAGCCTTATACTCTGCTGCGGTCCCAGCCTTCAAATCCGGCCTTCCCCAAGCACACTCTGCAAACCTCCAGCCGTCTCCCAACCCAGACTTGGCATCCCGGACATCCCGTGATGCCTGAGGATATTTTCCCCTGAGTTCTGGCCCCACAGATGCCTCCGAAACTCTGGAAAGCAACCTGTACACACCCGGTTGCTTTATTTTCACACTTCCCCAAGGCAGGAGGCAAAGACCGTGTGCAGGAAAGAGCCTAATTCCTTTCGACAGCTCTTTGGAAATCCCGGAGGGGAGGGGAGGCCTCCGCCATCTTAAGGCCCTGTTTGTTTCCCTGTATCCCCCTGCAAAGCGAGTCCCCGGCGACGCAGGCTGCTGCACAGGAGAAATTTCACCAAGGACACGTGCAAGGGATTTCCACTAGCAAAATGAGCTGAAAACTGGTTGCTAGGGTTGCCAGGTTCCAGGTGGCAGCTGGAGATCTCCCACTATGACACCTGCAGGAGATCAGTTCCCCTGGAGGAAGCAGCCACTCTGGAAGGTGGACTCTATAGCAGTGGTCCCCAACCTTTTTATCACCGGGGACCACTCAATGCTTGACAATTTTACTGAGGCCCGGTGGGGGGGGGGGAGTTTACTCCTCTACTCTCAACCACTGCCCTGGAGCTCTCTGATCGCTATGGTAATGTTTAAACATCCCTTCAAAATAAGATACAGACATGCCACAACAATGAAGTGTGCTGTAAAGGGCTGGGGGGGGGGGAGAAGGCGTCCTTCGGGGCCCACCTCCAGTTAGTCGAAGGACCACATGTGGTCCGCAGCCCACAGGTTGGGGATCGCTACTCTATAGCATCCTATCCCCATGGGTGCCCCTGCCATTCTCTTGCTCCTCCTCTCGAAGTCTCCAGGTGTTTCCCAGTCTGGAGCTGGCCACCATAGTGTTTACCCAGAAATAGGCGGTACTATGTTCAAACGGGCCTTCCGCCCTGGCTAGCATGCCCAGGATTGTGACTCAAAGGACAGAGGTCACAGCCAGTGCCCCAGAGAGGAACCATTCCTGAAAAACGTCTACCCCTAGTGGCTACTGCCCCGTTTCTTTCTCTTGCAGGAACTGGCCTTTGTCTTTGCATGCAAAGCTTAGACTATATTCCACAGACTCCCCATTGAGGCGGAGGGGAGCCTTTGAATCCTAGAGCCAGGATGCAATGTTGGGGAAGGCCTCGGCCTCAATGCCCTGTTGTTGGGCCTCCATAGGAACTGGCTGGACTGGAGGGACCCTCCCTGGCCTGACCCAGCAGGGCTCTTCTGGGGTTCTGATCAGGGGAAGGCCTCGGCCTCTCTGCCCTGTGGCTGGCCCTGCAGAGGAACTGGCTGGCCCCTGGGTGAGACGGGAGGCTGGACTGGAGGGACCCTCCCTGGCCTGACCCAGCAGGGCTCTTCTTACACTCCGGGTTTCTGAGCGATGTAAAAGTTGGGAAAAGGCAGGGGGAGAACTTCAGAGGGCCCGGAGTTTCTGGAAACTTCTCGGCCCAGCCCCTTCCCTTTGGCCTCCCCATTGCCTCCGGCCGTTTTCCCCACGGGCCGCCAGGGGGCACTGCCCCATCGCTCCAGGCACCGCCGGAGCGCTCGACGCGCCGGGCGAAGGGAAGGGAGCGGAGCGGAGGGCGCCGCGCAGAGGCTCCCGCCAGGGCTCGGGGGAGGCGGCGCGTGTGCCAAGCTACCGCCTCCGCCGGCCGGCCAGCCCAACCCACCCCGCCCGCCCGCCCGCCGCTCTCTCGGCATCCGAAGGCGCGGCGGTGGCGGCAGCGGCGGTGGCGGCGCGACTCTCCCCAGCGCAGCGGCGGCCGTCGAGGATGCGGAGGGCTCTTGCCGGGGGCCAGCAGGCGCCGCGATGAGGCGGAAGACGCCGCTGCCTGCCTCTCCGGCGCGCTTGGGAGTTACCCCGCGGGGGAAGCCGCCCGCTCACTCGCCCGCAGCCCCCCGGCAAGTCCGCCCGGGCCGTCGAGAGGGAGGGAAGGACCCCGACCCACGTAAGTGGCCCCCTGCCCGGGCGGGAGGGAAGGAGCCGGCGAAGGGGAAGGGGAGCCCTCCCCGTCTCGGAGGCGAAAGTTTGCTCGCTGGGCGCGTGGGCTTGGGCGCCGGGCCCGAAGTGCGGTGGCCCCGTCCGGGGAACTTGGAGCACGCGGAGAAACCCGGCGGAGGCAGCCGGGGGCGGCGTTGGCGTTCTCCTGCCCGAGGGGACGGGGGAAAGGTGCGAGCCGGCTCTCCGCTTGCAAAAGAGGCGTCGGGGCCTTGGCAAAAACGTTCCAAGCGTTGCAAAGTTTGGGCCCCTGGCTGCGGGCCCCGGCGGGCTCCTAAGAAAAGAGGAGCTGCCGGGAGGGGAACGGGCCGTGCGGCGGATTTGGACGCAGGGTGTCGTCTGGGGAACCGCAAAGGTCGAGTTTTGCTTCGTCAGAACGGGCGCGGGGATCGCGGAAGGGCCAGGCGCGTCCCCTGGGAAACGAAGCCCCGGCACGGCCCTCCTGGGAGCCCCTAGAATTCAGGGGAGGGCGGGGGGGGGGGCTTTTGAGATGCCTCATCCGCTCGGATTAGAGCCCATTTCATAATCCTGATGTAACAGTGCCCCCCTCCCCGCCTTGCAGGCGCAGTTCCGGACTGTGCTCCTTGTTGGGAGGGGATGGGGGGAGCTGGAGAGGCCGGCACTGCCTGCGCGTTCGAGACCCCTGAGATGAGCCGAACCACAGCCTCCGACGGCGGGTGGGAAATCCGTCCGAGTGTCAACTTTGTCGTCCAAAGGGCTGAGGGCCAAGCCCCAAACGGGCCTTCTAGCCCTGCCCCGACAGCTCAGGGCTCGGCCCCAGGGTGCGGACGCAGGCGGCTTGAACATGGAAGCGCTCTCCCGGGGTCTCCGTCGAATGCCCCCTCCCCCTTGCCCGCAAATTTTTGAGCCATGCTGAAACCTGGAGGGGGGGGGGGTGAGGCGGGAAACACCCCATTTGGCCCGTGCGACCCTGGCCAGGACGCCTCCCGAAAGGCCGGCGGACACCCGGTGAAATAAACACGGCTTGCTCCAAATCCAAAGAGGATTTGTCGATCCTAAAAATAAACTGGGCTGGAAATGTCTCCTCGCGGCTCCCGGCCAGAGCCGGCCAGACCCCAGGAATGCCAGGCGGGCAGCAGGGGCTTTAAAAAGCACGGGCTCTGTCCATGGTGCTGAACCGGGAGCGGCGCCTCCCTCCCTCCCTGGACTCCGCGGGCTTCGCGCTTGGGGAGCCAGACTCGACTCTCCTTCCGCGGAGTGATCGTGGCGTGGAAAGGCTGGTGGGTTCCGGAGCAGGGAGCGTGTTTCTTTCCCGACACGTCGAGCAGATCTTCGGCTTGGGGCCTGGGAAACTGAGGCAGGCGTGGCGGCAGATGGAAGTGAGTTTGGGGGGCAGGGCAGGGAGTTGCTAGAAGGTCACTTTGGACCCGTCTTCTTCCAGGAGATCTGGAATGTCTGAATGCTTGCTGGGACCAGGGGGGGTCGTTAGCTTGGGGGGTGGGGAGGCCAGCCCGGAGGGTCGTCGAGTCCAGTCCGGAGTGGAGCCGTCGGAAAGGTGCTTTGGCTGGGCGGAGGAGAGAAGGGCGGACTTTTCGGGCCTACGGGTCGAGGAAGGGAAATGATGCACACCGAACCCCCCTCCCCCGTTTCTTTAGGCTACCGGCTCGCCTGCAAAAGCAGATTTTTTAATGCTGGCCTGTGGTCGGAGTCGCAGTATTTTTAGATTTACACATCAAAAGGTCTCAGCGTTAAGAGGTTGGGTTTACGTAATCCCTCTGCGCGGCTGCCCCAAAGTGGAGGCTAAGAATAATATTTACACTTAGGATGCTGGACGTGAGAGGAGGATAAGGGGGGGGGAGGAGCTTTTGCTCGCCTTCTGTCTTTAAAAATGGTCTGGATATTTAGGCAAGGATGAACAGAGTTTCTCGAAAGCATTTGGGGGTTGGGGAGGTCATCGGGGGAGCCAGATGGAGGAACCAGCAGTGTTGCTGACAGCTCTGGGCCCACAGCACTCCAAAAAAAAAAAAACCCAGTTCTGGCCCCAAACTCTGTCTGTTCTGCAACGTGCGTAAATTAAGCACACAGAACAAACTTTGCGTAACTTGGCTTTGGCTCACCGTGGAGAATGGCACATGGAATCACAGAGCTGGACCCCCTTCTCCAAGCCGGATCAGCCTCCAGCATCCATGAAATGGTCCACACTCCCTTGAGCATCCATGCTAAATCCCTGTCCAGTCCCTGCTTGTAGACTGCCAGTTTGTTGTTGGTCTCTTGGTCCTTCGCCAGGGTTTACGGACTGGGCTTTGTTGCTGCTGACTTCTGGTGCTCTCATTGGGTTTTAAGGCGAGAGACGTTCGGATTCTCCTCCAGCAGCCGGATATAAATCCCTTTAGTTGCAAACACCTGCGAAAGAAGAAAGAAGCAAGAGGGTTCTGGCTTCTTCCAGAGTTAACAACGTTTTATTCCAACATAAGATTTCCTGGATTAGCACCGACTTCTCTAGAAGGATCAGCTTCTGCCAGAACAAAATTATGTCAGTCTTAAAGGTACCCGAACAACAGACTAACTGCGTTATCACTCTGGAACTGCTGTGCAAGAAGCCGGGGCCTATGGGTTACACAGGGGTAGTCAAACTGCGGCCCTCCAGATGTCCGTGGACTACAATTCCCATGAGCCCCTGCCAGCAAATGCTGGCAGGGGCTCATGGGGATTGTAGTCCACGGACATCTGGAGGGCTGCAGTTTGACTACCCTTGATTAGAATCTGCAGGTTCTGAGCTCAGGTTTCCCCACTTCTCCAGTGTGTCCAGGGTCA